>NW_004524578.1:4921368-4939623 GCF_000260255.1 Octodon degus
AAGAATATATGCAGTGTATTATTTGTTGAAACTGTACTTCCGATTTGATTTGAAACTGTCTCATTGCTATCTGTTTATCAATAAAACTTTGAAAAAAAATTTGATAATCTACCTGAAAGCATTATGAAGCACAGGTATTCTTTTTGTAGTTTATAGTCTAAGTAAGCTGTTACAACAGAAAACTTAGGATTCGGTCACTCAGCTGAACTAGAAACCCGTTGCTCTTGTGTGGAGTAGTCCGGACACGAGGGGGCCAGAAATAAGGAGCGGACTGCTTTCACAGGTTTCGCCCACCTCTGTGTCTTCAACTCCAGCTCTCAGTAAGGGGGAGAAAAACCAAGACACAGAGCTTGTTCTTGAAGGAAATTACTGAAATTATTGCCATCGTTTTTTTTTTTTTTTTTTTTTTTGTACTGGAGATCGAACTCAGGACCTTGAACTTGCCAGGCAGACACTTATACCACTGAGCTATCTCCCTGGCCTACCTAAAGCATTTCCACTGCTGTGTCAACACATGTGATGTATGGCAGTGACACATCTAGCCATGAGGGTGACTAGAAAATGTTGCCTGTCCTGCAGGGAAGCCACATGCTGAGTAAAACTGGAGTGGTGACAGGAAATCTGTAGCTAAAAGATGGAGTAAAAGCATCCTTGGGGATATTGTGATACCCCTCAAGGACATCTTTGGTGCCATATTTCTGATACAAATATTCAGAATTTTTCTTTAAATCTTTAAGCGTATTTGGAATTTCTTCAAGGCTTTAAATTGATGTAGTTATAAAAAAAACTTAGTATGAGATAATTGTTTGAAATTGTTGTTTATCTCTTATAGGTCAATGAGGTCTTATAATTGCCTCTCTACACAAACTATAGGAGTTTCTTTTCTTTCTTATTTTCTCCTGTTTTGTTCAAGCTAAAAACCCAGATATTTCCAGATATTTTATGCACTTAATCATAACAAATATCCTTTAAGTAGTTGGTGCATCATTTGCGTTACCTTACTCATTTGAAATGGCAGTTTTAAATGCCTTTAGAATTGGAATTTATGTTGGCACAGTTCTTAGTATTGGAAGCAAGTAGCTGCTAAGTTTTTCCTTCATGTTCTATCTCAAAGGCAGAACCAGTTTACCATGGTAGAGTTAGTTCCAAAGAAAACACAAACAGATTAAATATAGATAAACACTTATCTGACCCTAGAACCAAATTTTAAGAATTGTTTTGCAGCTAATGAAAATGCAGCTGTTTGTAGTTAATTAAGTTAGATATCAGTCTTGGCTATGTATGGCCGCTTGTTGTTCAAAATTGTATGTTAGCCTCAGTAACCCTCCCTGTCCATGCAACAAATCGTTACTGCCCGCCATGTGGCCAGCTTTTTGTAAACAACAGTGAACAAGAGCAGGTCCTCCTCCTTGTGGAGCTTTCTCTTCTCCAGAGAATCCTAGGACAGCTATCATCTCGCAGGTCACCCTGTCTGCAAAGGCTTTCTTCAGTTCTCACATCTTCCAACTATGGCAGGACTTAGAGGTGAGAATTATTGACTTAGGAGGATCTTTCACATTCTCCCTCAGGAAGGTGTCTTTTTACTTCAGTCTGACTTATCTAACCTGCTTCCCCTTCCTTGTCACTCCTGTATTTGAGAGTTTCTGTTCTACAGAGGATTGTCCTGTTACTCTCCTCTGAGAGATGTTCTGCAGAGATACATTGAAAGCTGATGGGGAATTTATGCCGGGTGGACAGATAGTCTGCAGAAACCACAGTGCCTTGACATGGAGTTCTTGCCCACAGAAGTGGCAGTGCCACATTTTTAGTACTTTACATAAATGCTGCGTGAGATGGTGATAAACTCGTGTCCCAAATAGTTTTATTTCTTCAGTCTCAAGGTCAGATTTAATTGTCCACCTAGGAAAGTGGCTCAGCAGGCTCCATCCACCTGAAGGAGGCTGTGCAATCAGAAGACCATGAGCCACAAAACCTGACATTAGGTAGGCTGACTTCTGCGCATTTTCAGCAAGAGGAATTGAAAATGAGACTGAAAGATTCTTTAGTTCTGGCAAGTAGAAAGCCGCAGCAGGGGCCGAGGAGCCTCCCTGCACTGCAGGCATTTTCTTGCAAATGTTTCCTTAAAAAAAAAAATAGCTTCAGAGGGCTGGCCTGATAGCTCAGTGAACAAATGCACTTGCTTAGGCAGAAAACAGTGGCCAGAGTTTGATCCCCTGAGTTCTGTGCCAGTCCTGCCCCCCTAGGGCACACTGAGACAGCAGTTGAGACTGGGCGTGGTGGAGCATGCCTATAATCCCAGCACTTGGGAGGCTGAAAACAGGAGAATTACTGAGTCTGAGCTACATAGGTGAGACCCTGTAGACCCTGTAGTAAATATGTATAAATAAATATAAATTAAATAGCTTCAGAGAGGTCTGATAATACATGCTTATAATACAGTACTCTGGAGGCTGAAGCAGGAGGATCAGTCTGAGAAATTTAGTACCTTGGCTAGACCCTGCCTCAAGATAGAAAATAAGCAAAAGGGTTCTTGTGAAACTCTGCATTCAGCCCCCAGCATGTGTGTGTGTGCACACGCGCACACACACACAGTACACACACAGAGCATAGCTTCAGATATCTTGATTCCAGTAAAAATTGTAATTAAGATATTTTCATATCAGTAAAATTATATTAGAGAATGTACAAAAGATGAAAAGGGGTGTAAGTAGCAGAAGAGAAAAAAGGAAATTGAGGATGATCAAGGAGTAAATAAATCTAATTGATTCCAAAAAAAAGACCTACCTGACTGAAGAATTCATAACTAATTAACTATGAGAGGGAAACTTGTATGCTGCCCAGCTTGGCCTTGCATTCCTGGGCGTGAATGACCTTCCTGCCTCAGCTTCCTTAGAGGCCTCAGAGTAGACCGTGACAGATACACTGTTACAAATGCTCAGGACTCTTAAAGGACAGTAACTTGAGGAGATTTTAAAATGTAAGTGTCTGCCGTTCTCATGTTTCATAATTTTTTCCATGTGGGTGTTAGTAAGCCACTGCAGCAATGAGTTGACTCAGGTTATAGTTCTCTTCCTTCTCGCTGTGTAGGCCTCTGCCTGTCACTACCGAGCATCTTTGTAAAGCTGTGTCAGGCGATCCAGCAGGTTCTTATGTACAGAACAACAATAGCAAAGCAAAAAGCAAACAAAAGCCCGAAGCAGTGACTGAATGCCACTGTCAGATTTGAACCTTAGGTAAGCCAGCGGCAAGAGTGGGAGAGAAGGGAAAAGGGACTAATGATGCCCCTTGTGCCCAGGGTGAGGTCAGAAGCTAAAGAGGGAAGAGCGACAAGTGCCACCCCGCCTGGCCTTCCTCAGCTGTGCATGCAAGCTCCTGCTTCTCCACATGTGCTTTACAAGGACGTCTTGGGAGTTGGCGCTTCTGCCATATTTAAGCTCAGACAGCTGAACCAGAGCGACCACTGTTAGGAAAGGATGCTTGCTGGGGAAGTGCTGAAAGCATCGGGGATCTTCGCTCTAAGCAGTAGAAGTCACCTGTCAACATCGCAACTGAAGGACTGTTTGGTAAAGACCCATGTTATGTTGCTGAAGGGGGCCTGGTAGGCCAGACTTGCGTGACAGCGGCCAAACCAAGAGACTTGGGAGGGCCAAGAGCCTGGGGGGCAGCAACTGTCTTTTCAGCAGTAGCAGCAGCAGCAGCCCGGGCAGAATGCCATCTGCTGCTGCTGTGTAGAGCCATCTGCTCCAGATCCAGGCTCCTGAGAAAAGCATCTCATTCGGGATGCCTAAGCCTATGCTGTGCCTGTGGGTGGAGAGCTGTCCACGCTGGCTTCCAGGGTAGGAGAGACATTGCACCCACTCAGCACGAAGTGATGGGAGTGCCCTGTTTAAGCACGAGGGTCAGGGAAGGGTGTCAAAAGTAGTGGCTGCTGGCTGACTCACACGTGTGACCTTAGGAGCAGCTGTCGGGACCAGCAGAGTGCTGCTTGTTTCTAACAGCCTGAAGTGGGGTGGAAAATCAAAGGAGTACTGTCCCACGCTGCTTTGCCTGTGCTCCTTTCTCTATGTTTAGTGTCTGATCTCCTCTAGAGAGAAAACAAAAGCATGGTCCAGGGGCCGGGAGATGGCTCAGTAGAATGAGTGCTTCCCTGGCAAGCGCAAGGGCCTGAGTTCAATCCCTGGTTCTGCAAAAAAAGAAAAAGGATGGTTCAGAGGGTGGCTGGAGGGTGTGCGGATTAAACAGCCAGTGTTTATAGCAAGCATGTTAGCTTGTGGCAAGCTAGTGGTGCTTCTATACCGGAAGGGTAACCATCTCAGACAACTACTCTTTCTGAGGAGTTTGTTTTTGCATCTTATGCTGTTTTTTTTTTTCCTTGCAGAAAGTCATGGCCTTTAATATCATGTTCAAGTCTGAACTCAGCTATAGTCTTTCCTTCAGTTATAATATTTTTCTAGGTTTGTGGACACAAGCTTGGCTCAGGTGAATTAGGAAGGTAATGTGGGTGAAAAACTAGGAAGCCCCAGTATGCAGTACAGAAGGAGTTGTGGAGGAAAAGGTGGGTGCAGGGTTAGAGGGAGATGGGTCGGAGAAGGAAGCATCTTAACTTTTAAACTTTGCTTGGGCTGGGGAGATAGCTCGGTGGTCTACGTGCCTGCCTGGCAAGTGCAAGGACTCAAGTTCAATCCCTGGTAGTGCACATCCTGCTGTCCTTAGAACCCCAGGTGCCCTGTGTGGATCACCAAAAACAGGCACGATGCTGTATGCCTGTAATCCCAGCACTGGGGAGGCTGACCCAGGAAGATCACTGTGAGTCTGAACTGCATAGTGAGACCCTGTACCAAATAATAAACAAACAAACTTTGCTTGGCATACAGCTCACTTTTTTTTTTCCTGTATTTAGGACAGGGACTATAGGGTCTACAGGGTCTTACTACATAGGAGAATCACCTGTTTTCAGCCTCCCAAGCGCTGGGATTACAGGCATGTGCCATCATGCCCAGTCGCAGAGAGTGCCCCGCGGGCAGGGCCAGCATGGCACACTGGGGATCGAACCCCAGGCTACTGTGTTCTGCCGAAGCAGGCACTTTAGTCTGCTGAGCTATCTGGCCAGCTCTAAGTTCCCTTATTGAGAATTTACTACTCAGTGTCGTTTCATGATTTCTAGTGTATTCACATCATTGTGTAACTACTGCCATACCCAAGTCTTGGACATTGTCATTGTCCTCCCCTCAACCCTGCACCCTCCCCCCTTAGAAATCACTTTTATTCCTCTCTGACCTCAGGGACCCTACAACACACACATATACATTCTGAGGAACCTCTAACTCACTTTCTGCCTTTCTAGGTTTACCTCGACTGAGCATCTCACATGCATGGATGCATATGATTGTTGGCCTCTTTCTGGCCCCTTTCACTAACCATAATGTGTTTAAGAATCATCCAGGGTGTAACATGAGTCCTTTGAACTTTCTTGACTAGATACTTAAAACTTAGAAGTTATAAACTAGCTCTATACTTAACAGTTTAAGGCACTGCAGACTGGTTCCTGCAGCAGCTGTACTAATTGGCATTTTTTTTTTTTTAGGGAAAACACAGGGTGTTCATGGTCTCACTACTAGATCGGATTTGTAATGACCCACCTGTTTACAGCCTCCCAAGAGCTGGGATTACAGGCACTTGTCACCATGCCCAGTCTCAGTCGTTATCTCAGTGTGTGTGTCCCAGGGGCGGGGCTGGCACAGCATCCCAGGGATCAAACCTCCGGCTTCTGCATCTGCTTGCAGCTGCTTTAATCCCTGAGCTATTTAGCCAACCCTCCAACTGACATTCTTAGCAGCATCCGAGGCAAGTCTGACAGCAGGGTCTCCATATCCACTAACGTGTGTTATCATTTTTATTCCAGCCATCCCGGTATGAATGAAAGGTGATTCCTGAGCATAGTTTGATTTGCAGCTCTCTCGTGGCTAATATTGAGCATTTTTTCTTGCACTTACTGGCTGGCCATTTGCGTATCTTTGGTGAGGTGCATATTCTGATCCTTTTACCAGCTTTTAAGTTGGGGTACTTCTTATTATTGAGTTGTAAGTGTTCTTAGATATTTGAAATATAAATGCTTTATTGGGTATATGGTTTTCAAATATTTTCTCCCACTCTATGGATTCTTTTCACTTTCTTAAAGGTATTTGTTGAAATGCGTAAGATTTTAAATTTTTAATCATTTATTTATTTGGTACAGTGTCACACTGTGCAGCTCAGACTCATAGTGATCCTCGTAGGTCAGCCTCCTGTCTCAGCCTCTCCAGCGCTGGGGTTACAGGTGTGCACCACCACGCCTGGTTTTGGTGGCATTGTGGCATGCAGTACCAGGGATCAAACCTGGGGCTTTGTGCTTGCCAAGCAAACACTTAGATTGCCGAACTATCTCCCCAGACCCTAGACTTTAATTTCGATGGAGTATATGTGCTGTTTTTTCTTTTGTCATGTGTAAAGTTACTAGGATTTTCTTCCAAAAGCTTTATAATTTTCACCATTTTATGGATCTGTCATTTATTTTGAATTATTTTTTTGTGTTCCATGTGAAAAAGAAGGGGTTCTTAATGCTTTAGAGGAAAGAGTGAATACTATTTATCATTCATTCTCAGTTTGAACTACATTATCTCGAGGGCTGTTCTCAATTTCTGTTTCCTTTGTGTTTCCCTTTAAATGTTTTTAGCTGTTGGGCATTAACATTATGATGGTTTTCAACAAATCTTGGCTCACCACTTGCACATATTGCACAAGGACTTTTAGAGTGGGCGAGCCTCACAGCATCACAAGCTATTTGACCAGGTTTACTTCACACTGGACCAAATAATCTGTATGGGCTTGAGTTGCTTTTAGAGAACAAACAAATTATTTTACATAATAATTATCATCACAGTATTGGGAATAGAACCCTAACTCCATTGCCACTCCTTCCAGCACCTTCTTTCCACTGCCCCCCAGGCTCCCACCAGCCTCCCCGCCATGACTGCATCTATTACAGCAAGCTTCTGACGGCCTGAAATGCCTCCATCCCCTGAAACATAGTTCGCTGCCAGCAGAGCTGCCACGGTGTGCCTGGCCAGGGGCAGAGGTGCTGGGTAGTAGGACTGAGAGCCATCCCTTGGTCCACTGAACTTGAAGAGCTGCATTTCTGTGTTGGACACAGAGATGCCAGTGGGCTCACAGGAGACCTGGCTGCCAAAGGGGCCTTCTAATACATTTGCTCATTTTACTCCTATCCTTAGCTGGAACAAAAACTCTCTGCGGCCTCAGCAACCTTTTGATGAGAATGACCATATGATTTATCATCTAAACTGAAACACTTCTGAAAGGGGAAACATTAGTAACTATGCCTGGGCAGTAAGCTGTGGCTACCTGGGGACCTATCAGTGATGTGTAACCCACCACACCTCACCTTTGGGCTTTTGCTGTAGTGACACCAAATTCCTGATAGTGTTCCAGGTGCGCCTTGTTATATCCAGATCAGGAAGTTTGATAGAGCTATTTAATCTACCCTATTGTGAATCTGAGGACATTTTGACATTTTTCTGATTAAACATTTAAAGATAAAATCAAGGGCTGAGGAGATAGCTTGGCAGTCTAAGCACCTGCCTGGCAAGTGTAGAGACTCGGGCTTAATCCCCAGTACTGCGTGCAGTATTGGCCCTGGATCCCCAGGCATGCATGCCAGCCACTGAAACCTCCAGTAGAAGCACACACCTGTAATCCCAGCACTGGGGAGGCTGAGAAAGGAGGATCATATGAGTCCAAGCTGTGTGCTAAGACCCTGTACCAAATAAATAAATAAATACATACATAAATTTAAAAAAGTCAAAGCATTCTTAACATTGGAATGTAAGATCGATATGGTCACAATTTAAAAATGTAACTACAATATCTAAGTAATATTGTAAAATATATGTATTTGATCTTCACCCCTTTTCCTGCTACAGGACTCCTAAAATCCTTGGAATTTAGAATGTGATAATGTCTTTTGTATGCTAAGGAACTGGCTGGTAAAGGTTGACAGTCCCTAAGTAGCTTCAGGAGGGGGGCTGGGCCCAGGAAGGACCGAGGTGGGATTGATTAGAGGATTTGCACCTTTGGCCCCAACACCCACCCGTCCTTAGGGCAGAAGGACCGAGGACTAAGTCAGCCATCAGTGGCCAGAGATGTAATCATACTGATATATTGAAATCTCTGTAAACCCCCCAGGTCAGGTTGGAGAGCTGCCAAGTGCTTAGCTCCAGGGAGGTTTCTGAGGGTGGTAAGACGGTGAGGCATGTCCAGAGGACATGCACAGTAGGTGCCCTTCCCACCTGCCTCACCCTACTCCTTGGACCCTGTGCAGTTGCCTTGATAATAAGTTAGTGAGGCTGTTTCCTAAGGCCTGTACACTTTTGTAGCCAATGAGTTGAACCTGAAGAGGGGGTGTGAGAAGCCAGATGGGCAGCCAGCTGGCAGGAGCACAGGTAGGATCACCTGGCACTTGAGGCTGGCACCTGAGGTAGAGGGGGGCGCCCTCAAGCTAATGCGAGCTAGTGCTGTTTCCACGTAAATAATCTCAGAGTTAGATTGAATTAGAGGACCCTGTGCTGGTGCTCACTGCCCCAGAACTGTTAGCTTGTTGGTCACAAGAAATCCCCATACTTCCTGGGATCACAGAAATCTTTTTGGTTTCTAGTTTTAGTCTTCTTTGTTTTTAGAGAATGTTAATTTTGTGTTTTTCTCCATTTCTGGTTCTTGATCATAGTAGTTTCTCTGCCTACAGTTTCAATTCCCTTTTCCCTATTCTACCTTTTCCTCACTTATTTACATTTACTACTCAAGACACTCCAAGCTTCCCAAAGCCTCTTGCATGTCCCTTTCTTATTGCATCTAACAAAAGTGTCATAGTTACCTATTTGGCCTGCTTTGCCCTAAAGATTTTTGTCACCCAGGCAGGAAACTTGGCTTATTAATCTTAGTGTCCCCTATGCCTCACACAGTGCTTCGCAATAATACAGTCTCCATGCATAGTTAGTACATGACTACTTTCAACTCCTTTTTGAAATAGGAAATGAAATGTGTCTCTCCTTTATCACCTAGAAAATTTCTTAGGGTACTAGTGACGATTTCTACTAGTGAAGGTTCTGAGAGCTTTCAAGAGATTGACTTTTGGATTTTTGAAGTCATAGAGTCTATTGTTATTTTTAATATCATGGAATCATATAAGAGGAAAATACATGACCATGATATTCACACATGTGACCCCCAAAGTGTGAGCATATTTTATTGTATATTTAACTACTACTGTATGCTAAACTGCAGCTTTCATGCCATAGTCAACACTGACCTGAGATTATTAGAAGAGTAATTCGTCTTTAATGTAACAAAGGGTCATAAAACCTATTAAGTAATAGTATTTAATTCTTGTTTTATTTGTAAAATTCTCAGGGCTAGACATTTTGACTGAAGGTGAACAATATTATTTCAACTTTAAGCACTGATTTGATTAACCCTAATATACTCTTTTTTTCCATTGGTTTAGAATGTTCCAGGCATTTAAAGAGTGGTTCTGGCTGGAAAGATTTTGGCTTCCCCCAACAATAAAGTGGTCAGACCTTGAGGATCATGATGGACTAGTCTTCGTCAAACCTTCCCACTTGTATATGACAGCTCCGTATGCTTTTCTCTTGCTGATCATCAGATATTTCTTTGAAAAGTAAGTAATACTTGTACATCTTTCCTTCCCTTTTCCCTTCCTCATTGCAACTCTAGAAAAAGAATGTTTTAGATTTCATGAAGTTTTTAATGATGCTCTTTTTATTACAGATTCTTGGGAAGAATCTGTGCTCCTGAATGCACACAAAACAGTATCTAATTAGAAGCTTAATGAGAAAAAATTAGAAATGTGGGTTGCAGCATGGGCTTCCTAGTGAAGAGAACTGAAATCAAGCCAGGCTAAGGGTTGCAGAGCTTCTCAGTGTCTGTGACAATACGATGCCCAGTTGTCCTTCCCTGTCCTGTGTTGTCTGACAGCACATCTGTATGCCCAGAAAGTCAGAGTCGGAGGAGTCCATGTTGGAGAGTGCCTATAAAATATCCCATTAAAGACCAAATCAAATATGCTGTACTGTATAATTTATTCAGAAGTTTTATTACTGTTCTTTTTTCTAGAATATTAGGGAAAAATACAAATTTTCTTTCTCAGAAAATATAAAATTATTTTTCTTTAATTTAAGTAGATACATCTTCCAGCATTTTTATTGGAATTGCACTGGTGCTCTGATAACAGGAGATAAATGTTCATCTGTATTCTCTGTAGTTATCTCTGTTTCAAAAAACTTATTATCACATTAATTCATTTAGAGCAAAAGAGTATTTGAATGTCAGGAGTTGGAAGAGCTTAAGACAAACTCTGATAAAGATCATGTTGTCCGAGATTAACTGTAGTACAGATTCATATGTTCATAACCATTTTCAGGGTCCTCATCTTGAGAGTTAGTTTGGCCAGCTCTACTCTGTGGACTTGCCAGGGGTCTTGTACAAATAATTCCATGAGGGCCAACAATGTACTGTTGCTGTTGGGTGGAAAAGAAAGCCCCTGGCTGAGTATGTGACAGTTAATTCTACTTTTTACTCACATGTTTGAATTTGTCAGAGAAGACATAAATAGAGTTTGCCACTGTATGTCAGAATTAATGAGTTACTCTTTTACTATCCTGAAGTAGTTGCTTTTCTTGCACTGGACCCAGTAAACTTTGAATTTGACATGTGTGCAGGTCCACTACCGATCCCAGCTGTAGATTTCCTGCTTTTTGGTGGGCAACTCCGTTCTTCAGAGTTTGATCAGGAGACAGAGCCAGAACATTATTTTGCCAAAGCAGCACAGCTGTGGAGGCCCAACCTGTCATGTGTTGATCTTGACCTCTGACTTCCTAGGACCATTCCTGCCTCTTCTTAAAGGAGTATGTGTAGTCTGTATCTTCTGTCCTTCTGTGCCTTTAACATGTAGTACTTCTCCCTTACCTTTTTCCACTGTGATACTACAGAAAACGGAGTTGTTCCTCTAGCCTCAGATCTTTGAGCAGTAGAAGGAAGGACCATAGTATTGGAGAGAAACTGTACTATTTTGAAGTTTAAGTTTATATTTCCTTTTTTCTTTCTTTCTTTTTTTGGCAGAACCAGGGATTGAACTCAGGCCCTTGCACTTGCCAGGCAAACACTTATTCCACTGAGCTATCTCCCCAGTCCCCAAGCTTATATTTCTCTAGAGTTTCTATTCCACTAATTTTTCTATTCTAAAAATAGTGGATTTAGCCACTCAGATAATAAATAAAATATTAGTTACATTTTGCATTTGATAAAAATTTATAGTCAAAGATGTATATACTCTCACAAGTGGTATGTTCTCAATCTGCAGAAAGAAAATAAGAGATATGTGGCCTGGCCAGGGTACAGTTGTATGAAATGAACAGACCTAGGCCTTGAACCCATGTGTATGATACTAGGTCTGGGATTATTGATTTTGGAATGCTATTTTTTTTTTTTTTACTGTATCAGTATTCTTGGACTTTCACAGTGAAATATTCCTGATAGAAGAGAAAAAAATAATATTTCAGGGAAAATATGTAGCTCAAAGAAATGTTGAGAAATATGAAATTTTCTGAACTATCTTAAAAGTTCACATAAATTGGTCCCAATGTTTCAGGAGAGTCTGTCATTTGTGACTCACAAGAGATCTTCCTTCTTTTATCCTAGACTGTACTTACAACACAACTTCTCATTCTCTGAAGAGTTGTGATTTGATTGGCTCACTTTTTTCCTTTAGTTCCAGCAAAGAGCCCTTTAAGATCAGAAAGCAATGTTTCCAGGAAAATCAGAGTAGTGAGATAGAGCTGGGGTGTGGCTCCAGGGCACAGTGCCAGTGACTAATTAATTTGTCTTACGTACATTCTTCTGTGATCTGAAGTGAGATTTAAAGAAAAAGATAGAAATTTATCAAAATTTTAGCACTTAAGGCATGAACACATTAGCTCAGTGTCAATTACGGCAAGACAAAGGCAGAAGTCAAAGGAGATGGTAAAATCAGAAGGCCATTTCTGCCTTTTATTTAATTGTACAAGGGGCTAGACTCCCACCTCTACCATTTCCACTAGCCCCATAAAGTCAAGAGGGGCCAGAAAGGACCTCATTCTTCCAAGAAAGCTAGGGGAGGTGGAGGAACTCATCGGCAGCAATTTACAGAAGTTGGAAAGTAAGTGTTGATGGCTGTTACAGATGGAAGTAAAGGTTACCTGTGACATGCGTCAGTGCAGAGAGCTTGTTCTCTTGTGTAGAACCTGCTGGACATGTCTCCTCTGGGAGCCTCTGACTGCTTAGGGCTAGGAGTCAAACCTGTGCTAGTAGGCTATTGTGTCTATTTTGGAGAAATATTTAAATTGAACATTCGTAGTATCTGCCTGAGGCTGTATTCCTTTTATTCCATAATAATGTTGAAGACCAAGGAGGCATATAGCTTTGGCTCCCAGGTAACTGATGTGGTGCTAGATAGAGGGCTGTCTTATGACGGAGCAGGGTGTCTGAAAGCTCAGTTCTGAGGTGGCAGCAGGTCTTAGAGACACATTCAGTAGTAATTAACCTAATTTTGAAGAGTTTCTCTGGGAGCAAAAGTTCATCAGTCTTTTTGATTCCTTTCAGAAATTTCTTTTTTATTCCATATCAATAAAATCAAAATTTAGGCAAATTAATCTCTAAACTCTCTTTAGAGGTAATACAGTTTTCTTCTTCATCTTGGCTTATTGTATACTTCTTGTACTTTTTTTTTTTTTTTTTCCTGCAGAACCAAGGATTGAACTCAGGCCCTTGCGCTTGCCAGGGAGCGCTTATTCCACTGAGCTGTCTCCCCAGCTCTCTTCTTGTACTTCTTTCTTCATCTTTTAAAAACAGATTTTAATTAAGAGCTTATTCATATTTAACTACATTTTTAGTAGGTAAAGTAAATGAATGATTTTCTAGATCTATTTGAAATGAAAGAAAAACTTATATACTTGCCTCATTCTATTAAAAACGTTTCTATTCTTGAAATTAACAATGGATCACATTTCTTTCTTAATTATATATAATACATATCAATAAACAATTTTTGAATATATGTGTTTATTCAAATGTATATATTTATCCATATACTTGTCGTTCAATGACCATCTAGAAAAATATGTTATATTTCATTTGGCTTTAAAATAGGTTTTATTCCATTAGTGCACATATCTGATTCAGTTCTGCTTTCCTTTTTTATTTTTTCTGATTTCTAATATTTGAAGAGATAGCACTGGGTGAGTATGATTGAGAATACTACCATATGAAACCATCCATTTTGTATTATTCTAACAATAATGGGTCTTTTCTCCAATAAAATTTTTTAGTGAGTGGGTTGGATAAATGAACTAATTTTAATATTTATCCCAAACACTCTTACATATATTTTTTGGGATTTATTAATGTTAAGTATTTCTTAGTATTATAAGGATGTTTTTAGACCTTTCATGCCAAGAACAAATTAATTGTATTCTTCAAATCATAAAAACAGCACCATGTTGTTGGTCTGTATAAGAATTTTTTAGGTTAATTTATTTGAGTTAGTTTTTAAAATGAATTCTCGTTTAGTCCCCTTCCTTAATTTTATTCCCATTTACTGTGTCCTAATACATTTGATAGCCCTTTATTTGTGGAACCCAGGAAAACCCATGCGTTATGTACATGTATTGTTAGCTGACACAAATGGTATGGTGCTAAGACTTAATTTTTTTCTTTTATGTTTGTAAATAAGTTCTGTATTTTATAATGTAGCCACATTGCTCTGGGCATGTCTGGTGCATAATTAGCTGGCTTTTCTTTCTCTGAAATGCATAGGCCATATCCAACTTACTCCATCTGGAAGTTGGACTGGTTTATACATTTTATCATATTATTTTAGGAAATTTTCTATCCAGCTCCCATGGATATAAAAAAAAAATGAATTAAAGGCCTAAATGTTCATTTATAATTTAAATTACTATAACTAAATGCAGAAACTCTATTAATTAATAATCTAGAGCAGACTGGACCTGGAAGAAGTTAGAGACTGTTGGAACTAATGAAACAATAGGAATGCGTAATAATTTTTAAAAACTTTATTTTTTTTCTTACTGATTTTATACATTAAAATTTGATGCATTTAGACACAGGTATAGTCATACAGCCATTGTAATAAATATTTCCACCAAACTAAACATTTCCTTTGTCCCGTGTTCAGTTCATGCTTCTCTGCCATCTTTCCCATGCCATCACTGTTGTGCTCTGTCACTATATCTGTATTTTCTAGGATTTCCTATGAGTAGAGTCATAGATTTTAGCCTTCTTTCACTTCACATAATGCTTCGGGGATTTTTTTTCCACTTTTGGTGTGTATCGGCCTCCTTGGTACCGCTGAGTAGCCTTTCAACATGCGGGTGTCCCACAACACAATTTATTTATACTTCTGACGAGATGATGGAAGTCTGTGTTGTTTACAGTTTTGAGCTATTACAAATGAAACTGCCATGAGCATCTGAGTGCAAGGATGTGCTTGGACATATGCTTTGGTTTCCCTTCATGAGGAGCTAAAATGTTTGCTCTTTGAAAGTCATCGGAGTGTTATCCACGCCGTGGGGCCTTACTTGGCAATGTAAAGGAATGAACTAAGTACAAATACACAGTCTGAGGTGGATGAACCTCAGAGCGTTGTGCTCCGTGAAATAAGCCTCACACAAGTGACGACAGATAGTATTGTGAGTCTAATTATAGTAGATGTCCAGAAAATTCAAAGCCATAAAGACAGAATACATTAGTTTTCACCTCAGGCAGGTTTGGGAAGAAATAAGGGTTAGCGGTGTACACACGAGATCACACCGCGGTGATGGCAGTGTGCTACGACTGACTAATGGGACTGGTTAGAGTTCATAGTATAATTACCAAAAAGTCTCTGAATTACATGCTTGAATTACAGGATGTACAAAAGTACCTTAGTATCTTTTAAAAGAGATATTGAAAGTAAAATAAAAAGGCAAGTTCCAAACTGGGAGAAAATATATGTAAAACATGTTTTACGAAGGATTTGAATTCAGATTATATGAAGAGCTCTTGTAACTCAATAATAAACAAAGAAATACATAACTTGGTTTTGAAATGGGCAAAAGACTTGGGCATATACTTCATCTAGGAAAATATGTAAACAGAAAATAAGCACACGAAATCTGATCAGCATCATTAGTCATTCGGAAAATGCAAGTTAGAATCACAGAGCACTAGTGGGGTAACAAAGACGTCAGAAGTAAGGACGTTTCAAAATTCTGTCCTCCATGAGAGGAACCAAAAGACCAGAAAAAAATTGTCAGATTTAAGTTTTTCATAATCAAGAATTATTTCAGGCTGACAGCAATCTGGGGCATGTTATTAAAGAAAAACAACTGAATATTGGAAAGAACAGCAAGCTGTGTGGCACTGGGGCTTGCCCGTGACTGCTTTTCTTCTCCACCTCTGCAGCAGCCTTTAAATCCCACCAAGTCACAAGTGCGGTGAGACCACTGGCCTGACAGCCACTGAGGGGAGCAGGACAAGTTGGAGCTCCCTATCAGCACCATCCCTAGAGAGCGGCCCTTGACCGGTGGCCTCCCAGAACAAGGACTAATGAGGCTGTCCTTAGTAGAGCCCACTTAGGGGGTACATGGTGAAAAAGCCCTTGCCCTGGATTAAAATTATAGGTAGTTGAACATCTTCATAACTCTTGGAGGCAGTGGGTTAAAAACTGGATCAAAGGGCCAGCTAGGTAGTTCAGCGGACTAAAGCACCTACTTAGCAGATGCAAGGACTGGGATTCAATCCCTAGCACACCATGCCAGCCCTGCCTCCAGCACACGGTAAGACAGGGAATGAGACTGGGCATGGTGGTGCACATCTGTAATCCTAGCACTTGGGAGGCTGAAAACAGGAGAATCACTACACGTCTGATCTATACAGTGAGACCCTGTAGACCCTGTACTAAATAAAAAATTAAAAATTAAAAAAAAAAACTGGATCAAATCATAAACTTACCAAAAAGTTTAAAATGAAAACCTGGGAAATTAGATGTCCAGAAATGGGCTATAAAAACAAAACAAAACAAAACCAAAAACAAACAAACAAAAAAACCCCAAACACACCAACAAACAAAAACTCTGGCACATTTTTGGAAATCTAGGACAGCAATCTTTTATTTGTAAAGATTTAAACATGCCTCGGGTTATATGACTGCTCAGGGAAAGGCTGAAGCTCTTGCTCCTTGATGGCCATGATGCTGTTTGTGACCAGAAGGGAAAGCTAAGGTGGAGGAGTGTGTCCCGGCTGGGGTTGCACATGTGTCCTACCATGTACACAGACCCCTAGGCAAAGACTGGGAGACTTCCTGGTTCTAAGCCAGCGATGGGGAGCCGCTTAAGAGATCAGTACCCCAACCCCCACGCCCACTTATTTATTGCAAAGTGCTAGCACTGCAATTAAACCTGAATATTCAGGTTTTTTGTTTAGGAAAAAAACAACTCATACATTAATATCTTCTGTTTTTAAAACTGCACAGGAGCCTTCACTTTGCCACCACTGTTCTAGGCATTCACAGAAATCTCTGTCTAATCATTAGTTGCTTACTTAATCAGCCTCATAGACTCTTCAGTGCCCACACATGGCAAAGAATCCAGCCTTTAAAAGATAGTTTTAAAAATGAACTAAGCAAGTGGACAACGTACAATAGACAACAACAGACTCCGAGAAGGGAAGATAGAGTGGCCACTTTTCAGTATTTAGCATGTCCCGTGCACCACAGAGTCTGGAGAGTTGGAAGAAAATGAGAGATTATGGTCAGATACATCTGTGAAGAAGCCTTAACTTAACAAAGGCTTTAGATGTTCCAAATATGTTCAAAGAATTGAAGAAAACCATGTCTAAGAACTAAATGAAAGTATGAGAAAAATGTCCCGTCAAATCAACAATATCAACAAAGTAGTAACAATTATAAATAATAATAAATAGAAGTCATGACTTGAAAAAGTATGACTGAAATGAAAAATAAGGTTATTAAAGGTTTTATATGCTAACTTACACTGTTGAAAGGTGTTAAAAATCTCCAAAACAGTGTAACTGTGTTTTTGGCTTCTAACAATTTTTTTCTATTAATTCAATCATATAAAATAATAATCATAAGTCTGTGTTGATTAGAATACATAGATATGATTTGTGTGAGAATAGCAGTACGAAGGAAGAGAAAGGTTGGAATTTTTCTTAAGCTTGGAGTTTTTTTATCCACTGAAGAAAATTTGATGCATTTTCCAGCAGTTGGTTAATAACTTGAAGAAGTATTTATAAATTAAGATGTTAGTGGTAATTACTGAACTAACTACTAAGAAAACTATGAAAATAAAAAGATATGACAAGGAATTGAAGTAGCATGGTAGAAAATCTTTTTAAAACAATAGAAGATAGTAGCAGGTTAATAAAACAAGGCAAAAGGCATAGAAATAAGTAGCAATGTGAACAACAAATCTGTGTTGTCAGTAATTACTTTAAATGTAAATGGATTAAACATTCTAATTAAAAGTTGCCTATAAAAAGAGACATAGAATAGCGTTATCTAACAGCGTGATGTCCACCAGAGACGTTTAGGTTCAGAGACACATATAGATTGAACATAGAAGGTTGGAAAATGCTGTAATACTCAAATAATAACCAAAGGAGAGCTGAGATGGCTGTATTAATATCAGTTAAGAGAGAATTTGATAGATTTTAAAAATTGTTGCTAGTGATAAAATGCATTTTATAACAATAAAGGATAAATGTGCCAATTCCAAACATATGTCCAAGTAAAAAGATTCCTAAGTACGGAAAATAAAAGCTGTATGGAATGGAGGCAGCTCAACACTTGTAGACTTTATTAATTTACTTTTAATTTTAAGTAGAATAAAAAACAATAAAAGCAATACAGAACTTCAAAACAAGAAGATAGGAGATTAACAATAGTTGTTATATTGCATATTGTTATCTTCAAAGGAGTTGCTCAGATCACCAGGCAGGCAAAATTGATCAGATCATATAAGCACTAACTGCTGCTTTCAATTAACTAATAGAAGTTAGTAGTACAATTGTCTTATCTTTTTTCCCTCTTTCTTTTCTTCTTTCTCCCATCCCAGTTCTTTCCTTCTGAGC
>NW_004524578.1:4939723-4947039 GCF_000260255.1 Octodon degus
TTTTTCCAGAACCGGGGATTGAACTCAGGCCCTTGCTCTTGCCAGGCAAGCACTTATTCTACTGAGCCATCTCCCTGGCCCTGTTACACCTTTTGGATCTTCTTTACTTTTTCAGTTTCTTACCTAGGGAGACAATACAATGTTTACACATGCAGATCTGATTTATTTCACTTCTGAGTATGTTGGTCTCTTTCCTAGAAAAACTAGAAACATCATACCATGGAAATATATGTACACCCAAGTTACAGCAGCACAATTTGTCATAGCTAAATCTTGGAAACAACTCAAATGTCCATCAACTGAGGAATGGATAAAAACGTGTTATTTTAATACAATGGAGTATTACTCAGCTATTAAAAAAATAAACTTGAGGCTTTTGCAGGTAAATAGATGTGACCAGTTGTGGACTTCAATACTCCATTTTCAATAATGTATAAAATAACTATGCAGAAGATCAATAAGAAAATAGATTCAAATAACACTATGTTAAGTAGACCTAGCAAACACCTATAGAACCCTCTTATAACAGCAAAATGCACCTCCATCTGATGTGCATGAAGAGCTTTCTCCATAAGTTATATGTTAGACCTGGAAATAAGCCTTTAGTCTAATAGGACTCAAATCATGAGAAGTATGCCTCCTGGCCACAATGAAATGAAATTGGAAATAGGAAAAACACCAAAGAATTAACAAATCTGTGCAAGTTGTGACACACTTCTAAATAGGTAATCAGGAAAATCGTGACGTAGACTAAGAAATGCTTTGAGATGAGTGAAAGAGAAAACATTATACTGCCACGTATGGGATGCAGTGGTGGCAGTGCTTGGAAGGATATTTACAGCACAGACACCTAGATGTAAAAGAAGAAAGATTGCAAATCGGTCATCTAGCTTTCCACCTTAAACTAGAAAAGTAAGATCAAACTAAATAACCAAAGTTAGGAAACTATAAAGTTGGTAGTGGAAAATCAATAAAAGCCACAGCTCATTTGTAAGATTGTTAAGACTAGCAATACCAAGGACTGGGAAGAGTGTAATCGCTTTCTAAAACAGTGTGACAGAGTATTAATATTGCATACCTCCCATAGCACCCATCAGTACAATTCCTTGATATTTACATTAGAGTTATGCCATTTTTACATGTTATAACTTAAAATAGAAGCATCATAATTTCTTTAAGATAATACTCCCAAATAAAAGTTTTTCTAGTAATATTTTAATAGCTTGTAATGTTAAAAATGAAACCCTAAGTAGCACTTAAAATTCTTATTCTAATTCTTAGAACTTGTATATAAGTAAATTTGAATTAACATAAAATGAATTTTAGAATCATGTGGGTGTTTCACTATATTATTAAAGTTACTAATTCTGTATAAGGTCTGCAGAGTTACTCCTCTTGCACTTTTGAGAGGCAGATGCTGGCCATAATTAGCTACAGTGACAGTGTGACCTGGTCAGCTCCTCACTGCTGTAATAAAATGCTCAAGACAATTAAGTTATAAAGAAAAAAAGTTAATTTTGGCTCCAGCTCTAGATCTAGTGGCCCTTTGCTTTCAGCCTCTGGCAAGGACAGAGTGTCACAGCAGAAACCCATGGTGAGGCCTGCTCACCTCCTGAGTCAGGGGGAAAAAAGACACTTCCCAGTGACCTAAGGGCCTTCTGCAGAACCCCAGCTCTTACAGGTCCACAGCACTTCCCTTAGTGCCTCGTGGGAAAACAGTCCCTTAACCCTTAGGTTTTGTGGGAACATTCGATGGAATGCCAACAAATGATTGACTTTTTACTGTGTACCTCAAATTTCAGATCAAGTCTTCTGTTGTCATTGTGGATTCATTCTTAGATCTTGAACTGACTTTCTTTTCATATTTTTGTAGGTTTATTGCTACTCCTGTAGCAAAAGCATTTGGCATTCAAAAGCCAGTTCGAAAAATTATACCAAATACCATCTTAGAGAATTTTTTCAAGAATTCCTCTAGGCCGTTGCAAGTAAGTATGAAATCTTTGCTTGTGGATTCACTGGTCTCCTTTCTTTTATTTCTTAAATTTTTTATATTATTTTCATTGAGAAGTAGTGTGACAGTTTCAAAACAGGTTAGTAGGACATTTATAATAAATCAATACATTGCATATTATTGACTTTGCTTTTGTGTGTGCAAGAAATATCTTCCAGTCACCACAATGGATTTGATTCATTTGGATTTATTTCTTTGCTCTATTGACAGGTATATATATATATATATATATATATATATATTTCCAAGTGCAATATCAAATTACAAATACATAATATAAAGTAGCACATGTTAAAAATGTTCAACCATAGTGTTGCAAGTTAGTAACCAATGCCAGGATTTGAGTGTAAAGACTGTAATTGAATGGTAGGTTTAATTTTTTTTAATTTATTTGTTTGTTTGTTTATTTATTTATTTTGTGTGTGTGTGGCCAGCTCAGCCCACCAGGGGGCGGGGCTGGCTGGTATGTGGTGCTGGGGGATTGAACCATGGTCCCTGTGCTTTGCTTAGCTTAGCTTGTTCTAAGTGGGTGCTTTAGACCACTGAGCCATCTCACCAGCCCCGGTAGGTTTAATTTTTAAAGGTAAGATGTTCAAAGTGTCTGATGAAGAAAGGTGATCATTAGCACAGCGAGGCCCATACCTGACACTTCTGGTGGTCGCAGCACTCTCAAGACACATCGCCTACCTAACAAAGCTCTTACTGGGTTGATTTCATAAGGAGTGCACTTACTTTATTCAGGGACGTGGTGTATCAGAAATGTGCTGTGCCCCTGATCACACTCAGGGCTGACATTTTCAAGATAGTCAACATTTGCTTTACCATAAAAAAAAGTGTCCTTTTAAGCTCATTTCCCATTTAGGAGCATTTAGCTCACTGCCAGCAATTTTCAGTGATCAAGAATAACTATATTTTGTAAAGGGAAATAACACTAATAAAAAGAGAATGCTACAAATAGGATGATGTCTTTTGTTTTCAAAGACTAGCACAATGTGAAAAGAGTCGTAAAAGTCCAATACTTCATGGCAAATGATGGGAGTGAAGTTAGGACTGGAATCTGTGTGCCATCTCTGGGCAAATGCTGCAGCCACATGCACCACCTGTGACTATTTGGGGGCAAATGGATTGAATGCTGTAGGGAACTCCCTGCTTGCAGCTCACCAAAACAGTCGTTAATTAATAGGTTTAAAAACTGGTTTCCAGGCAAAGCTAGGGTTTACCCCAACTTCATACTTCCATAGTTAACATGATGGATGAACCAATATTATAGCAAAAAGCAGCATCCCTTATATGGGGAGTACTTTCTGCTATCACCATTTTGCAAATAAAGACTATAAGCTTACACTATTTCGGGATAGGTACATTTTTTGAGCCCTCCACTTTTTTACTAGCATTTGGTTGCAGCTACTATGGCTGTTGTCTGATTGTTCTAGAGAGCTTCCTGCATTCAGCGGTGTGTTGAGCTCTGATGCACGGAGGCGTGGAGTGCTGAGTGGCCCAGGCAAGCAGCAGCTGCCTCAGAACTTGTTCTGTCCTCAGCTTCTGCACAGACACAGCAGCTTCTGGGCTGGCGGCAGTCTGAAAGCCTGTGTTCACGTACTCTTGGTTTCCATGTGCCCTAAATGACTGTAGCCACTTATCTGAATACTTTTGCTGTCACTGGTGATAATAATGTCTAGACATCATTTTACAGCCTTCAGAAGGGCAGTGAATTAGCCATATTTGTGAAAATTCGACCTCTTCCAGGAGTCCTCATTCTCCTCATCTGTTTCTTCTTGGGCAAAATTGACACTAGTGACAGCTTATATAAAACGTGATCAATGTTGTTCCTGTTGTTTGCTTGTTGTACTGTGTATGTATGACCAAGAACTAAGTAAGATTTTACAGGATATTTAAGATAACCTAGAAAATTTAGTCCCTGTCAGTTTCCTGCTATAAAAAGAAAATAGTAGTAATTAAAAGAAAACCAAGGGACCAGCAAGATAGCTCAGCGGTCTAAAGTGCCTGCTTATACAAGCTTAGGCAAAGCGCAGGGCCTGTGGTTGGATCCCTGGCACCACATGCTGTGCCAGCCCTGGCCCCAGGGTGGGCTGAACCAGCCACAAAGAAAAAAGAAAACTAAGAACAAAAGGAAGAAATTTAAAGAGCAGGTAACACTTATGATGGAATAGGGCAGCCACAACACAGCAAGGGGCAGCGAGTTGACCTGTCATGAGGAGCCAGGCAACTTTCCCCTCGACCCCAGTGACTTCAACCTCTGTAAATGGCAAGTTAAAAAAATACATCTTAAAGCCTGGAACTATGTTTGTGCTCATTTTTTCAACCCAAATGACAGTAGTCTTAATTAATAAAGGCATAATTTGGATATTTGTGTCAAGTAAGAGAAAAAAATGACACATGACCTTCAGTGTGTTAAAAGCTTCATTTATTAAACAAGAAGGTAAAGGAAAGTAATTCAGATCCCAATTCATATTACTGAGATTCCAAGTCCGAAGCAGCATTTGTGTAGCAAATCAAGATAACAAAACGCAAGTTGCTTAAAGCTTCACAACTTAGGAAGGTAGACTGTAATACAGAAAGGCCAAGTTCATAACTTAATAGTAATTTCATTTGTAGGAACAAACCAATCTGAGAATATCCACATGCAGTAATTTAGCCAATGCTATACCTCACATTTTCTTAGTTCACAGCTAAGATAATAAAAAAGGTTTCTGAGTGAGCTAAAAAAAATTTATGGTGATCCAAAATATGAGTGTTATTACTGCAAATATATTACAAATCAAGAACAGTGATTAATATTATATATAGATGACACCTTTATTGAAAGAATTGAGTGTAGGAACCCAAGAATGCTCTTCCACTGTTGTAGGTTGCAACAATAAAACAAATCATTTTATTGTACACAGTATCAGTTTGGGGCTGGTTAGCTCAGAAAGGCATAGCATGGTGTGGCTGCAGCCCAAAATAACATGTACCTTAACTTCAGTGAGAGTCTCAATTTGTGATTTTGCACAATTCTCTTGTGACTACGTGTTTGCAGTTGTATGTGTGTATATCAATAACAACTTCAAGATGCCTTAGGAAGAAACCATGAAACAGACCAACAGCTCAGGCCAGCAGATCTGTTTCTCTGCCGATGATCAAATATAGTAACAGTAGACTTGACTGTTTGGCCGAGGGGCGACAAGCCTATGGCATACATGCTGCATCCCACTGTTGGTTGTCACTGAAAACTTGGACAGGTTCACCATCACTGGTCTAACCCTTTGTTTCCACCAGAGCATGATGAAAATCAATCCAAAACAAGCAGGTTCTGAAAGAGCTAAAGAAAACAGGGCACTTGAAGACTGACCTAAAGTCAATTTTTACAGCCAGTGTAAGCTGCCTAGATGGAGTCACCCATGAATTTTAGAGCACATGTGCCATCTAGTGCAGTTTATCTTACAGGGGACATGTGAGCAGCAAAGAGGCTGGAATGTGGGGATAACTGCCAATCGAGATGCTCAAGAAATTAGCCAAAAGCAATAGGCAAAGCCTCAGCCTGTGAAAGAGGAGATACTTTACAGGAAAACAGAGTAAAAGGAGTTGTGTCATGCTTTTGTTTTTTTTCTGTCCTTTTCTTCAAATTAAGTAATAGGCAAGCAGCTTTGCAGGGAGGTCAAAATTGCAATTAGTCTTCTGCCAGTCTTCAGCATGGTGGCTTCTGATGACTATCTGCTACTGTCCTGGGTCCCTGAAGGACTCCATGGACCGTATGAGAAGAGACAGCAGAAGGTATCTGGCTGGTCCCAAGCTATGAGACGTCCAGCTATCGGGCCAGAGGCAAGCTTTGCTTAGTCATTACCATGCTGATTCATAATGTTTTAAATTTACTTTGAGGTATTCATCAATATTTTTTTGGGCCGACCAAATAGCTCAGCGGATTAAAGCACCTGCAGCAGGTGCAGGGGCCGGGGGTTTGATACCCCGGCCTGCCAAGCCAGCCCCCCAGGTGCACTGAGATGGCAATTGAGACTGGGTGTGGTGGTGCACACCAATAATCCCAGATCTTGCGAGGCTGTAAACAGGTGGATCACTATGAGTCTGATCTTGTAGTGAGATACTGAACACCTGGTAGACCCTTCTATATATGGTTTCACATTAGAATCCTAGGGCTGTACTTCCTCTCAGGAAGTGCTAGGCAGATTGGCCACAGCTGACCCTTGGGGATGGGCCATATGCTTCTGTGTTGCTCCCACTCAGGGGGAGTGTCAGTTTTATACAATGTTATGTTTTCATACTAGAATTAAGAGGCTATTAAAATTTTTCTTATGTTCATATTAGATAATGAAAATCAAGCAATTAATACAATTACAAAAAAATTGCAGAGCATTATACTTTGTGGTAGTATTGCCACTGGATTACTGTGCCAAGTACACCTGGTCAGTATCCCACTGTGAAGTGGACCTCATCTTCCTGGGCATTTAGCCTTGCACTTGGTCCTACGGGAACTTTGAGGTTGTATGTTTGAGTTACTTTATCATCTATACTGTTTCCAGCTTGAAACTGTAGTCGACAGCTGTTTCCCAGAGGAGAAGCAACATCATTGTCATATTTTGTAATTATTATTTTAATTATTTAAGTAGTTTAGATAAGCTTGAAATAGGCTACATCTGATTTAACATGAAAGTGAAATGCCAACACCTCTTCGAGTTTTTCTTGAATTCTCCTCTGGAGCAATTAAAGACCATGTGAAATAGGAGAAAGCACCCGAGCCCAAATTTTTATCAGGACTTTTGTATTAATTTTAGGTGTTAGACAAGTTTTTAAGGGTTCAGTTTCTTTATAGAAAAGACTTGGTTGGACTTGATTGACATTTTAAACCGTACAACTCTTAAAATTTTTGAGGGCTGGCCAGATAGCTCAGTGGACTAAGCAGCCTGGCACCACATGCTGTGCTGGCCCCATCCCCAGGGCATGCTGAAATGGTGATTGAGACTGGGTGTGGTGGCACTTGCCTGTAATCCCAGTGCTTGGGAGGCTGAAAAGGAGGATCACTATGAGTCCTATCTGTGTAGTGAGACCCTGTGGACCTTGTACTAAATACATTAAAAAAATTTTTTTGGCTGATTGAGCAAGCTTGTATATGCAATTTGAACATGTGGGTTGCTATCAATCCACAGAGAATTGAACTTAGTAACCCAGAGAGCTGAGTTACTAATATTCTCCCTGCTGTTTGTTTATTTACTTCATTTTTGGTGTGTGTGTGTGTGTGTGTGTGTGTGTGTGAGAGAGAGAGAGAGAGAGAGAGAGAGAGAGAGAGAGA
>NW_004524578.1:4947139-5101966 GCF_000260255.1 Octodon degus
GAGAGAGAGAGAGAGAGAGAGAGAGAGAGAGAGAGAGAGAGATATTTTGTGAGCAAAAGAAATGAATACTGTAGCTTAAGGTCTCAGGGCTAAATCTTTCTCCTCTCCAGTACAAAATTACTGCAACCGCATCTCACTCTCCCGACTGCTGACCCATCTAACTCTGCTCTTTATCATTTACTTATTTGTCTCATTTTTTTCAGACTGATATTTATGGACTGGCAAAGAAATGTAACTTAACAGAGCGCCAAGTTGAAAGATGGTTTCG
Organism: Octodon degus; assembly: GCF_000260255.1. Classification (NCBI taxonomy): domain Eukaryota; kingdom Metazoa; phylum Chordata; class Mammalia; order Rodentia; family Octodontidae; genus Octodon; species Octodon degus. The sequence goes on from NW_004524578.1 coordinate 4,947,408, forward strand.
GAGGCGGCGCAATCAAGAGAGGCCTTGCAGGTTGAAGAAATTCCAGGAAGTTTGGTGAGTAGGACCGTCACAGCCTTCAGAGCGCTGCAGTGCCTTCTGGAACAGGGCAGCCATCTCTGGCAGAATGCAGCCATCGGAGTGCAGGGAGGGCTGCAAGCCAGCGTCCATGTCCCACGGGGGTTTCAGGCTCATTGCTCCTGAATGTTGTGCTTCTGTTCTCTGTGAAATGGGCCAGCTATGAGTTCTCTTAAGGTGAACACGAGACATTAAGTACTGAGCCTGAAGACCAGAAAACTCATGAGCATGTCTTCACTGGTGTTTTTCTTTTTACCACTTTATTCCAGCAGTTTCAGTTCTTACTGTCTCCAGTCATTTCGATTGTGAGAGCAGAGGTTGTCTGAGAACATGTCCTAGAGTTCTCAGCTCAGAATGCCGCCTGGAAGGTCTCTATATGTCGGATTTGACTCACAAGCCCTGGTCTTGCCTGGAGGTTGCCCGGCTTGCGCCTCTTGGATCCCAGGTGGCTTAGCTCAGGGTCAGAATGGGCTGGAGCCTCCAGCTGCCCACCAAGGAGGCTGCCTTGAATACAGTCTGGAGGGCAGAGCAGGTGCATTGGGTTTAGTTTGAGTTTCATTTGAATTCTACTCCCCCCCCCCGCTGTGTAATAATAAAATCACAGCATTTTGACCACTCTTGGTGACAGAATGACACTTGTGCCCGACGGGTGGATGAGGCCACGGCTGTGACTTTATTTCATTCCAGATGAATGGGTTTTAATGCGTTGTGTCTGATGCTGCGCTCTACATGCCAGTGTCACCTTTCTATCTGTTTCCTTTTTTTTGTTGTTGTTGCAACCGAGGATTGAACTCAGGTCCTTGCACTTGCCAGGGAAGCACTTATTCTACTGAGCCATCTCCCTGGCCCCATCTGTTTCCTAAGACCCTGGTGTTCCCTAGTGACTTCTACCAGGTACTTTTATTTTGCTAATGAAGTGAATGGCTGCCTAAAGTAAGGCAGTCAGAGCCTGTGGTTAAACTTCAGTGACTACCTTTGCTTGTCCTGTACCTTCCTGAGAACTGTAATCCAGTGTGGCACTCTGAGCTGGCCTGGGCTAGAGGGAAAGACCAGCTCACCACACAGCCTCAGCACACACGCGTTTCTCATCACGGGCTTCCCTCCATGGCCTTCCTGCAGCGGCTCAGCATGGATGGCCTTGCTGATTTTCTTACAAGCTTCTCTCTAATTTTTAGCTCTTGAAAGATCGGTTAATACTATGTTGCTATTGATGTCAGCGTGGCACAAAGGCATCTAAACCACCAAAGTGGACTGATCTCACATTACATCCCCCTTTCCCTGAATGACATTAATTCATTCTTGCTAACAAATGATTCTTAAAGTCCTCAGACAAGGACTAATTCTCTGTCTTTGAGCTGAATCATACCCCAGTGAAGCTCTCTGGCAATTTCTTGTATGCTAGAGTGCCTCTTAGTTTATAAATATGAATTTGGTTCTCCCAAAGGGTAAGGCAGTCAGGGAGATACAGGGAATGAGAAACCACACATTGATGTAGTCTAAGGAACTACCTTGAGGTCATGTAGCTGTCCGAGGACATTTACACCTAGGTCTTCTGGCCCCTATTCTGATGCTCCTTTAATTCACCATTCTTCCCCTGTCACCTGCTGTCTCTCTCTCAGCAGAGTGTCCTCTACGTGGTGTGGCCTCGCGATGGAGCTGTGTTGGTGAGTACACTCACTGATCACTGGCCACAAAGCTCACACCACAGGAGAGCTTTTCAGGTTATCCTCGCCAGTCAGTCTGGCAGTGCAGAAGCTCGTGTTAAGCATCTGTGGGTATCACCGTGCGTGGAGTTTCACTTTAAGGGGAAATAAGCGCATGACGCCTGGCCAGTAGCCTGCAACAGCCGACTGGGGAGAGCCTCTGTCACACGGAAATCCATAGCATCTGCTGCTGTCACACCCCAGCTGCCCTGGATCGGCAGGGCATGATGATGTTTACATGTGCTGTGGCACTGCAGGGGAAACAGGTCAGCGGGGAGGAAATGAGACACAAACTGGAGAAGGAGGTAGGACTTGAGGGTGGCAGTTGGAAGCAAAGCAAAGATGCAAGGTGTGAAATTGTGCAATGTATTCAGGAATTAGAGTGCTCACAAGGAAAATTTAAGGTTTGTTTTTTTCTTTAGCCATGTTACAAATTTCTTCTAAGTCAGTAACTGTTCAAAGTTATTATGGCACACATAAACAGACTAAGCAAAATGCCAAGCTATTTTACTGTTTGGGGACTCTACTTTGTTGTGTTCATCTGTGGGACAGGTCTTAGAAATCACAGAGTACATATCCCTGGCAACTTAGAGGCTGCAGGAAACTGATTTCCTAACACCAGCCTCTCAAGAATTACTCTCCACCAGGAAGAAAATCCTGTTGGAGATACTTAGACCATCCAGAATATTCAGATGGCAGTTGCTGGGTTCCCTGGACTTAGTGTGTTGTTCCTTGGTTACTCTGTAATGATGACCCCTAGGCTGTGTTCCACAGCATTTAAGATTTCATCTCATAGCAAGTCTTTTGGTTAAAAAAACCAAATCCCTTATCTGATGGCCACTTTCCCCTACATTTCCATCTTGCAAAGGAGAGAATTCATTTTCAAAGGGGAAGGAGATCAAGAGTTAGAGGATGAGAGAAGAAGGGAAGGGATAAAGAATGAAAAAAAAGTTAAAAAAGGGATTGGAATGTGTTGTGTACGTGTACCAATGCCACACAGGAAGGTAGACATGCACTGCAAAACTGTAAAGTATAGGGAAGAGAAGAGAGATAACCATGAGATGGTGGGTGGGGGTGGAAGGGCAACAGGCGAAATGGAAAAGGAATTCAGATATGTTATGTGCACGTACCAACTGCACACAGGGAAGGTAAGCAATGTGTACAGCACCCATGGGTTAGTAAACTAAGCTATTTTTAGAAGTCATTGTACAAAAGAAGAAGGAGGAAGAGGAGGAGGAAGGGGAAGAGAAAGGGGAAGGGGAAGGGGAAGAAGAAAAAGAAGACTTTCCTAAGTGCCCAAGGTGGGTAGGGAGAACTCCCCAGCACTGCTGGGAGGCTCTCCTTGGCTGGAGTGGCCTGAGCCTGGCCCTCCAGTGATACCAAGTGATAAATTCAGTGGATTGATTTTAGGCTCTTACGTATGACAAGCAGAATTGTGAGTGTACATTCAATGGTAAAAGGAAAAGTACCTGAATTTATTGAAGCTAATGGAAGATAACACATGTATAACTATACTAGAGTTCACTCTGGTCCAATTACATACATGAGGCCCAGTTCATATGTGGGAACTTTTATAAGGTTTGAATGGGGTAAAGGTTATTGAAGGGCAAACTGCAAGATCTAGGAACAAGCTGTAGCCCAGAGGTTAGGGATTTCTGGTCTTTGTTATTTTATCTTTGCTTTTCTTAGAATGATGGAAAGAGTATTGGCCCTGGGGCTTTGCCGACATTCAGGTGGAAGTGGGGTGTTGTCCTAGCTCCAGCCCCAAGTGCACTGCTACTGCCTTCTGCTCTTCCACGGTGGACCCCATCTGTGGCCCTCCCAGCATCATGTGCCATTGAGCATGTTTACTCTGTCCTGCTCCTCCTCCATCGCACCCTGCGCACCAATCTTACAGTCTAAATTTTTTTCAGCTTCTTCCTCAATTTATGTTTATTTCAGCCTTTCCTGGGGTAAAAAGGGAAGTTATACTACCTGAAGTTCATTTGATTTAAATGAAATAGTATTAACAAGTATAGCATATGATCTTTCCTGCTATTATCAGTGAAATGCTGTTCTCCAAACTTTCTGACCTCAGGAGCCTTTGTTCTCTTATAGACTCTTGAAAATCTGGAAGAACTTTAATGCACAACTGTATTAGGTACTCAATCTGAGGTATTTATAAAGCATTAGACGTTGTGAGCACACTTGTCATTATGCACTTTCTTTGGGGCAGTGGCACAGTCATGTAACAGAAAATTTCTCCCCTCCCCTGCCAGAATATTCAGTTTCTTAGTTGCACAGGTCATAGCTCCTGTCCTGGTTCTGGTTGCTTTTGTCTCTTAGAAAAGGCCGGTCACTGTGGTGCACAGCTGGTCACCATGGTGCATGTTGTATAAACCAGTCCCCAATGGACGAGCCTTTCTGCCTCTGTACTTCCTGCCTGTCTGTCTCCTGTAAGCCCTGGGCCTCCAGAGACCAGGAGCTGGGAATGACCCTGATCAGTGGCCATCACCATAGATAACCCTGCCTCCAAATCCTGGGTGTCACTGTGGTGGTTCTGCTTGCCATCACAATCTAAGCTCTGCAGATTGCTGCTGCATGCTTGTGACAGAATGAGAGGAGAGAATAAGTAATGTTTTGTTACTATCATAAAAACCCACTGACTCAGAAATCCCTGGAACATACTTGAGAAACCCTAGTGTAGTATAATAAATGCTGAATGGGTCTGGTGCAGAAAAATGTGAGCCGTGTTATCTTCTTGCATCCGATTATGTTCTACAACCTTTTGTGAGTTATGTGAGCCTTCTGTGTGCCAATTTTCCTTAGTATTTACCTTAATTATTTTATGAGAATCAGACAACAGTCTGTAAGAAGGGGATAATTTTAGTCTTAACTTCATAATCTTGTTAAAATGTGTTAAAATCTTTATAAAAATGAGATAACATGTGTTTAGCATTGTGCGTGGCACATAGTCAAGATGTCAGGAAGTGTTTGAGAAACAGATCAGACAAGATATGCCACCTAGACTGTCACTGTGTTTTTGAGCTAAGTGGCCTTATTTTTTCCTATTGCTTATGTGTTTTGACTGGAAAAGATAAACCAGGGCCAAAGAAATACTTTCTGCAGCACACACAAATATGACAAGTGCAGACAGATCACACCTTTTTATTTCATACAATATCTCTTGAGTAGTTTTATGTTTCAGCTTGCTTAATATTGAAGGCTTCTTTTTCCTTTTCTATCAAAACAAGTCAGGAAGAAAGACTGTTGTAGAGGTAGTAATAATAACCAGGGAGCACTGTTGGATGCAGAGGCCAAAGTCCTGCCCTTTGGGGCCCAGCTGTTCTGCTTTATGGCTACAAGAGCTGGGCAAGTGGCCTAGGCTTTATGAGGCTTATTTTTCACCTGTAAAGAGGGTACATGCCTGTGTTCCTGTTTCCTACTTAGAAGTGTATTGAGGAAACATTGTAGGCCTGTGAAGTCAAACCTTTTATAGACAAGTACCCAAACTACAATCCCAACGCCACTTATTTGTCACAGAGTGCTGACAGTGCAATTAAACTTGAACACTGAGGTTTTAGTTTAGAAAAAAACCTCATGCATTAACATCTTTTGTCTTAAAAGAAAAACAACATTCATTCCATAAGTACGTACACCAGTGCTGTAGGGCTGTACAGAAGCAAAAGGAACAAATATGATTCCCACATTATTATTTTTGCTTTAGTAATCATTAAATAGCCATGATTTTAAAAATAACTATTTTTGGAAAGTTGCAAACATAGATGAAAATAAAAAGGCCATGTGATGAAGTATGCCTGACCTGTCAGAACCTTTAACAGTGTCAACTCAAGGACAATCCCATGTCATCTGCAGCCCCACCCACTTCTCTCCTACCATATATGATTGTAAAGCAAATATTAGACATTATATGATTCTCTTTCATTTCTAAGTATATAGTATGTGTCGATAAAAGATAAGGACTCTCTTTAAAAACACATTTGCAATATTATTGCTGCCTCTAAAATAATTTTTATTTCCTATAGTGTTCAGATTTCCTTGATTAACTTACAATTTTATTTCCAGTTTGCTTATTTAATTAAAATCAAAATAAGATCCATATGTTGCAGTTTGTTGGCATGTCTTTTAAGTCTCTTCTTAATCCAAAGGTCCTCCCCTATACGTAAGAAAAATCTTTTCTCTCAAATTCTGCTTTTAGGAGAAATGAGTAAAATCTGACCACATAGAAATCTTTCAGGTGTTACCTTCAGGGAAATGAAGTTGTTTGATCTGTCAGGTTTCCTTTTACTATGTTTATGATGATCTTAATGTAAGCTCTTCATTTATGTTATGTCTAGAACTCATCCTGTAGGAGTAATGGCTTAGTTTGGTTTTGCTTACTTTAAGCCAGACTTATGCCAATGCTTTTGCAAACTATCCTAAATTATTTTTATATTTGGAGGAAAGTTTTATTATTCCCATTATACAGATGAAGGAGTTAAATGACCTGCCGAAATGTGTAGCCACCAAGTAACTGGCAAAGCCAGAATGTACACTGAGATTTGCCTGAATCCTAAGTATTTTCTTCTAACCTTTTCATACCAAATCTTTTCTTCCTCAGATGTCAGTGACTTTTCCATAAAAGAGTAAAAAATTTTCTTTCTTTTGGCAGCTGGCGATTTGCATTTTACTTACTGCTTACTATTGCTGGAGTTGTATTTCTCTATGATGTAAGTTGTCTTTTTGATATCTTTAGAATTTGTCTTTAATTTTTAAAATTATTGACTGTGGGTTGTTTTACGATACATTCTTGACACATAATCGATTTTAGAGATTTCTCTTGGAATTCAAAGATTCATTTAAAAATATCTTATTATTATAGCTGTCTTAAGATATATTTACCTCTAAAAATGCAATAATTGAATTAGTTGGAAAGTAATTGCTTAGTAGACTTGTTTGTTCAAAATATTTTTAGAAAATAAGACAGTCCCAGTTATTGATCCCAGATTTATGGGAATTTCATATGGGTATTCCATAGGACGAATGAATAAATACTTACAAAGGGTGAAATATCTGCAACAGAAACACCAGGAATATGCAAAAATAAGTCTTCCTATGCACCTTTGCCCCTGATAAGCAACATCAAGAGGCAGTGATACTTTCTGAAGAAATTGGCCTTTGATTCTGATAAGCTTACTTCTCTGTCTATCCCTGTTTTTACAGAAGCCTTGGGCGTATGACTTCTGGGAGGTTTGGAGTGGCTATCCCAGACAGGTGAGTGCCCTGTTAATGGCTGCTTCCTGCCTTTAATATCCAGGCTCCTAAAATTGTCCCTTAGTTCAGGTTTGGTGTCCTTCCCACTCTTGGTCAGCTACCGGTCACCTTCTGCTTCTTTCCCATCCTGGGCTTTCTAATTCTCATTAACTCATGACTTGTCTCAGTGTATAACTTGTGTACAGTTAATGGAATATATATTTGGGCTTAAATCTATTATTTATCACTTATTTTTTGTTTGTGCTGCCTGATAGATGGAAAGCCGGATGTATTTCTCTCTAGTTTTTCTGTGGGATAGTCAAGCTTTTTAAGAAATCACTGTCCATTTTCCCTTATGACTTTCCCTTTTGATTTTTCATGAATACATGATTTTGTTTATTAAATAAATATTATAATTTTTATTATATATATACATATATATATTCCTAGAAATTACATCCTTGGCTGATGAAAGTATACTACAAATTAGTGATTTTTTTTCTCTCTCTGTTGCTACAAGGCCATTAGAATATATCACAGAGGCTGGGGATTTAGCTCAGTGGTGCAACATTTGCCTGGCAAGCATGAGGTTCTGAGTTTGATTCCCAGAACTCCTTCAAAGTAATCTGTATACCTGCCTCCTTCAAATAGTTAAAGCCTTAAAAAACCACTGCTCTTACTGCTTTATAAGTTAGTGAAGTTACTCTTTCTCTGCTATTCACTGCTTCCTGCATTTCTGGGCTCCCGTATGTGCTTATTACTGTCCTGGCTAAATAAGTCCCACTTGATATATTTTTAACAATAGGTCTTTTGGGTTTTGTTTGGCTGAAAATATTGTATTTCCTTTATTTTGAAAAATTTAATAAAAAATTTTATTGAACTAAAATTTATATACCACACAGTTTGCAAACTTAAAGTCTTAAGATTCAATAGATTTTAGCACATTGACAGAGTTATACAGTGACAACCACAGTCAAATTTAGGTCGTTTTTGTTATCCCTAATCAAAATGTTTTACCTACTAGCTATCAACTCCCCATCCCTTGCCTTTATTTTTTAAAGGATTTTTTTACTAGGTGTAAAATGGTAGGTTAGCAGTTATTTTCTTCAGCACTCTCAAGATGCTATTCCATTGTCTTTTTAATCTCATCAGTTTTTTTTTAAGACTTCATCTGTCATTTTGTTCTTGCTTCTTTAAGATATCTTTTTCCCAGCTTATTTTCATGCTTTAGCTTATCTTTTAGCTGTTTGTTGTAAAATACACAGATTTAATTTTCTTTGAATTTATCCTACTTAGAATCTGTTGTACATCCAGTCTTTGTGGCTTGCTATCTTGAGTTCGGTCTGAAAAATTCTGTTACTGCTGTCGCCTCTCTTCCTTCCTCTCCTTCCTCTTCTAGAATTCCAGTTACAGTGTGCTAATATCCTCGCCTTTATGCTAGGCATATAGGTCTCTTACACTTTTAAAAATGTTTTCCATCCCTTTACCTCTGTGTGTGTCAATCACTGGGAGACAATTTTTTATTGGTCTGTTGCTTTTCTACACAAGATGTGAAGGGAGATGCTGACTCACTGACTGCCTTTTGTTCTAGACTGTCTTTTCAAGGTTGTTTGTATAGCAAGCAGTCCCAAGTGATTTAAATGTCTCCCTCTGGAGAAAAAGGTAGGCATGATTAAAAGATTCAGGTTCCCTAGTTTAGGATTCCTCTCATGTAACACAGTCTACAACATATACAGTTGTCATTGGATGTCTTATGAGAACTAAGGATGAGGGAACTGGTCAAAATACTCCAGGTACTCCAGCTACCGTTACTACTGTGAGTCATGTGGTGCTCTTTATCTTTGGCCTAGGAGTCACCTGTCTACTACCAGCATCTATGAAACTTGTGGCAGACTAACTTGTTTGCTTGCAAGCAGGATAAAATTGCAGGTATTTGCACCTTCCTGTGTCCTAGAGTTCACTGAGGCTTTTGCCAGCAAAGTCTAATTTGGTGTTAAACACATCCTTTGAATTCTTAATTTCACTTACTATATTTTTTAGTTCTCAAACTTTCATTTAATTTTTTAATGGGTTCCTGTTCTCTACTGAAAAATTTCCAGGGGCTGGAGAGATGGCTCAGTGGTCTAAAGCACCTATTTGGAACAAGCTTGGCAAAGCACAGGGACCGCGGTTCGATCCCCCAGCACCACATGCCAGCCAGCCCCGCCCCCTGGTGGGCTGAGCTGGCCACACACACACACACACACACACACACACACAATAAATAAATGTAAAAAAAAAAGAAAAATTTCCATCTTTTCGTCTGTTTTTGAAGTTATTTTAAAGTCTGAGTATAGTAAATCCTGATTACCTCTAGATCTTTTTTCCTTCCTGTTCCTGTCTCCATCTTCTTTGTAGTTTTTGATTGAATGACCAGCATTGTATATGACAAAAAAATATAGATAGCCAGAGTATTGTTTTCCTTCCGAGAGGATTTATTTTCCCTTCTGTTAGATGTTAGAGTGGATCATCCGACCGAGCTGCTCCCGTGTGGCCACAGTGATTGCGAGGGTAAACGTATTGCTAGCTTGCATCTCCTAGGGTGTTTTTCTTCTGCAGGTTTAGATAAAAGATTACAGTGTTTGCAGTGTCTCCTTTTTGTTAGTTGGTTAAACATCAGCTTGCTTCCTAGCACTAGGAGAGAAATAAAACACCTGCTTAGCCTCTGCTATTCCTTAGTTTCTGGGCTCTAAGAAACTAAATTGGAAAATGCAGAAATTATGATCTATATCGTTGCAGTTTTCTTTGGGTTTATTCTGCTTAGGATCAGTAGTACTTATTGAATAAAAGATTCACTTGAAATGGTTTATTTTAAACATTTTTTCTTTGAGCTCTTTACTCCACAGGTTGTAGATGCCTGGATTTCTCTCTGATACCTGCAAACAGATACTTGCCCCCCCTCCTTTTATCCAGATGTTAAATTGTGTTAAGATTAGTCTCACACAGGCTTGTTTATCATAGAAGAAAGCGGAAACTCTCTTGTCCTTTTATGGCCTTATCACAGATGACATGTTCTTCAGGAGCAAAAAATTAGTTCTTTTCATGTGTTAGCTTCAGCAGGGAAGAATCAAAGTTTAGACTAGATGATCTGAACATTTTCTAGGCCATACTCCAGTCTTGCTGTCGTCTGCCTCCAACTTACTCTTTTCTTCTCAGTCATGTTAGTTACCTATTGGTTCATAGCAAGATATCCCCCATTTTTCTTGCTTATTATTTGGGTTGGCAAATTTGGCTCAGCTGAGCAGGTCTGTTCTTGGGCATCAGCCAACTTCGTTCAGGCATTGTCAGTCAGTAGCTGGCTATCATTCGTGTTTTTGCCAGTGGGTGTGTCGATCCACTTCCTCACAGCCTCTCTAGCAGGCTAGTTCAGACTTCTTACATGAGAAAAATCTCTGCTTACGTCATGCTGGCTTCTGTCCCCTGCCTGCAGACCAGGTTCAATTCAGTCAGTGAGGGAAGGGATGACACAGGGTGTGGATATCGGGAGGCAGCATTCAGTGGAGCATTAAGGTGACTGTCAGACTATGTCTAATAACTTACCTGCTATACAAGTATTAAGGGACATTTTAGCAACAGAAGCTTGAGCCTTTTTCAGAGTCCTGAAATAATGGTACATGCTTTATTACTTCTGACCCCAAGACTATCACCAGAAAAAAAGATGAAGACATCAGAATTTCAGTAATAGTTAAGAAACATTAAGTAAGGCAAAACATAGGACCAATGGAACAGACTTCTTATTGTTCTTAAATACAGGATTTTTAAATTGTTGCTTTAAATTTAACTCCAATTAAGTTAAAGATAAGTCCTGTAGCAGCTTTTTCAGGCAAACATTTGACTTGATTTTGGAATGCTTGTCTATCATTTTAGAACACATTACCAGAATATTATCTCCAGTCCCTTTTTGGAAGTGGAAATATGAATCATTGTCATTTTATAGAATTTTTTGGATGAAAAATAGGTGTCAGGGCACTAAAGAAAGTTGTTTCAAGGTGACATTTAAAGTAACAAATAATGGGCCTTTGTAAGATAGCTCAGTTGTTTACAACGCTGCTTGAGTAAATTCAGGCAGGCGTGTAGGACCACAGTTCAAATCCCAGCTCCAGAAGCTGTACCAGACCTGCCCTTAAGGCAGCCTCAAGAAGCCAAGTAAGTAAGTAAATAAATAAATAAAGTAAGTAATGAACACTTCTCTTCTCCTCAGCCCTTGCTGCCGTCTCAGTACTGGTACTACATGTTAGAAATGAGTTTTTATTGGTCTCTCACATTCAGCCTTGGCAGTGATACCAAGAGGAAGGTAAGTGTATTATTTACAAGCAGCTTTGTCAGTTTTTTCAAATATTTTTATCACTCTGCCCCACATTGTAATCTTTAAGTCATATTTTTATGTGTAGTTTCAGTTCATGGACCTTTTTGCTTTTGATAGTACATAGAATAGTATAAATTATGCCTGCTCTTTGGTGCCTTGGTCAATATTTGCAGTGGAACACTATAGAAGTCTTAACTTTGGCATTCTACCCTGCTCACTAAGTGAAGAAATCTCCGTTTAGGCTGCCTATTTTATTCAGCTTGGGAGCTCAGTGTCTTTTAAGGCACAGAAGAAAAGTGCCAGCCGTGGTCACTCTGCGGCCACTTCTGCTTGATGAAAAAATTACTGTATAAAATACTTTTGATGTTTTTGAAGACCTTAAAGTATTTTTTCTGTAATTTTCAATATCCTTTCTCAGAAATCTGGCTTCAAGCATTTGTAGCTTGCTTTGTTTGTAGGGAAACTGAGTCACGAGCATACTAAGTGCCGTCTTGGGTCACAAATTACAGCATTTCAGAAACTGCTCAGTGGGCTTCCTTTCTGGTCCAGCAACTTGTGTTAGCCATGAACACAGTCCCAAGATTTCCTCATATATGTTAGCAAAGCAGGTCAGATGATGAATAACCTTGGCCTATACTTCATACGCAGTGCCCAAGGAAAAGGTCAGGTTCGTGGCAAAGTTTGCATGATCGATAAAATTAAGTTAGATTCAACATTGTTAAAATAAAATTGGCTTGAGATAGTTCAGTGGTGGGTGACTCTCATAACTAGGAGACACACTGTGCTCCAGTGGACATCAACTGATGGAATCTAAGAACATGCTATGAAAGAAATCTGATAGAAATGATGTCTATTTCCATATAACTAAATAATAGCTATGGTTAACTGTTACTAAATTTAGGCTAAAGATAAATTGAATGTAATGGATTGAGTTTTTTTTCCTCAAGGGATAGAAAGGAAAATACTTATTTTTTAAAAGTGTTCCTAGCTATTATGACTGATCTGTAAATTCTTTCTTCATTTTTATTTTGGACAATTTTTATTGTTATATTCATTTATGTTTGTAAATAAATAATTAATTTTTCAATTTGCAATCTATTAAAAAATTAAAATTAAAAAAATAAATTCTGACATTTGTTACAAATTAGTATGAAATGCTGTTACATAAGTCTATTAAATTCAGTCAGAATTGACATTTTCAATAAACATGTGCCACTTAGAGGGCAAAAAACTCCTAGAGAGATTAGGGAATAGAAAAATAAAAAATAAAATAAAAGTGTTCCTGGATAGGTAGGTTGATTTCATGGTATTTGATTTCTCTTTTATTATTTGCAGGAGTATGGAGCTCCTTTTCAAAAATTAAAGCATATGTTTTATGTTTTATACATACATTTCTTCAGAGACATAAAACCACTGGGAGGTTACTGGATCATACTTCTGCCGTTAACTGTCTGGGTTTGAACACCTGACCTCACTGTTCGCTAACATAGTTAGCCAGTAGGTTAAACTTCATAAAGCTAGTTTCTTCACTTGTAAAATAGAGTTAAAACTAGTTTCTATGTCTTTAGGTTGTTGTGAGGATTAAACTAGTGAATCTGTAGGAAATACTTCTGGTTTATAGTAAGTGCTCAATAAAAAGAGCTATTATTTCATATTTATCCTTTCAGTTTGGCTTGAAGGAAACCGCAACCTTTAAATTAAAACACGTGTTTATTGAGATATTCAAATCATACAGTTGAACCATAGAAAATATACAATTCAGTCATTTCTAATACATTCACAGAGTTATACAGTCATCATCAAAGTCAATGTGAGCACGTTTTCCTCATCCTGGACCTGTTGGCAGTCACTCTTCACCCCTCCCCAGCCTCTGGCAGCCGTAACTTACTGTCTATCTCTGCACATTACCTTTTCTAGATATATCAGTTCATACGAATTGAGTCATGCACCATGTGATCTTTTGTGTCTGGCTCCTTTTGTGCAGCATAATATTCTTAAGGTTTGTTCATGTATGCCGTGTGGCAGTAACTTTCTTTTTATTGCTGACTAGTAGTCCATTGTGTGAATATACCTCATTTTGTTTATCCTCTTAACGGTTGCTAGGTGTTTGGGTTCTTCCTTCAGTTTGGCCATTATGAGTACTGTGAATATTCGTATATGAGTGTTTATGTAAACTAGTGTTTCCATTTTGTCTAGATGTGGAATTGCTGGGCCACATGATAATCCCATGCCTACCTTTTTGAGGAACTACCACACTGTTTAACAGAAGAGCTGCACTATTTTATACTCCTACTAGCAGTGTACAAGGGTTCTAGTTTCTCCATATCCTTGTCAACACTTGTTACTGTCACTAGTTTCTTATACCTCTCCGAATGAGTGTGAAGCAGTGTCTCCGTGTGACTCTGGTTTGCATTTGCTGATGACTATTAAGGTTGAGCACAGTATGTGTACTAATTGTTTATTTGTTTATCTTCTTTGCAAAGAATCTTTATGTTATGAAGCTCCATGATGGTAGTTTTCCTTAACTTTGATTCTCTGATACATTTAGCAAATGTAATTTTTTTTTCATATACAGTGGATTACTTTGAAGTTTGTATAGTTTTATTATACTTTTTTTTCCTTTTTGAAGCTAAGCAAGGAACAAATAGTACATGTAAATGTGTACAAAAATATGCTTGTGTTTGTATTTGATATGTATGTGTGTGCACATAGACATAGGTCCAGTGTGTCAGCAGAAAGGACAACAGATGTTAGGAGTTAGGTGACAACTGTTCAGTGTAGTCTTAAAGTTAAATGACTTAATGAATCAGGATAATACTCATCTTAGCTCCCTCATTAGAATTGTGTTTAAAATTGAAGTGAAAGACTTTTGCAAATTCCAAAACATGCAAATGTAAGTTATTGGTATTATTATGATTGCCTCCAGTGACTGGAAAATAACTGCATTTGCTTAATGACTTCCATTTCTCTTGCTGTATAGGACTTTTTAGCTAATGTTGTTCACCACCTGGCTGCCCTTAGTTTGATGAGCTTCTCTTGGTGTGCTAATTATATTCGCAGTGGGACCCTCGTGATGATTGTGCATGATGTCGCTGACATCTGGCTGGAGGTACGTGCTCATCATTAAAAAGATAACAGTGTCACATGTTGGGCTTCTGTAATTTCTCAGGGAAGGAATTGATAGTGAGTTAACAGGGTTTGGAGTCCTGAAAACACCGTAAGTTTGAGGATGTCTCAGGGCTCCTCTCTCCTTCAAGATGAGAGAAAGAAAACATCTTGTTTTACATTTTCCACCCCTCTTCATGGTGTTAACAAGAGGTCAATCTGTGGATTCCATCTAATGGAGGTGCATTCTGGTGCTGGCTCAAGAAGTAAGTTGAGATATTTACGGAAGAAATGAACTATAATTTTTTGAAAGAAAGATTTAAGTTTTGGCATTCTGGATTCTCCCACTTGAATTGCACCGTCTACTCACTTAGACCAATTCCTGAATGCCCACTGGATCTCACACTGGCCAGCTGATCCTCCTGCAGTCCTATTCCTGGCTTTAAGAAATGCAAGCTTATTTTTTCAAAATGGTATTCATTTTCTAAAGGAAAAAGGGGACTTTGGATGTTTTCTGATGTGTTAAGTAAGACTAGAGTCTTCCTAGTCCCATACCGCAAGGCACATCAGGAACAAAACAACGTTAAGGCTTTTTCTACCTGCTTCTGTGACACATTGGTTCCTGGTGACCCTGAGGCTGTGACTGAGTGGTTGTTCCTCTCACTGCCATGTCTCCTGCTCTATTTAGAGTAACATTTCCCAGAATCTTTTTAGTTTCTCATTTTAATATACTCATTTATAATGAACCCAGGGAAAATGATGTTAACCAGCATCATGCTTTGGATTGCTTCTTGGAAGTCTAATAATTGAGCATAGGTTGATATGGAAAAAATTAAATTTAATAGAATCTTGTTCCTCCGTCTCAAGGCTCAGCAAACTTTTTTGGTAAAGGGCCAGACAGCAAATACAGCTTTGTGGGTTATATGTGATCTCTGTCACATATTTTTCTTTGTTTTTTTTTTTTCTTTCAGTTTTTAATGTCCCTTTAAAATGTAAAAACTATCCTTAAGAGCCGGCATGCTTTAACCATGGGGTGGACTGTAATTTGCCAAACCCTGTTTGAGAAATAACCAGAAATTATTTAAAGCAGTTTCAAAGCAGCTAGCCACTGTTAAAATGTTCTTTGTGTACAGATGTTGTTTCTCCTTTGTCTGTGATCCTAATTAGATATATAAATATCATTCTAAAGGTCAGGTTTATTGAATGTGCTTCAGGGCAGCAAATGGCTTAGCAAAAGAAGGGCTATGCCAGCTTTTTCATGTGTTGCTTTCTGAATGCAGCCATCTCTGTTATAATTACCTCCTTCTCTGATCATATCTCCCTACCCTGACTGAAAATTAAGACCACATTGACCCTGACTTAAGAATTTTGTACTAGTCTGTTGCTTCTAAAGGCTCTTATTCAGTTGCCATTGGTGTGTGTCCAATGTGAAAATAGTTCCATTGTGTTATTAAAGGGGAATTATGTGTTCAAACAAATGTTGGGTTTTCCCCACCCACTGTCTTCTACCCTGTCAGGGCCACAACTAATCCCTCAGAGCCTCGGGCAAGTCACTTACTGTTTTGTTTTCTATCTCCAGTTGTAACACAAAAAGTCTGTCTGTCCCTTAGGATGTACTGTGAAGCTTGGCTCATTACTGTTTGAGTATGTTCTGAGGGCCTTACGTAAAGCACAGAAGAAAGATGAAATGTCAAACTTAGAAGACCTTTCATGGATAAACTACAAGAACAGGCTTCAGGTTCTTAAAGATCATGAATCATTCTTGGTTCAGAAAACGTGATCTAACTTGAGGTACACAGGCCCGTTCCATCCATTAGTAGTGGATAGAGGACTTTTTTCCCCCATATTCTCACAAGGGTGCATGCTTTACAGCTTCCCTGAAGAGTTGTTTTAGTGTTTACCCTGTCAATCAAATTCTGATTGAACACAGCTGTGGTACTGTTTTGTCCCTGTGCAGGTCTTCCTTGAGATGGAGCTTAATGAACTTTCATATTCTTCAGGACAGTTGGTAGTGCATTTCTTGGCTCTTTCTGTGCAAGTAAAAGCATTCTGAACATCAACAGTTCTCACCCATGAGCTTTTGCCTTCTCTGCATTTTCCTGATCCTCTCGTTTGCCCCTAACCCAAATTTGGGTCTAGGACCCAGGACACTACACGTATCCTGATGCTATGGTAGAGGCGCCGCCATCTGGTGTGTCATCCTTGTGCAGTCCATAGTGTGCACTTTTTACCTGAGCACTATTTTGCCCCCATAAGTGGCCGTACAGAGATTCTTATGCCAGAGTACATCTTAGCTTCCTACCTGACCTAGTCTTCTTATGCCGGAGTACATCTTAGCTTCCTACCTGACCTAGTCGTTGACCTTACAAATAGATGTCAGGTCTAGTCCAGTCACTCCCAAGAGCTGACCTTCATTCTTACGCTGTTTCCACCTACTGAGGGTTCTAGTTAAGCATAAACTGCAGCTGTTCTGTTGAGCCCTGTGCCGCCCCATGGGATGGCCATGTCTTCACCTTATGGAAAGTATGGAAATGGCAACATAAACCCTTCCTGGAATGTACATATGTTGCCTTTCTTGTTTTAGAAGGGTCTTGAGCCTGCCAGGTGATGTCAGTTCTGAAACTGCCCACGTCCAAGCCATGCCCTTCAGGGATGGTTTTCCCCACCAGAGCTCACACCCTGTCCTCTCCAGTCCCTGTCCTTGTCACTCCCCAACTCCCACTGCACTGGGTACCGCAGTAGGCTGTCCTCACCAATTACCCTTACAGTACCACATTCAACATCCTTTTCTGTAATTCTTTTTATTTAATGAGCATTATGAACTAATATAAAATAAATAAGAGATAATCAAGTATGTAAAACTTTACTGCAACCAGGGCAGGGCCCCCAAGAGCTCCTGCTGGCACCTCTCCTACCATGTGCCCTACAGTACCCACCTTGGTGCAGCACTCCCAGCTGGCCTACAGTTCATTCCTACCCAGGCTTTCCTCAGGTCAGCCTCTCCCCAACAAGTGGAAGTGTTACTGCCAAGGCAGAATGCACGCTACAACTGATTATACTAGCTTCAATTCTTTTTGAAAAGTGAGTCATATTTCAGTCATTTTAACATCTTTTAAAGGCGTTCTAGTGTAGAAAATTGAAAATACAGCAAAATATGGGGTCAGGGAGATAGCTCAGTAGAATAAGTGCTTGCCTGGCAAGCGCAGGGTCCTGAGTTCAATCCCTGGTACCACGAAAAAAAAAAAAGAAAAGAAAAGAAAATACAGCAAAATAAAAGATTTTGATGATTTCTCCAGCATTTTGAGTTATCAGTACAGCTAGTCTGTTCAATCCGTGACACCATCTACACTCCACTTTCCTCTGATAGTTTTGAAGCAAATCTCCAATATCTTATTTAATGTATTAACTTTTAAAATTTATACTATCATTTTATCTAAATGCAGTTTCCTTTGTTTTTAGTCTGCTAAGATATTTTCTTATGCTGGATGGAAGAAAACTTGTAACGCGCTGTTTTTAATCTTCACCGTGGTCTTTTTCATCACCCGCTTCATTATTTTTCCTTTGTGGTGAGTAAACAAGGTACCAGCCCTGCCATGGCCAGGGATGTGCTGGGGTGGCTGTGGCATGCTGTCGCTGTCAGAGAGCATTGCCCTTTCCCGCTTACATTCATCTTCAGTTATTTGTGCCAAGCTCAGTTGAAAACAAGATTCTGATGAGCCTTTTCTATAATTTACATTTTTATGGGTAATTAAAGCTGCATCCCCCAGTGTGGAAAAAGCTTCTCGCAAAGGGAAACGGAAAATGTGCGACCCAGTGGGTGAGCATCGACTCCTGCTCCACATCTTGTTCATAAGTATGGTTCCTTTTTCAACAACTTTTCCAATTACTCAGTGACAAGCCACTGGCCAGTCACCAGGCCGCTAGAAGAAATGCGTGTTCTGTGTTATGCGCATTGTACCCGTTGCCTGACTTCCAGGCACTGGAGGAAGTTGTTTAAAAATCTTGACTTTAGGGGCCGAGGAGATGGCTCATTGGAGTAAGCGTTTCCCTGGCAAGTGCAAGGGCCTGAGATCAATCCCAGGTTCCACCAAAGAAAGCACACAAAAAAACCTTGACTTGAGTCTGCATAACAGATCATAGCTAGGTTCTGTCACTCCCACTTCACAGATGGGGGCTGATGCTCATGCCACTCTCCATTGCCACTGATCCGAGCAGCGAGTCAAGTAGCATTCACTGTCCCTTGATCAGTCTGGTAAACTGATTCAGCTGTGCGCTGGTAATGAGGGCCGTAATACTGTGCCTCCCAGGACAGACCTTCCATGGGAAGCATATTTCTCCATGTGTTAGCTGACAGAATATAGAGATAAAGGGAAACTTTGGTTTGAAAGAACAGCTCTTAACCAACAGTGACATATGCCTGGCCTGGAAGCTTCAGAGCCTCTCCACAGACAAATTGGTGCTGTTGCTGACCCCAGGATCCAGGGCAGACAGCTGGAGACTCTGGCACTTGGCCTCTGTCCTAGGTGGATGGGCAGTGCCCGTGGTGAGCACTGGGGCAGTGTGGCCAGAGAACTCAGCGGGAGCTGCCTGCCACTTGAAAGCCTGATACTTTTTTTAAACCACCAGGGGGAATCATGCTGAGGCATTCTGTGAAGAAGAGAAGCCCAGAGCAGGGATTAAGTTCATGGATGTGACCAGGCCTGGTTGCGAGCCTGGCTCCACCTGTACTCCCTGAGTGTGCTCTTGCTGGGTTAGTGAGAGCACTGCTCTGGGCCTCAGGTTTCTCACCTGTTGGTTGGAAGTAAGTGTTGCCGTGAGGCTTACCTGAGGCAGTAGGTGTGAAAGCTTTAGAAAAATGTCTGGTGCTTGCTAAAGACTAAATGAAAGCTGTTACTGAAATTGTTCTCAGAATTTGGAGTTTAATCTAGAGCCAAATCCAAGATATATATCTTAGACGATGGGCAGTAAATCACATTACTGTAACTTTTTCTTTGATTGAGCAGGAATGTTTATGAAATTATACATTGTATGCTAGCTGTTATTATTATTGTTACTGGGATGGAACCCAAGGAATCATGCATGCGAGGCAAGCACTACCAAGACTCCTCCAACCCTTGATAGCGACTAAGATAGGATAAACATTGACCTAAGGGTAACAGTTGGATATAGCTCTTCAGTGTGGCTTCCGTGGCCCTGAAAGCCTAGTGTCTGCTCAGCAGAGCCTGTCATGTGGTGAGGGCCCCACACGCTTCAGCTGTCTGTGGTGGTGTGGCGAAGCATCTGCAAACCTGGTGGCTACAGGAGCAGTGGGCAGACTTTCCATTCAGGGCCAGAGGATAAATATCTTTGGTGTTAAGGGCCACATATGGCTTTTGCTGTGTGTTTTTCTTTAGAAAAATGTCTGGTGCTTACTAAAGACTCAAGGAATACATTTTTAAAATATACTGCGCCATACTTAGTCCACACAGCCATCCAAAATCATGTTGCAGGCCAGATTTTATTCACAGGCCATAGTTTACAGCCCTCTGTGAAAACATCATTTGTTGATTACTAGTACCTCTCCTGGTCCTCAGAGGTGATGGGCCACAGCTAGTTGGTTTTCATTTAGGGTCTCTAATGTGGTTACAATCAAGTGGTGGCTGGCAGTCAGTCAGATGGTGGCTAGAGCTGGAATTTTCTTCCAGCCTTCCTCAGCCACATGGTTAAGTAGCACATGTAAAACCAGATGTTGTACTGATTGGTTGTTGGCTGGGACTTGGACTGAGACGATCAGCTGGAATACCCACAGAGGCCTCACCGTGTGACCTTGGCTTCTTCATAGCAGGGCAGATGCATCTCTGGTATGAGCCTCTTTTTTGTTTGGTGACAGAAATCGAACTCAGGACCTTGCACTTGCCAGGCAGGCGTTTGTATCACTAAGCTATCTCCCCTACCCCAAGTGTGAGCCTATTAAGAGAGAGCTAGCCAGACACTAAATCTCCTTCTGTAAGCCAGCCTCAGGAGACACATCGTGTCACTTTGTACCTTGTGTTCTTCATTGGAGCTGGATCCTGAGGGCCCTGACCATTTTTCAAGGGAAAGAAAATTAAACTGTCTTTCTTGGTAGGAATAGTATCAAAGAATTGGCAGATGTGTTATTAAAGCACACACCACGGAAGCCCTTAGTCCAGAGAACTCTCTGAGAAGCTTCTGCAGTGTTGCTGCTGGGGCTGTCATTGGATTTAGCCAGAAAGAACATTCCTCTGTGATGTCTCAAACAAGCAGTTCACTCTCTTGCCAGCTGGATTTTGAGAAAAATTAGCTACAGGCGCTTGACATTTTCTTGATGTTGACACTGAATTCACCAAGCTATTGCCATCTTTAGGGAGATGAATTACAAGAAAAAAAATTCTAAAATACCTGATTGTGTGGTTTTTTTTTCTCTGGGTAAAAATACTTCTGTACCAATACTGACTGATTATAACTGTTTGGAAGGTTGGACAAAACCTCACCAAGGCATTGGAAGTTTAGACTTTGAAAAACAAATCATTATTTTGCTTGAGGTCCATCTGTCAGTAAGGGAGTTTCCTGCAGCTGGAGTATACTTCTCTGGTTTAGTCTCTTATCAATTCATTTTTCAAAAAATTATTTTTGTGTATTTGGTACAGGGTCTCACTGCGCAGCTCAGACTCATAGTGATCCTCCTGTTTTCAGCCTCTCCAGTGCTGGCTGGGATTACAGGCATGCGCCATCATGGCCCATCTTGATGGCTGACTCAGCACACCTGGGGGCAGGGCTGGCACAGCTTGTGGTGCTGGGAGTAGAACCCTGGTATCTGAGCTTGTCTAAGCAGGTGCTTAGTCCTCTGAGCTATATCTCCAGCTCTCTCATCAAGTCAAGCATGTTATGCTGTCACCTTGGTGGTACCAGAAAGGAAAATTTAGTTTCTTTCATCAGCCTGGTGTTAACCATCTGTCCAAACCTTGTAACCCTGTAGACCCATTTCTTAAGGGCATGTAATTTAGCCCAGATTTGTTGGGAAATCACCACGAATGAAGTGCTGTGCAATGGGACATCTTCAGAGGTGCAACTCAAAGGCTGCACAGATGTAACTGTAGCTTAGGCATTTGCCAGGGGTGTGGCTCAGAGGCACAGCACCTGCCTGGCACGTGCAAGGTTCTGAGTTCAATCCCTGAAACAAAAGACTCAGACATTTGAGAGGTGCTGTGGGATGGCACTTACAATCCAGTCGCCCTGTTCTTCTTCCCAACTGCTTTTGTTGTACATTTGTGTTAAGACACAGAGCAAGAGAAAACTTCCTGTGGTGGTACACACTTGCTATGTGTGTCTGCAGGCCTGAGAGGGAGCTGGAGCTTCCCACCTGTGCATGTCTTAGTTTATCTTTCTTTTGCACCAGCCTCAAGTGTGTTCGCTTCCTTCTGTTGCCCTTTCGTATTTCTGCAACTGCACCTCCTGATTTCCTTTCCTGCTGCATCTCATGATCCGATTTATCTAATTCTCAGTGTCAACACAAATTGGTTATGTTGATTTTCTAAATATTGTTTCATTAAATTAGGTATAAACTCAAATTGCCATTGGTCAAATTGCTTTAGTTGCCTGGTGATGGAAATTATTTATATTTTTATTACAAACCATTTAATCATAGGTTTGTATTTTTCACATGCTATTCCCACTATTGTTTTCAAGTAACTTATGTATTTTTGAATTATACAAATGCCACCAGAGAGCCACTAGGGTACAAAGCTCTTTCTAGGCCCAGATAAGTGATTCCTCTGACTCTTGTTTTTCTTTTTTGTATTTTAGGGAAGGGTCTACAGGGTATTCAGAGTCTCACTACTAGATTGGACTCATAGTGATCCACTTGTTTGCAGCCTCCCAAGAGCTGGGATTATAGGTGCGTGCCACCACGCCCAGTCTCAATTGTGGTCTCAGCACAGCCTGGGGTGGGACTGGCATGGAAGGCCTGGGGATTGAATCCCAGGTCCCTGCGCCTACTTGTAGGTGCTTTAATCCACTGAGCTATTTGGCTGGCCCAATTCCTCTGACTCTTGACAGTGTCTTCCATACATAACAAGACACTTGAACAGAAGAAGAACTCTGTCTTGATGGTTTTTTAACATCCAATTCAATGTTCCTCACGGCCCAAGTTTCTAGGTGGCCATGTGGCTTATTGCTTCATGGCTTGAATGTCCCACAGCTCACTATTATAGGATGACAAAGAGCAGGAGAAACAGTTCCTACTGTCCAGGAGTACACATGGCCATAGAAGAGATCTTTGTATCCTTACTCATATATTTGAAGACCGATATAGTGACCTATGTTTCTCAGATGTGGCAGAGAAAAAAAAATAAACCATTTTCACCTGTGAATACTACCCAGCTACATAGCATCTTTACCTCCAAGGGTCCCTGTGCTCACACTCATCTTCCACCCATAACACGTGTCACTGCATTTTATATTTCAGCTTCTGATTATCCAGCTATTATTAGTGTAAGAGAACTGGTACCATGGGAAGCCCACATGTGAAAGGGAATTTTAATGAGCAATGGGACCAGCAAATTACTTGGAATAGCTGACAGAGAAAGGAGAGTTTAAACAAACAAACAAGAAATTAAGGATAAAATTGAAAGCAACCAGCAAGGTCCTTAGCTCATAGTCCTGGGGGAGATGAAGATGAAGATGAAGATGCGTGCTCTCTTTCCTCTGAAGCTCCTAGGCCTGGGGGTAGATCCCAGAGCACAAATCTGATGGCTCCACTGGGGACACAGCTTCCTTGGTGGAGGAGGGCTGTGGCTCCTGAACTTTCTTTCAGAGCTCGAGCTGCTCCCCTGAGCCACCACTGCAGATGTAAATCTCAGAGCTGGATTTTCCAGTTACACGTAGGATGGAATCAAAAGGGAGGAGCAACCGGAGTGCTTTCGTTGGCCTGCACCTCTGTGCTAGGGATTTTTTCACGCTGTTAATAAATTCACAAAGGACAGCCACCGTGGTCACTCTTTGAATCACAGAATCTTAGGGTATGGAACTTTATTCATAATTTAGTCCATACTCTTTATTTATTTAGAAATAATTTCAAGTATATATCTTTTACTCTTTGGCATTTTGTCCCATTTACTTTGTCATTCATTCTCACTCTGTCCACCTTTACAGACACACACAATTTGTTTGAAAGCTATGAACCTTAGCTAAATAGTTTCTTACACCCCAAATACTTGGGAGTGTATTTCCTAAAAATAAGAACCTTCTCTTATGCAGGAAATGTAGCAGTCTACATTCTGTGTTCCGGTTGTGTCACTCAGTCCCATAATGTCTTTTCTTGCTTTTTCCCCTCACTGTTTAGCTGCTGGCCCCAATGCTGAATTACATTTAGTTGACACAGGAAGCGGGTTTGTACCCTTCTTTGCCTTTCATTCATTGCCATTGTTGGAGTGTTTAGACCCCATATTTATTTTTCAGATGAGAAGTTGTGCTATTTCTAGGATCACATTTAGTGATGGAAGAACCAGAAGTAAAAACAAGACATTTGAAACACAGAACAAATATTACTCCAATTAAGCTCCTAAACTAGATATTAAGAGTGACATCATGTACCCTCACTACTAAATTGCCTCCAACTACATAGTAATTTTGAAATCTGAGACATCTCTACACAGTTTCTCATCAGTAGAACCAGTATTTGTTATGCTAAAAGGATTTACTGCCCACACCTACAATTATCAAGAACAAAAGAAACCTTTAACTTTAAAATTTTATTAGAAAAATACATTTTTAATGGGTGTCTTACCTACCCCAACAAAAGCAGCTATTTTTTATAACAACATCATTTGTTCAAACTGTGCTAGCTCATGTGATTGAAACAGTTAAGATAGGAAAGAAAAGCATAAACAGAAAAGGTTGGGCTTTATAGTCCACAGTAGTAGTTTGTCAACTTGGAAAGATTAAATCCAAGAGCACATGAGCCAAGTTCTAGAAATTTAGGAGTCTGGCAGTCTTTCACATTTTCTGTGAAAAGGAAAATTCCAGTAGTGACTGCTAAGCTGGTGACTGATAACATATGCGGGTATGCGTGCTCACACATGCGCATGCGCCCTCTGGGGAGTAGGCCAGAAGGACGGGTCCCCTTCTCCTTTCTGAAGTAGAGGAGCTTAGATCATGAGCCTGGGTTCCCTTTAGTGTGATGCAGAAGATGTCATTGTGCCACTGGAACCTGCCATTGACAGTGGCCCTGCATCTTCCCCTCTGCGTGCCTTGCCCATGTCTCAGTCCACCTGTCCCCACCATCCTACTACAGAAAGTATTTAGGCAGCACAGTCCCTACTCCTCTCTCCTCTGGAACTCGTTCTCCTCCCTCTCTGAAACTGGCTGCCCCCTCTGAAACACAAAGTCCAGCCAGTTGTGCAGCATTGCTGCAAGGTGGTGGGAAGAGGTCAGGAGCAGCGCTGGCCCTGCTGGTTGTGCAGGGGTAGTTAATAAGTCCCACTTTCGAGCACTTACCATGTGCTGAGCTCTTTCCATGTGCCCACTCATTCAGTCCTCTAATGACCCCGTGAGGTGGGGGTGGGGGTCTCATTTAGAAACAAACTAAAACCTGGGAACACAGGGGGGCCTTTAGAAGATATCAGGAATGTAGGTGCAGTGTGTATGTACTCTGCTTTGCCATACCCTGGCTCAAGAAATTATTTTACAGCTGTCAAGAACGCCAAAAATTTGATGGCATATGACACTGGGGAAAGGAATTGTGTTAGTCCTTCAGTTACAATAATATCTGATGACACACTGCATCTTGATTTATCAGGGAGATGTCCAATTGTGCTCAGGAACTTGTTTATAAAATTGGTAAAGTATGCTGTTCACTTGAGATGGAAGCGAACATAACATGCAACTTTTGCTTTGGTACAGCTTTTTTTTTAAGCCAAGAATAATTAAACACACCTATGATCGCAGCTACTCAGGAGACTGAGGTCAGAGGGTCACAAGTTTGAGACTCACTTGAGCTACTCAGTGAGACCCTATCTCAGAATTTAAAAACATAATATACACTGACACCTGTGAACTAAGCAACTGCACTGAAGATGGAAATTTGTAATAGTAGGTTCATGCTTGGATTGCCTGCCATTCTGTTCTTCTGAATACAGGCTACTTGTCATGACATGCCAGTTGCTGCCATGTTCTCTCTTGGGTAGATGATTGTTCAATATGAAGGGGGTAGTGAATGAAGGCAGGAAACAGGAAGAGGAATGTTGTGGGTCTGTCCTGCTTCAAGGTTGTATATGGTTAGATTTCTGGACTTATATGTAAACATAAGAATTATATAATTTTAAGCCTATTTTTAAAATATATTTTAATTTTTAAATGTTTTTTCATCATATTCTGTAGGGACTTAAAGTTCACCATATTAATACTTGATGAAAAATACCTGTTCCATGTTATGCCTGAGATGTTTGATATTCAGAGACACAGTGAGCTTACGCTTAACAGCCTAGGTTGTATGGTAATAACAATAAGCTTCTCTTCTGGAGGGTTAACAACCTAAGTTTGCAGACCAAAATTAGAGAAAAAGGATGGTCGCAAGGAAAGCCAATATTTTGGCCCTGGCCTTCCAAGGTCAATTAAGACTCAGGATATATGAGAACTTGTACTGTAATGTCATGTAACTCAGTAGTGTCGCAAATTTTCTGATCAAGGAGATTATGGGGCCAAAGAGGAAAGTAATCAGTGATGTAGCGTGTGCCTAAGGAGAGTCACATGGAGAGAAAACATTCTCTCAGGCTTTCACAGAGAGCACATTGGCCAAGCAATGGCCATGACTCATCCACATGGCTGACACTGACAAAAGATCTACAATCTGAGGTATAGGCTCTCAGGATAAATCCTGAGGGGATTTGACTGACCTTATCAGACCCAAAAGCTACAACTCTTGTTGCATAGGTCTTGCTTTACCTTGGTCTTAACCATCCAGCAGAAAAGTATAAAAACAAAGTATAACAAGTAAAGCCATGCTGTAATGTTGAGCTGTAGGGGACTCAGGTCAACAATTTCTGACACTGCCAGTGAAGCAGAAGACCCAATACTATTATGGACTACTGGACTCTTTTAGTATATTTTGCTGAGTTAACACACCTATAATATTCAAATAATGGAACTAAACAAAAAAGGGGACACAGATGAATGTCCATTTTGTATCTGTGTATTCAAAATGGTTAGGATAGATGTATAGTTACATTCTCTTAATGAATAGAGGGACCTGTTCTAATAGCGTTTGTGAATAAGATATCATGTCTGCATCTTGTACAGCAAGTAACCACTAGGAAGAGAGTATGCAATGTGTTAATTATTGAAACTGTCCTACCAATTTGGTTTGAAACTGTCTCATTCTTATTTGTTTCTCAATAAAATTATGGAAAAAAACCTTTTTAAACCACTATTTAAAAAAAAGAATTTAAAAACATAAAGGACTAGAGAGGTCGCTGAGTGATAGAGTGCTTGCCTGACACATATGCCATCACCACAGTCACATAAACACACGCATGCACACACACACCCTACTTTTATTTGTAAATTTAACTTTTGTTGAAGTCTTTTGGAGTTTGATGTCGCTGAAATGAGGCTGTGTCATGAGGCGGTACTAGCCCGTGCTGTCCTGCTTTTCCTCACGTGTTCCTTATCTCTCCCCTTCCCTAGAAGTTAAGAAGTGTGCCTGTGCTTGAGAGAGAAAAATGAGGTTCAGAGACACGAGCAGTAGCCAATAAAATCGCCATTTGCTTTCATTTTCCTCCCAGAAGACAAATTGTACTTTTTTGTGGCTTGCCAGTAATGATATAAAATGTAATGTCACATTTATTTCTCTTGAGAATTTCCTGGACATCATAGGAAATGAAATAAACACATGTTTTGGGAGAGAGAAATATTTGTGTTCTTGTTGAACATGCATGAATGCACCGGCCATAACGAGCCCCTCTGATCTGGCTTTTCAGGATCCTGCACTGCACACTCATAATGCCGCTGCACTACCTCGAGCCTTTCTTCTCCTACATCTTCCTCAACCTGCAGTTGCTGATTCTCCAGGGCCTGCACTTCTACTGGGGCTATTTAATCCTGAAGATGATTAAAAGAAATATATTACAGAAGGTAAGCGATAGCCAAATGTTATTGCTTCTAGCAAGTAAACTTCACTGCCAGATTAAAGGCCAGGCCCAGACACTGAACACTCAAGTGAACTCATAGTTTTAAATATTTTCCCTCCTTGGTTTGATCTTTTTATTTTTAATGAATCTGAGATCAAACCTAGAGCCTGTTATTTTCCCGGCATGCACTCTACCACTGAGCTGTTGTCTGATGATTATTAAAGAAGATTTTCTCTATAATGTAGATTTTTAATAAACAGGTCTCTAAGGTACATCTAGAAAATTGTTTTTAGGGATTAAAGGTGTAGGCCAGTGGCACAACAGTTACCTAGTGTGCTCACTAGTCAGTCCCCAGGATTGGAAAAACAAAAAGGAGGAAGAGGAGAAAATGCCTTTTTTCAAATTGCTGTTTTGGGGAAAACTTTAATCCCTAAACTGATGGTTACTTTTTTAAAAACTCCCCTAATGAGTCAAAATATCCTCTAATTTATATGGGACTCGCTATATAATGATAGCTGAGTAACATTTTAGGGCCTTATGTTTACCTCTGGTGAACACCCGATTCGCACGTAGTGCTCTCTTCTTGAGATGATTTCTACCCTCTATAGTATTTTCCATCATTTGGCTATACTTTGTTTCTTTTCTTTTCTTTCCTTTTCTTTTCTTTTCTTTTTTTTTTTTTTTTTTGTATTTTAGAAAGGGTCTGCAGTGTCTGCAGGGTCTTACTACATAGATCAGACTTGTAGTGAACCGCCTGTGTTCAGCCTCCAAAGAGCTGGGATTACAGGCACACGCCACCATACCCAGTGTCAGTTGCCATCTCAGTGTGTCCTGGGGGTGGGGCCAGCATGGTGCACTGCCCCAGTCAATGCATCTGCCTAAGCAGGCTTTAATCCACTTGGCCAGCCCTTATATTTTGATTCTGAAAAATCTTATTTTCCTAAATATAGGCATGCATAATCACTTAGTAACAGGACACATTTAAAGATGCCTTGTTAGGGGATTTTGTCATTGTGTGACTGTTACAGAGTATGCTCAGCAAATCTAGATGGTATAGCCTAGGTCAGTGATAGTGAACCTTATAGAACCTTCAGTGATAACGAACAGCCCACTGTGGGATACATATAGATTTGCCACCACTGGCCACTATATGAAACACACCTGGGCTAGTGTATCCCAACACAAATATGTGTATCTATCACATATATATATATATATATATGTATATGTGTGAATATATGGTATAAACTATTATTCCAGGACCACAAGATTAGGTCAAACACAAGAGAAACTGATGCAATCAAGAGTGTGTGATGTATTAAATGGGGCTAAGGAGATAGCTTGGCAGTCTAAGAGCCTGCCTGGCAAGCACAAGGTCCTGAGTTTGGTCCCTGGTACTACATTGTATGCTGATCTAGAACCCCAGGCGTGCCATGTCAGCCCTGAAATCGGGTGTGGTGGTACACGCCTGTAATCCCAGTGCTGGGGAGGCTAAGACAGGAGGATCACAGTGAGTCCAAACTATGTAGTGAGACTCCGTATCCAAAACAAAAACAAAAACAAAAGCAGAGATGTGTTAAGCATGGGATGTTGATGCTGCTGCCTGAGTGCATAGGATCCCCTTGTACAATTCACTTTCTTAATGTTTAGGAAGATAGACACTAAAATAAGAGGTAAATTATGATAAGGACACAGACCAGTAGCTCCATCACTTGTCATCTAGTGCTGCATCCTGCCCTCGTTGTCTGTGGTGTCCTTTCATGCAAGCAGTGGTGCAGAAGGCTGTTTACGCTAGCATCTTCCCAAACATGACTGATGTGTTTTCCCACAAAGTTAGGATGACTATAGCCTTTGTGACAGTCTTTCAACTCCTTTACAATCATAAGGGCCCATCATCATATACAGTGTTCACACTGACTGAAAGGTGGCTGTGTAGCCCATAGCTATGGAAACAAACTGAGACAGTACAAGGCTTGTGTTTGTTTTGTTTTGAACTCAGTTCTGGACTTTAATTCCAGAGCAGGACTATAGAAATGAATAAGACATAATCACTGACTATTGAAATAGTCCATTATTAGATGAGAAATATGCACCTACTCACAGCTCACTATAATGTAGAATACTGAGGGGCAAATGGAGAGGAGATAAAAGAGAAATTCTGGCTGGCCAGATAATTTGGGCCAGCCAGATAGCTCAGCGGATTAAAGTGCCTGCTTAGTCCAAGGCAGGGACCGGGATTCAATCCCTGGCTTGCTGTGCCAGACTCACCCCCAGGTCGGGGTACACTGAGATGGAGATTGAGACTGGGTGTGGTGGCACACACCCGCAAAAAATCCCAGCACTTGGGAAGCTGAAAACAGGAGGATCACTAGAGTCCTATCTGCATAGTGAGACCCTGTAGACCTGTACTAAATACATTTTAAAAGAGAGAGAGAGAGAGAAATTCATTGATTCCAGGGGTCAAGGCAAGTTCCACTGAACAGTGGAATTTGAGTTACACATTTAAAGCAAGGAAAAAAATCACATTACATTCTTGTTTGTCTAAAAACACCAGAGAAAGTTTCAGGTGAGCATCTTTTTAAAAATTTTTTTATTTTGTCTATGTATTTGGTACAGGGTCTCACTATGAAGCTTGGACTCAGTGATCCTCCTGTTTCCAGGCTCCTCAGAGCTGGGATTACAGGCATGCACCATCACCCCCATCTTGGTGGGTGGCTCAGCGGGCAGGCCCATGCGGCATGTGGTAGCAGGGATCTAACCCTGGTCCCTGAGCTTGACTAAGTAGGCACTTAGTCCACTGAGCTAGCTTGTTGAGCCTTTTTGTTATTTATTTATCTGTGTATATCAGGTGAGCATCTTGCAACTGGTCCACTCTGGAAGTTACCACCTGGGCTTACATGTGATGACTAGGTTGGTGATTAGTTGACCAAGTCTATTTTTTAAGTCAAATCTCTCATTAATTCACTTTGCTACTGTTAATTGTGTCTCAGAGATCCCTGAAGAGCTGACAAATGAAGCAGAACCTGTAATAAGGAACCTCTGGCTGTTTTGCCATTTTTTTGCTTTCTGGTCCAGACAGTGGAATGGGAAACTGAGCAATTGCTGAGTGTTCTTCTAGTTACTGATACGAGGTTCTTTCATTGAGAGTTGATTCTCTTCCTTAAAGCTGGAGTGCCAAGAAGACTTCAATTGACTGGTTCTAGTTCATGAAAGTTCAAAATAGATTTTCTGTGATCTTTGAAAATAGTTACCTTAACAATAAGTGACGGACAAAGCCAGAGTAACCAAGAGGAGGTTAAGTATTGGAGCCATAAAACAATTTGCACGTCCCATAAGTGGTGTACAGGGAGGGCTCTAATCTGATCGTGTGGTTCCACTGGGTCGAGCCTTTTGGACCTCCCATCCCCACATAGCAGCTGTCCCCTGATTAGCTGGCAAGTGACGGCAATTTTGAGCCTGGAAGGGATCCAGGGAGGACACGGCTTGGAAGCCATTCAGCATCCTTATTTAGGTTCATGTGATTTTCACATTTCTGGCCTCTAATGTGTTGTGCCAGTTCTGATTAGAAAGCCAGCGTGCTGGTGAGCTGTGGACAAGCATCCCTGATTTTTCATGCTGTGTTTTGGAAAAGCTGTTTCCAATTGCAATTTGACAGCAGTGCGGAGGCCCCTGCAGCCCCATCCCTGCAGTCCAGTGGCTTCAGCTAGCTCGCGTGTGCACCATTTTCCACAGCAGTGGCAAAACTGGCTGTGAAACCAGCTTATCCCTCCAAAGCCATAAAGCCGCCTTTTAAAGAATGGTATTTGAAGGCACAGTTGCATTTCAGAGAAGAGGAGAGGAACAGCAGCAGGAGATGAAATTCTTAAAGCAACAAGCAAATAAGTTCTCAACCCTATTTAAAAGTGTTTAGCATTTAATGTAACTTCAGTTGTTACTAACGAGACTAGTTCTTGGTTGCTATAACAATAGAAGTGCAGTTCATAGACTTCTACATTTATTTTATCCTTCCAACAGATTGAGAATTTCCCCTTTAACTCCTTACACATGAAAGGGCCTCAGTACATAATTTGAATATGCAAATGATAATTTGGGAAAACAGACCACACTGTTTTGAGTGGAAAATTATAAAATTATTATCAGCTTTGATCTCCATGAATTTACATGACACACTAAAGAGAAGAAAACTACTATACTTTTTCACTTTTTTTTTTTTTTCAGTACTAGGGTTTGAACTCAGGACCCTGTGCTTGCCAGGCAGGTGCTTACTCGACTGAGCTATTTCCCCAGCCCATATACTTTTTAAAACTAGCAGTTTCTTTGCAATAATTGCATCTTGTTTTCTCTAAACAACAAAGTTCTTGTGGAACTATTAGAAATAGGGCCTTCCATGGTTTGCTTTTGTTCTTTAATATTGTAAAAACTGAAGGCATGATTACATGATGAAGAAAAGAAGAAATTCTTAGAGGAAAAAGTTAATCAGCTTTCAGTTCTACTTAAGACGTGCTTTAAAAAAAAAAAAGTGAAGGGGCTGGGGAGATGGCTCAGTGGAATAAGTGCTTCCCTGGCAAGCGCAAAGGTCTGAGTTCAATCTCCGGTTCTGCCAAAAAAACAAAAAGAAGTCTTTAGCTTTTAATGCACCTTCATCTGTTCCCAAGCACACCCCACCTACTGCCTCCCAGTCCTCACGTGTAAGCTGGGGATAACGATGTGGTCTCAAGATGCAGTCCTTGCATTCCCAGCCATCCTGCTGCCTGAGTGTAGGGCTTGGTGCTGAACCCCACGGATGCTGTATAGTGGGTTATGTTGTGATGAGCCACCAACCAATACGTCCCATCAGAAGACAGGACAGACTGACATCCGCATCTTGTCTTCTTTGCACACATAAGAGGTGCTTTTAGAGAAGAGGAGGAGAAACATAGGACGCTTTCGTTTAATGATACTTAAGATCACTTTTTTTTTTTTTTTTTTTTTTTTTTTTAAGACAGGGTGTACAGGGTGTTCAGGGTCTCACTCCTAAATTGGACTCGTAGTGATCCACCTGTTTACAGCCTCCTGAGAGCTGGGATTATAGGCATGTGCCTCTACACCCAGTCTTAACTGCTGTCTCAGCATACCACGGGCTGGCATGGCAGGCCTGGGGATCGAACTCCCAGCCCCTGCATCTGCCTAAGCAGGCACTTTAATCCACTGAACTATTTGCTGGCCTGAGAACTTGATCATTCTTAAGCTTTCATTTTTTTCTTTCTAAATATCATACTGGGTCCTAGCCAACTCAAGTGCGTCTCTGTGACATCTTACACTGGGAAATAGCCAAGATATGCACGAGGGGCTGAAGCATGCAGCCATTAACGCCAGGGTGGGGACTCTAGCCCTTGGAAACCTGCCCCAGCCATCTGTAACTCAACAGTCATGTCCCATAAGTACACAGAGGACACTTCCCACAGCTTGCACTGCACAGTTAAAGAAAGACAGCGACCTTAGACCTGGTCCGCACAGTGATTTCACGAGAAGGCACAGGTCTCTCCACTTGTAGTACTTCATCATTTTTCTTATTCACTTGAATTAGTGGCAGAAAATGAATAACTAGAAAATTAATTAAAAATACTCATATGGAATAAAAAATTATGAGCACATAAATAGAATAATCAAAATAATAGGTTAAAATGCAACACAAACTTTTGAACTTTTAAGAGCACAAGAAAATATTCTGTTATTTTTTTAATCCAAAATCACTTACATGTGAAACAGCTAGGTAGCTAAGAGCTCTGCTCTATGCAGAATCCGGGCTCAGCTCTGCCTTGCCCTGACTGAGGAATCTTGGGCGTATCCTTCCATCCAGTGCTCAGTTTCTCCAGCTGCAAACCAAGATGCTGATATCAATACCTACTGAGAGTATAAGGCCTTCACACAGTGTCAGGCACATTGCAAACTGCCATTGTCACTACCATTATTCCTTACCCGGTTTTCTTCTACTGATTTTACAAAAAGCCTGTACCTGGTGAGCCGCATAGTACCTGGCGGCTGTGCCACATAGTGCTAGGCCACTCAGGCTGCCTGGGATTTGGTTAAGCATTTTCATTTTGGCTAGATTGATGATGGGGCCCCTGATGGCATTGAATCCTTTGTGTGCAGCCATGGGTTCCGATGACAGTCTCCCAAGTCGCCTTGTGCCAGTGTACTTTCATGGCATGCATTCCAGGTGACCTTTTCTGCCGTATTCTTTCGGATGTTAGCATATGAGGGCAGAAATACAAAGTCTGTAATATCCAGAAGCTCCCTCAGTTTCTTACAATAGTAGCTAGTCACAGATATAGAAAATGGACTTTGCTGAAAAACCTTCATAAAAGCATCGCAACTGTTGGCAGTTGAAATAAACTATTATAAAAATGTTTTCAACCTATACTCTATATTCCTTAATATTTATACAGATTACCTAGTTTGACAGTTTCTTCAAGAAACAACAGTGAGGGCCAGCCAAGTAGTTCAGCGGATTAAAGTGCCTGCAAGCATGCGCAGGGGCTGGGGGTTCAATCCGAGGTGCCATGCCAGCTCTGTCCCTGGGGCACGCTGAGACAGCAATTGAGACTGGGCATGGTGGCCCACACCTGTAATCCCAGCTCTTGGGAGGCCGTAAACAGGCGGATCACTATGAGTCCGATCTAGTAGTGAGACCCTGAATACCCTGTAGACCCTTCCATAAAATGCAAAGGAAAGAAAGAAAGAAAAGAAAGAACAAATGAGCAAACAGTGGAGTTTATAAATTTGTGATGATAAAATAACTGCTAATTTGCTTGGCTAAAAGTAGTATACAGGGCCAGGGAGATGGCTCAGTAGAATAAGCGCTTCCCTGGCAAGTGCAAGGGTCTGAGATCAATCCCTGGTTCTGAAAAAAAAAAAGTAGTGTGCATCCAACCACACAATAAGATAGACTCCCTGGATGATCCGAGTGTCCGCCCAGGGCCCTGGCTGCTGAGGCCTTGCTGCTGTGTGAGCATGCCACTCCCATCTATCTTCAAATTCATGCTGATGTTCAGCCTCTTGGCCACTCTTAGGCACTGTCATCATCTCCAGCATAAAGGAAGAGAGTGAGGGTTGGTGAGGAAGGAAGTTACAGGACTGGTCCCTGTTGTCCGACAGTGGTGGGATTCGCACCCATGTAGCCTTGAACTGCAGAGCCCATGTTGTGGCGCTGAGTTCTTCTGCCCCCCCCAGTGGATCAGTAAACGCATGCCTCGAGATGGGACACCTTTCCATGTGCGTGTTTTCATGTTTCTCTGTGTGTGTGCGTTTTCATGTTTCTCTGTGTGTGTTTATTCTGGCTTTATGCTCAGCTCTCATGAATTTCATAATTGTGTCTTTGATATCATTGCTTCGCAAGTAATAAATTCCAGCCTTTCATGGAAGGCGCTTTAGAAAACATCAGAGCTACCCCATTTAGAGATTTTTCTGGTTTAAAGCAATCATAAGCCTGTTTTTATAAACTTGAAGGGGTAGAGTTTAGAGTTGTTTCAAGAAGGTAATTATCTTCATTGCTCTTAGATAATAAAAGCAAGAAAACATATGAAGAGCGAGAATCCCAGTTTGAGGGCATCCCTCTCTTCCCAGCTCTGATGCCCCCGTGAAATTTCTCTTCCTTTGCCCTTGACTTGTATTCACCCACTAGGGACAACAAGGGCCCTGAGATGAGTGTCCAGTGGCCTGGACATTTAGTAACATGGCTTGTTAATAAATCTACACTCGAGGATATGAAGGATGAGAAGGCCTGGCCACGTTCACAACCTAAGACGGAGTAGATGCATACCCAAAAGGGGGTATTGATCTGCAGGGCCAGGCAGAGGCTTAGAGGGGAAAGGGGCTTCCCGTGACTGTACAGATAAGGACTGGGACAGGCACAGTGATCTGTTTTCAGTCATATTTGTGTGTGTTACTGGTGACTGAACCAAGGACCTTCACACTGAGCTGCCGCTCCAGTGTTTAAGCATTTAAAAAAAAATTGCAACGGGGTCACTAAGTTACCCAGGTTGGGCTCAGAGCCTCACTAAGTTACCCAGGTTGGGCTCAGAGCCTCACTAAGTTACCCAGGTTGGGCTCAGAGCCACCATTGTTAACTTTCCCGAGTGCCATACTGCAGCTGTGCAGAACTACTCCCAGCTCGTCTTATGTTCTCTCTACCCCAGAACAGCATTTTCCTGGCATTCTAGCATACTGGGACTTTCAGTGTCTCTTTTGCCAGCCATTTGGAAGTTCTCTTACTGCTGTCTTCTAAGTGACTCCTCTGCCTGCTGGGCTGATGGAGGAGGACCACATGCGGGCGCTGCAGTGCTGCGCTGCAGTGCCGCTGCCCCTCACACTCCAGCATGGCTTTTTGGCTCTTAATTCTAGGCCAACTGACCTCTGATGGGAAAAGGTTCTATTAGGGTTTTTTAAATTATAAGAGTTTTTTTATCTTGGCTTTTTTCTGTTCATCCTTTGTCCTGTTGGAAGTAGGTGTAGCAGGCAGCGGGATGCTGGCCAGAGCTGGCTGAGGACGGCTCCCTAAAGCAGATTCTGGCTGCTGGGTGTCCATGTAAAACCAACAAGGCTCACGTCCCTGCAGTTGTCCGTGAATTACTTAATTACGTGAAAGATTTGCCGCACTTGCCTTACCACCTATGAGCTCTTTTTGCACATGCTTACATTTTCTGTCGAAATATTTTTCCTAGCCATTATCAGAGTTCCTTAGAAGTATTAGATTAAGAAATCACTGGACCAGTGGGAAGTCAGCCAAAGCGTGGTGCACAGAAGGGCTTGCTCCACGGAGAGCCGCCTACTGCGAGCTTTCATTGGTACCTGTGGCATTCAAATCCTGCCTTTCTGTCCTCTTTCCCAAATGGTGACCATGATGTCCCCTCACCACATCTTGCTGCAATTGAAAATGTGGGTGAGGGGTGGGAAGAAGATGTAAATAAAAAGTGCTCTGCGAAGTTCTGACACTTCTTGTACCCCTGGCTTTAAAAGTCTTCTCACAAAAATGAATATTTACATAATCCTGAAGAGAACAGATCATCTCCATTTTATTAGTAGAGAGACACACACACACGCATGCACATAAATGTGCACATGCTCGGATAACGTGTATGGAATCTGAAGGCTAGACAAGCACAGTTGTCTAGCAAGCACAATTCGGGGGGGGGAAGCACATTTCATGGCTTGTTCATAAATCTACACTCGAGGATGTGAAAGCTTTACTCATGGGTTCTCAGATGAGAGAGATTGGTAAAAACAGGTGTGAGGGAAACGCCGTGCTGGTCAGCGCTGACCCTTTTGATTCCCGCTATTTCTGGGGCTACATCCTGTGCCTGCCTCAGCTCCCACTATGCAAGTCTCAGAAGAGAGCTTCATATAACACAAAAGAAACTTTATTCCTGAAAATGCATTCCATTTGTGGACCAGAGGAAGAGGAATTAGTTTTTAAAACATTTTCATTTTGATTTATCATGTGGGCTTTAGTGCTAGAGTGATTTATGGTGCAGATGGCTTTATCCGTGTTTGTTTCAGGAGCAGCCAGTGTGCATCTGCGGAGCTCTGGACTCCAGGGACTGGGTCCCTCCTGGGGTGTCTCCTTGCTGTGTGCAGGGGCTCAGGGAAGTCTCAGTCTGCAGATCCCCGGCCTGTGCTCTGGTGGCCTGACCTAACCTGTCACCTCCTTAGCTTTTCTCCAAGAAGCTCGTGTGCTTCTGGAGTATTTTCAGTGTGAATCTGGAAATGTGGCCATGTCTTTTAAGGAAGTGGATTGGCTTTCCAGTCCTTTAACTGTATTGGAACCACTGACTCAGACCTCCAGGCCTCTGAGAACTGGCTGCAGTGGAGACTCTGACTGATTTCCAGACAGGCCCTGCAGGGTAGCCACACCTTATGCAGTGACTGCCTGGTAGCCTTCAGCTTCACCCACACTGCGATTTTACCCACTTAATGGAATGTGAGGTGTGTAAAGAATGTGAAGGTGGTCCAGGCTTTTGGGACCGTCCTGGGGTCTTGAGGAAGAGGGGAGGGCAAGGCTCCACAGTCACAGAAGAGGCCTGAGGCGAACATGGCCCACTTGGGAGCTCTCTGTTCCTGCTGTTTTCCTTCCTCATGTCAGATGAAGTGTGTGTGTGTGTGT
This sequence comes from Octodon degus, assembly GCF_000260255.1. Classification (NCBI taxonomy): domain Eukaryota; kingdom Metazoa; phylum Chordata; class Mammalia; order Rodentia; family Octodontidae; genus Octodon; species Octodon degus. The sequence goes on from NW_004524578.1 coordinate 4,985,133, forward strand.
GTGTTCACACACGAGAACATTTGGAGAGCCATCTGTGCTTTCCCACTTTTGAGGGAGAAGGCTTTGGAGAGTTGGGTTGGGCACGGGGAGAATTGGAACTGTGGTGCAACTGTGACACAGGTCTCCTCAGCCGTACGGAGAGCTCTAGAACCATGTGCCCCTGCGGAGATGGCTGGGCCCTCAACCATCAGTGGGCATGGGCAGCCCTCTGGGAGGGGACCTAGCATTGCCTGAGGCAGCTCCTTCAGCCCCCGATAACACCCAGAGGAGCGACTGGCTGCAAGCTTTTCTCTGAGGGGATCTTAGAGCCTGGGTCCCCAGGGGTTTTGTGCCTCACACCACCTATATGCTCTTCCATCTGTGGCTTCCCCGCCCCAGGGCCAAGGAGGTCACACTTCCTGCATGTGTCAGGGGGCACACTAGGAATCAGAGGGCTTAGGGCTCCAAGCACATCCTTGGATGTGAGGCCTCAGAGAAGTCTTCTGTCATTTTCACCTCTGTTTTTCATGGGGTTCATGCCTGTGCTACAGAGCTGTGGTGAGGATCAAGTGCTCATGTGAAGTTACTGCCTAAGCTGTGAAGTGTAAACAGCGGGGCTGCAATAGCCATGGACCACGTTTCCCATACTGTCCAAGCCATTTGCTTTTTCTTCTTCCTTCATTATTCTTTCTTCTTTCCTCTTCCCCTCATCACCTCCAAGACACTCATTTTTCTCTGACTGTTTCCCTGTGGGAGATAGGTTCCTGAGCCCAGCCCACCAGAGGGTGTGGGAACATTCTGTCCAGATGTCTGATGAGGAAAACTTCCAAGGTTTTAGAGTGAGTGTGTGTGTTGGGGGTTGGGCAGAGTAGAGAGCCCCAAGTAGGAAAGGTACTGAAGTAAGGCCAGGGCTTGCCAGGAGGCATAACAAGCCAAGGAGAGGGTGTGTAGGTGGCAGGTCCACTGGCTGCCTGCCTTGTTTGCCCATTCTGTCGCCACAGAGACAGTAGCCCTCCTTGCTCCAGCCCCACAAGCTGTTTCATTAGATCTTAGGGATCAGGCCTGGTCTCTTTCTCGTGAAACAGCTTCAGCTCACCAGGTAGCCTCTACCTCAGGCGCTGATGACATTTAGGGTCTGTAACTATTTGGTGCTGAAAGCTGGGCTTTCTCACCCAGCTACATCCCCAGCCTGGCCCCACCCAGCATTTAAGGTAGGACCTTGCTAAATGAGCCAGGCTGGGCTCTAACAGCATCCTCTTCCCTTAGCCTCCCAGAGTGCTGGGATTACAAGCATGCACCACCATGCCCAGGTAGTCTGAAACTCTAATTTTTTTCACTTAAAATTTTTTTTAAAAAATCTTTTATTTATTTACTTATTTGGTATAGGATCTCACTACACAGCTCAGACTCACAGTGATTATCCTGTCTCAGCCTCCCCAGTGCTGGGATCACAAGTGTGTGCCACCATGCCCACTTTCGGTGGCCGGCTTGGTTCTGGGCCAGGTCCTTGCACTTGCCATGCAGGTTCCTAAACCACCGAGCTATCTCCGTGGCCCTGAAACTATAGTTTTGCTAACTTTAGAATTCTTCCTTCTCTCCCTGCCTCCCTTGCTCATTCCTTCTTTTTTTCTCCTTTTGTTCCTTCCCTTCTTCCCTCTTTCCCCTTTTCCCTCCTTCCCTCCCTTCTTCCTTTCTGCACCTCAAGACTGTTGCTGTGTGATCTTCTGGCTTAAATACTTTCTTCTTTCTTTCTTTCTTTCTTTCTTTCTTTCTTTCTTTCTTTCTTTCTTTCTTCGTTTCTTTCTTTCTTTTTGTATTTTAGTACAGAGTCTGCAGGTTCTTCAGGGTCTACAGGGTCTCACTGCATAGATCAGACTCATAGTGGTCCTCCTATGTTCACCTCCCCAAGAGCTGGGATTTCAGGCATGCACCACCACACCCAGCCTCAATCGCCATCTCAGTGTGCCTGGGGGTCAGGGCTGGCCCAGCACACAGGGATAGAACCCCAGCTGCTGCGGCTGCCTAAGCAGGTGATTAAATGATTTCTAGTGAGATATGTGCTAACTTTCACTTTTGTTACTTTATGTAATATGTATTTTTCCCTGGCTAGTTCGTTATTTTTCTTTATAACACTTGGTTTCAGCTTCTTGATTCTGGATTTAGAGTTTTGGTCGAATTCAGATTTCAGCAGCTTTCAGAGTCTTTCCTGTCATCTCCCCCCGGCCTTCCTCTCCTAGGACTCTCCTGTCATTTGTTTTGGTTCGTAAGTTATTGAGGTTCTGTTCACTTTAAGTCGTTTCCCTTGTATGCAACAGTATGATCAATTTACATTTCTGTCTTCAAAACTTTTGATCTTTTCTCTTATAGTATCTAATCTGTAGTTGACACTGTCTAGTATACTGCTTTATTCCAGAAACTTTATTTTTTTCTCTATAATCCATTTTGATCTTTTTTTGAATCTTCTATTTCTCTCCTTGTTATGCTTCAGTTTTTCTTTGCCACATTGACTGTGCAGAACATATTTACAAGCATCACTTTAAAAAACCTTTGCAAATTCTGTTGTCTCTGATATTTCTGGATCTAATTTTATTAATTGAATTTTCTCCTGGGTATGTGTCATATTTTCCAGTATCTTTGAAAATATAATTTTTTTACAGGATGTCATCTTGAACTTTATGTTGTTTAACTTTACATTGTTGGAGGCTACGTTTTGTTTCATTCCTTTAAATTGTGCTGAGTTTCTTTCCCTTTTTCTCATGCAGCTAAGTTACTTGCAATACTTTTGAGCTTTCCAAGGCTTGCTTTCAAGTTGTAGTAAGGTGAGGACAGAACAGCTTTTAGCCTGTGGCAGTGATGTGGAGGTCACTTGGGGTTCTTCTGGGTGCCCGTGTGCTCCGAGTTCTTTAAACTCTGGTCAGAAGGCAGCAGATTGCCCACCCAGCAGGAGCTCCAGGGATTGTGTGGTTGACTCTTCTCTGGCAGCCTTTGCCTGGCCATAGGCAGTTTCCCCACATGTGTGCACAGATCCGTTCTCGCCCCCAAATCCAAAGGAACCCCACTATGAAATCTGGAGTGTGTTGTCTCTCTCCCTCTGCAGCCCCCCTCTCCCTTCCCTCCCACAGGCTGCTCCAGCTTCTTTGGGTGGAGTAGCTCCCAGCCCTCAGTGTCCCCAACTCAGAGGCACCGTGGGGCTCTGTTCAGTTTCTTTGCTGCCTGCAGCTTAGAAGCTGCACCCGAGCAGTAAGCTGATGCAGTTATGGGGCACTCATTCTTTCCTTTCTCCTGGAATTTCAGCCCTGAGCTGCTTCCTGAACAATGTCTAGAACATTGCTCCACCTGTCTGACCCAGCTTTGTAGTTGTTAAGGTGCTCGGGCAGTGATGGGGAACCTTCCAGAACTTGCAGTGATAGACATCCTTCTGTGGCACATGTGCCCTATGTTTGCCACCACTGTGCTGTGGTAATCAATCACTATTTTTCTATTGTGGCCAAAAGCAGAAGTTTTAGTATTCTATTTTAAATAACTTTTGTTCAATAACTGTAGTTTCTCGTATAACCAGTTTTTCAACCAAGAATAACACTTGGATGGCTCCTTCTTTGTTTCTGATGCTTCCCTACAGGCAGCGAGCGTTGTCCAATAAAAAATATAACGTATGCTGTATACACATTTAAGTGACTTAATACTGATATTTAAACATAGTAAGAAGCAGGGCAAAACAGTTGAGTAAGATATTAGATGCACCTGATTCTCTATCTAGAGTTTGGCCTCTCTGAGGTTGCGATCTCCTGTCTCACGTAGTTTGTGGCCCTTTCTGCATATCAAGGCTGCAGACTACCCGGTCCCAGCCTGCAGTGTCGGTTTCCCTCTCTCTGTCCATGTGATTCCAGCTTCCTCCCCAGTCCTGCACTCCTGCCCGTGACCTTCCTGTCTCCCCTCCCCAGAGCCCCAACTGAAGGCGCCCTCCGGCGGAGCACTGTGCATCTCCCTCTGCCTGCCCATGCTGCTGCTCTGTGTTAGCCCGGTTCCATGCATGTTGCCCCTGGAGCAGAGCAGTGTTTGTCACTTGGCCCAGCTGATCCAGAGTTAGTGGGGCCTTTTGGCTCTGTGGAGGTGCTGAGCAGCATGCTAATTTCTGTTGAGCTTGATATTGATGAAAATTGTTTAATTCTTCACATGGGCTATTGCCTAGCCACTTTTCTCTGTTTGCAAATGCTCTAGTGTTGGTGACTTTTTTCTTGCTGGAAGTTAACTTCTTTCTTATTGGTCATATTGTCCTCTGAGCTTTTGTTTGACAATGGGGAAACATGTCATTTGGTGACAGGAGCCTGAAGTGTTCCTGAGGTCTACTAAGTGACGTCAGGTGTAGTCTACAGAAATCAGCTTGTGAAAAAGTCATGATTTTCCCTGATATATATCTTAATCAAGGGACTATTATAATTGTATTTAAGGCCAACCTAGAAAAATGTATACTGCTCACACTCTTAAGAAGAGCTCCTTGAGGTCCAGGCATTTACCCCAGATTGGCGTGTTTCATACCAGCTGTGTCAATGGTGACTGATTGCAGTGTGAAAATGCTATTCCTAGCCAGGTCCCAAATCAGGCAGTTATATGAGAATCATGGAGGTCAGACCCCAGCATGGACATTTTTACTTTTTTGTACTTGGGATGAAATTCAGGACTTTGTACTTGCCAGACAGGTGCTTAAACCCCTGAGCTGTCTCCCTGGATCCTGGACATCGAAATTTTTGACAGTCTTCATCTTCTCCAACCTCAGTGACCCTAATTTGTACCTGGGATTGTGATCTATAAGATTAATGAGAGGAAAAAGCTGTATTCGTCCTCTTCATCACTGGAAATGTGCTTGGGGATGTGCCTCCATTTACTTGGTGGGCCTAAAATCCAGAGATAGCTGTACTCTTCCTCAAGTAAAGTTAACTGACATGGCCTCCGAACACACTTGCCTTTTGTAAATTGTAGAAAATAGAGTCCACTTTCACTGTACATAGATGTTCTCTGTTAACAGAAACACTTTATAAGTTAAAATTCAGCCTGTTAAAGTAAGCAATTAGGATTCTTAGTAGAAAAATAAAAATCTTTAAATAAAAGTTTCCTGGAGAATTCATAACATGAATTTATTTTGCAAAGTGATCTACTAATTATTTTAAAAGAAACACCAGCTACATAAAGTGGATTATACCTGCATGTTTATATTACCTTTCTGGGCAGAAAAGTTAATCAGGAACTATAGAGACTAAGGAAATGAAAATCGTTTGGAGGCATGGACGCTAAGCCTTGGGAGAGCCTCGGCTACTTTCTGCTTCAGCTCTTCCTTCTCACCGAGAGTGTCATCGAGAGAGGGCTACGGCCTACACCTCAGCCTTGCTGAGCGAAGATTTTCTGGCACCGTTAGTCCAGGCATGGCTCAGTGGTAGCTGAAGGTAGGACATCTCAGCAGGACACCAGAAGCTAGACTTGTAGATGTGGGAAGGGGCCAGGGAAAGGGAGAGAAAAGGAAGTGGGAACATGGGACCTAAAGCAATGGATTTGGTCACAATTTTTCTTGGTTTTTTTTTCTTTTTTCTATACTGGGGATTGAACTCAGGACCCTGTGCTTGCCAGGAAGGAGCTTATTCTACTTAGCTATCTCCCAACTGATCTGTGAACTCTTTCTTCATGTTTTTTTAAGACAATTTTTATTGGCATATTCATTTAAGTTTATAAATAATTTTTACAATATACAATCTATTATTAATCTCATGTTGTGTATTCATTTCAGAAATATTTTTCTAAAATTCACTCTATCTACATCTTGTATCTTTCACATTTCAATATTTGTTTACAATTTTTAATTTGCTATATAATTCTTACTGATTTTCAATAAAGTTAATGAGTACAAAAACATGTTAGACACTACAAACACAGTTTTTATTTGTTAATTATACGTTATTAAAGCTGAGGAAAGCAATGAAACGATGGAGGTACATGACGTGTGTACCGGTCTGTTGAAAGCAGAGCTTGCTGTTCTGTAGTACTAACACGCACTCATAAAACTCCAGCACCACCACAGGCCCGTAGCAGCCTCCTGCCCGAGATTCTACAGCTTATCAGGAACCACATATGCTTCATGTTCACATTAAAGCTTGAGAAGCAGTGGCCTCGAAAATCATCTTCCATGCGTAGCCAGGTTTCCCAGAGCCCAATTTAAATTTAATACAACTCCTTTGAGGAGAAAAAAAGAGAAACTTGATTGTTTTTTTTTTTCTATGACCTTGTCAACTTGGATAATAAGAACTAATATAACAAAAAGGAATGTGTTTTGCTAGTAGTTTAGAAAATTGAACTCTTGACTAAATGTGCTTTTTTCATACAGTGAAAGCTAGAAGTTTGCTTTCAAAATGGCATAAAATGCTTATTATATTGCTCTTTGTTTCATTGCCAAGTGTAGATTTAGATGTGGAGTCATTCACACAGCAGTGGGACATTATGAGTCATTCGTAGCCTCCTGGGCTTTCCACATTACTGCAGAGCCTCACATTCCCAAGCACAGCCTTTAGTTACAGCGTTGCAAAAATACAGGCAGGATCTGATGAAAGCCATAGATGCAGAGGCTGTTCCCAAAGGTGCGTGGAAGCGCTGTGGCAGAGACCGTTCATTTACTGGAAGCAAACATTTCCTCCAGCCGGCATCTGTGCGTGTGCTTTCTCAGGGTCAAGGCTTACTTTGTTCAGTTGTCTTGTAGTCACTCTTGAGGAATGCAGACTGGGGTCTGAGGTAGTGACTTTGACTGTATCAGGCGGAAATGGTGAAGATGTTGGAATTCTAGAATATCTTTTAAAATGATGTCCAAAATAAAATTTAAAAAGATGTCAGGCTTTGATGTTAAATTTATTGTACTCACAGTTTGGGAGGGGTGGAGATGAAGGCAGAGGGAAGTCTGGTATTATTAACGAGTGATGCTGGTTATGTCGCATGCATTGTGCAGGGTGGGCAGTGGCTGTGGGTGGGTCATCAACAGCACGGTGAGGCAATTCAGTGCTGTGTATTACATGAAGATCAATGGAAGGAAATGGTACATGAATCTCTTTTCCATATCTATCACAAATACCTGAGACCAGGTACTTTATAAAGAGGTGTAATTAGTCATAGATTTGGAGACCAAAGGTCCAAGGTCAGGCACACTCAGTCTCCTTGGCCTCTGGTGAACTGCTCATGTAGATACCATCACAGCTTGGGGAGCACGTGCAGAAGTCACCACGTGGTGAGGGGGCAAGCCATGTGGGAAGAGCCAGCTTTGTCCCTTTTACAATAACCTCTTATCACAACCTATTTTCATGGGAACTATACAAGGTTCCCTGAGAACTGAATTGATCCCTTCTGAGTGTGATGTCCCCGTGAGCGAGCTGTCTTCCATTAGCTCCTGCTTCTCAAAGGCTCCAGCCCCCCTCAGCATCCCCACCCTAGGGCCCAAGTTTCTAACACATGAACCCTCGGGCACCCCACACCTAAACCCTAACAGACAGAAAAATGTAGCTTGCAGAAGAGCTAACTATATTTAAATGTTTGAAAATTGAACCAATGCTTACGGATTTAGATTTGGGTGGGTGTGAGTTCAAAGGGGTGGAACTTGAGCAAGGGGGAGGAGCTTTAAGGTAGCAGTTGGCAGCGCCAGGTAGAATAGGAAGCTCTTACTGCCCTCCTGGAGAGGCTCAGCAGTCTGCGAGTCTTTCTCTAATATTTCTACGAAGGGTACCTCAGCCTCCGATAGAAAGTGTAACAGAGTATCTTTAGGATCTTTTCAAACCCAGAGGACACCGTTTTTACTTTTGAAATACCCTTCTGCATCTTTGGTGACCCCACTACAATCTAAGCCCCTAATGTTTCTCTCCCTATGACGCCAGCCTCCTAAATGTGCTTCCTAGGCTAACACTGGCTCCCTCAAACCATTGCACACAGCAGTGAAGAATGCTGTTGTGTGGATAGCAGTTCTCGCACTGGAGCAGATGTTCCAGGGGTGCCTTCCCTGTTCTGTAGCGCTGTGTCGTCAGCACCGTGGATTGTGCTTGCAGTGGTTTCCAGTTGAACTTGGAAGGGATGAGGACTTCTGACCATAGTTTGTTCCTTGCTTTCTCCCCAATCTCACCTTCACTTATGTTTCATCTTTCTGATGTGCTAGGGCTGCACTGGCCTCCCTGAGAATGTCAAGATTCTCTGTTTCTCAGGCCGTTATACACATGGCTTCTTCTTGTCATGTTCTTTACCCTACTGTGTCTTAAGCTTTGGGTCACACCTGTGACCAGCAGAATTGATCACATATGGGTGGCATCCCCTGTCATCTGCCCTTCTGTGCATATACCTTTCTCTTGCCCAGCTTCCTGTCTCTAGTTCAGTGCATCATATTTATGAGGACGGCATGTGGTACAACCAAGTGAATTCAGGTTTTTACCTGTGGAAAATGTTCGTTCAGCCTTTGTAGTTGGTTGAAGATAGGCACTCCATCATTCACTACTTCATGCACCTGACGTTGATGTTTGTGCACCACAGAGGGGTAAACTGAGGTGAGGCCCAGTGCCCGAGGAGACGACAGCGACTGTAGGCACGGAGCTCTGGTGGCTCCAGTCTAAGGCAGAGCTCCCCCAGGGGCTGAGGGAATCAGTAGACAGCAGTCCCTTTAGCTGGTTCATACTCTAGCAGTTGGGGTTCTCTCAAGTAGAACGACTTCATTCACTAGCCACTCTGCTATAGATCTGTCTGTACTAGGGTAACGCATTCCTTCAGAAGTGGGCTGATGAATTGGAATTGTCTAAGAACAAGCCATAGGCTATCTCTAGAGAAGGGCAAACACAAGGCTTTTTGAATTTTCCTTACTCCGAAATCTTGCCAACAATAGCAGTCTTGCTTCTCTGATACAGGGGGTAGGGGATGGTACTGTCCAGCAGGAACCGCCTGACGGGCCCTCACAAGTCTGCTGCAGAGGACTGAAAGTCAGTGGAGGCCTCCAGGGACCCAAACGTCCACAGGTGCATTTCAGAGGGTGAGCCCGCACAGCGCAGTGTGGCCAGCAGCAGAGATTACGCGCTGAGGTCACAGGCTGCACGAGCTCAGAGCCTGGAGCCTGGCCACGGAGATTTGATACGACTTGGAAATCGCTGAGACAACTTTTGGAGAACTGACGCGTGCAGAGGTCTGTATCAAAGAGCTCAGCCGGGTGCAGTAGGCTGGAAAATGAGGTCTTGTGTAAGAGACACGAATTGATGATGATTTTTAGGATTTTGCTGTGAGCCGCTGAGTGCATGGTAATGGCATTGCTGAAACATAAAAGGCCGGCAGAACAGAGGCGAGCAGAGTTGGACGAGACTGTTAAGACACAGCTGAGAGACTGGTTGGCTATTCACTACTCAAGTCAGATGTGGGAAACACAGGTGTTGGCTGTGTATTGGGAACCATCTACAATATTTAAGTAATGCTGTGGTATAGATTCATATTCATTCTCTGTCTCTGTGTCTGTCTGTCTCTTTCTTGCTCTCTGTCTCTCTTCTCCTCCTCTTTCCTATCTCATGTATGTCTCTCACACTAAAGATCAGCTGAATCCCTACTGCAGTAGTTGGCAAGGCTATGCATAGGCTGTCTGCATCTTTGAAAGCTCTGAAAGGTTCGCCAGCAGCAGGCCACAGTGCTTTAGGTGAAGTCACCCAGGAGAGCCAGCGAAGACAGCTATGTCTGCTATGCCCTGACTGTTGCTGCTCCCCTCTCTGCCTGTCCTTCCAAAGAGGTGACTACTGCACCCGGGTGACCTTCCACCCGTGCTTTTATACATTTCCTATCTTTACATGTAGGTACAAACATTATTGCTTTCTATGTTTTTAAACCTTATATAATCTTTTTAAACTGTACATAAATAATATAACCTAATATGTATACATATATATGTATATATGTATATATAAATTTGTGTAACTTATTTTATTCATCACTTATTATTATTTGTATTACGGTATGTCTTCCTGTGAACATGGATGTAAATGTTTCCATGAGAAAAATTGCTAGGTTGAATTTACTAGATACTGCCAAACTATGTTTCAAACCAAGCCTATGAGCATTTCTCCTCCCCTACATCTTCGTCAACTTTTGGCGTTATTGGACTCTTTGGTGTTTGCCAACTTGATGAGCTGAGGTATTTCTGGTTTGTTATTTTAATTGCACTTTCCCAATTGAGCATTTTCTGTTGCTTATTAGTTCACTGTGTAGCCTGTGAATTGGCTATTTAGATCATTTCCCTGCCCTTCTTTCAAAATAGTTTTTATCCTTCTCAACAATGTATATGAATTCTTTTGTATGTCTTGGGTCCTAATATTTGTGGCCAACTTCAACATTTCAATTTTAATGCAAATTTTTGGGCTTCGTTTTCTGTTTTGCCAGTGTTATTTCCTAAATCTTGCCTATGTTGAATCCCAGTAATTGTTTTCAAAATGAGTTTATATATCTTTGCCAAGTTAGAGTTACAGAACTTCTGGTCTATAAAACCCCAAACTATTTCTAAAGAAGGTAAAATGTGGCATTTTAAGGAATGTTCTCTTAATCACCAAGGCAAACTAGTTTATCAAATCGTTTTCTACATCTACCACAAGCTGGTGATTACGCAGAGTCTAGTATCTTTTTGTTTAGGTAAAATATTGTACTATGATGTGTACATTTTAATCAAGAGCCGTGTAGCCTGAGCTCTGCCATCACTGAGGTGAAACAAAGAAGTCTGAGGCCTGCAGGTCGCGGCTCTCTCTAAAAATGAACATATCAGGCTGAATACTTCCCAGAGTCCATCTACACCTAAAACTTAAAATTTTCTCCCTGAAGCTTATTTTTAAAAGCCTTGGGCTGGCCACATAGCTCAGTGGATTAAAGTGCCTGCTTAGGCAGGCACAGGAACCTGGGGTTCAATCCCCAGGGCTTGCCATGCAGGCTTCCCTCCCCCCGCCTCCAGGGCATGCTGAGACAGCAGTTGAGCCTGGGCGTGGTGGTATAGGCCTGTAATCCCAGCACTTGGGAGGCTGTAAACAGGAGAATCACTAGGAGTCCGATCTAGTAGTGAGACCCTGAACACCCTGTAGACCCTTCACTAAAATACAAAAAAAGAAGTAAAATAAAATTTACTCTTTTTTTTTTTTTTCTTTTTTCCCAGAACTGGGGATTGAACTCAGGCCCTTGCGCTTGCCAGGGAAGCACTTATTCTACTGAGCTATCTCCCTGGCCCAGTAAAATATAATTTAAGAAGTCTCAAACTTAGCAAAATGCAATAACTTAAGGAATTGAAAATTAAAGTATAAATTATTATTTAGTAATAAAATAATTTAATTATAGCTAAAATAATTTTGACTATAGTTTAAAACTATTATTCTTTAGTAATATATTAAAATAGATTCTATTTATGTGGGTGAGTTAGGGCAATATGAAAAGAAGCATGAACCAGCTCAAAAAGTGGCTGTATTTTTCCTCTACAAATTAAGGGACTATGAGTCAGCCAATTTCCAGGTCAATTTCCAGTTTATGCTATGTAAGCAGCATAAACTCCAACAGGACATAGTATCTTTTTTTTTTTTTTTTTTTTTTGTATTTTAGGGAAGGGTCTACAGGGTGTTCAGGGTCTCACTACAAGATTGGACTTGTAGTGAGCTGCCTATTTATAGCCTCCCAAGAGCTGGGATTACAGGCATGCACCACCACACCCAGTCTCAATTGCTGTCTTAGTGCACCCTGGGGGCGGGGCCAGCACAGCAGGCCCAGGGATCAAACCCCAGGCCCCTGCGCCTGTTGGCAAGCACTTTAATCCACTGAGTTATTTGGCCAGCCCTAGAGCATTGTATCTTGAGGTGCTCTGAGCAGCCAGAGTCGTCTTGAAGAGCAGTAGAGGAGTCCTACTGTATGACTTCCAAGCCTACAACAGTATTGGAAGGCCAATGTCGCACTTCCCTGAAGACATACAGACCAGTAGACTAAAAGAGCCCAGAGTAACACTCCATGGATGATCAAGTGGGTTCTTTAAGGGTGCCAGGACCACCCAATGGAGAAGGAGTAGTTTCTTTCACAAATAGTCCTGGGAAACGTGGATATTTGTATGCAAAACATAGCAGTTGGACTCTTATTTAATCCCATATATCAAAATTAAGAAAAATGATAAAAAATTCAAATATACAAACCTGAAACTATAAATGTTTTAGAAGAAAACATAGGGAAAACCTTAGTGACTTTGGTTTTCTAGTGATTTCTTAAATATGCTACGAAAGGCATGGGCAGCAGAAGAAAAAATGAACTTTGTGAAAATGTAAAACTTTAGGGTATCAATAGACACTATTAATAGGGTAAAAAGGCAGCCCTCAGAATAAGAAAAGTATTTGCAAACCATTTACTTGTACTTAATAAGTAATTAATATCAAGACTACATTGAGAACTCCTAAAACTCAGCAACCACCAAAAAACAAAAATAAAGCAAACAAAAAAGTCCCAAACAATGTAATTCAAAAATAAGCTAAAGACTTCAGGAGACATTTTGCCAAATAATTCATACAAATCACCAATAACCCCATGAAAATTAGCCTACTCTTATTAGGGGAATGGAAATCAACACTGCCTCACACCCTTTAGATGGCTACTTCAAAAACTATAAAATAAGTGTGGGAGAAATGTGAAATAGGACAGCCCCTGTGGGAAACCATCTGCTAGTTTCTAAAAGCCCTAAAATAAAGATTTGCCACATGCCTTAACAATTCCACTTCTGGGTACATATGAGGTATCAAAAAGAAACAAAAGTAAATGGTCCACACGTGTTGCTCACGACAGCTAATATATGAGAGCAGCCCAGTGCCCATTGGTGGGTGCTGCATGTGTATGATGAGCTGCGCTTAGCCTTAAAAAAGGAACTCTGACATATGTTGCAACATGCATCAGACTTGGAGGTAGAATTGCCAGCGGAATAAGCGTAAAAGGACAAACACTGTACAATACTGTATGATACCAGTGAGGTACTTAGAATAGTCAAACTCAGAGACAGCAAGCTGAGTGGTGGCTGCCAGGCTGGTGGAGGGGGCGATAGGAAGTTATTTAATGGTTGCAGGGCTTTAGTTTCACAGGATTCAAAGAATTCTGGGGATCGATGGAGCTGGTGGTTTTCTGGCATTACAAGTATGTTTAATAGCACTGCACTGTGCACACTTAAAGTGGTTGAGATAGTAAACGTCATGTCATGTATGGGCTGTGGGAAGCCCATGTTGCCGTCTTGGTCCTGCTGTTCTGTGCCTGACAGGTTTGACACTGACCAAAGCCAATTTTTTCATGAGCCCCCAAAAGGATCAGTGACTGTTGGAAGGTCTGTGATGTTTTGAGGACGTCTTGGCCTCAGGATACGTGGGCCTTTGGATCTGTAGCTGCTCGCCTCTGTGTCCCTGCACACAGAAATGCCCTGCAAAGAACAGTCCTATCTTTGACAACACTTTACTGAGGAGCAGCTTACTCTGATCCCAAAATCAGAATACCCTGGGGGTTGCTGAGGGCCTCTGTCATAGTGACTGTCATTTTCTAGCATGCCTTTGGAGTCCAGGTCTCCTCTGTCCACTGTCTGCCCAGCAGACAGCTCTCACCAGGACGTGTCCTGCTGAGTGACATGAGGACTCAAGGCCCTGTCAGGATGAGCACCAGGTGTCCACTAGGCTGGCAGCTCGTTCCTCACACTTGTCACCAAGGAGCACTTGGGAGGGGGCTCTTAAAGACCTTGCAAATGTTATGTGCATCTACTTCCAATCATGGAATCAATAATATTGTTCATACTTTGAACTAGAGGACCCAGGACATTTTTGAGAAAGTGCAGTTGAGTCATAGAAACTTTTGCTCATTTTAGAAAGCAAGCTATCTAAAGTTATCAGATTTGGAATATGCGGTCTTTTTTTCTTTGTTGTTTGCATCTCATTTTCCAGTCTTTATTTTTTATTAGTGCATGTTTGCATTCCTTCAGGGTGACTGCTAAGTTGCTCACCAAGAGGGTGTGCAGTCCGGCAGATACTGAGCACACGTGCTGCCACAAGCTGTGGCTGGGGAGCTGCACAAGGTCACCGCAGCCCTCCCCTTGTCAGAGAGGCTTATGGAGCCCTCCTCATGTGTGAGATGAATTCTAATATCCCAAAACCAAAACCTGGTGCGCTGGTCAATCCTAACAGCCCTGTGACAGTGTTCTGAGTGGGGGTTAGTGTGCAACAAGTGGGAAGGATAATAAAATGAAAAGAGCTGGTTAGTTCCAAGAACAGGGCTCATGCTGAGTGTGTAAGAGAAGTCTTGGCATTCAATCAAAGCAGACAGGTAAAGTTCCAGAAAACACTATGATTTGATCTTTAGTGAGTATGTGCATTCCTGGTTCCCTGTAGAGCAAATTTGACTTTGTTTTTTTATTTGTATTAAGTGTTTTGATTGCTGAAAAAGATTTGTAGTTTTGAAATGTTTTCAGTGTCAGAGTATGGATTTCTTAGACTTTATGATTGTAGCTGATTAGAAAAACCGTACTTCCAGCATACTTTGGCCAGAATTTTCCAAATGATGGGTTGTGAACCACTAATAGGTTGCTAAATCTCTTTAAATGAAATAAAATATAACATGTCAGAGTTTGCCTCACCTAGTAAAATTTGTTAATTATGGGTGATTGTAGTTATTTCAAATTTTATTCCTAAATGTCAGTCCTGATAGAACAAGGTGAGATCAGAGCTGGGACAGCGAGGGGTGGTGATGCAGCCGGTGCTAAGCTTGGGAGGAGGGTGGCAGTGCCTTATTCCACCAGGAGTGTTCCCCAGACCGAGCTGGGCTCTGCGCTTCTGTGTGTTTTCTGGGTGTCTGTCTAGCCTTTTCCGCAGTGGCCTGTGGGTCACTGTTTCACTTTGATGCCTATCAGAGCAGGGAGGTCTTGTAAAAGTTGCCTAACCCCTCTGAGGCTCAGTTTTCACTCTTGTAAAGTGAAGAAAATGATTCCTATGTCCAGTGGTTGTGAGGAGGAAATGTTATGGTTCCTAGTAAGTAGTCCAGTGGTGCTGGCCCATGATGAGTCCATTAAGGGTCGTTGCTATTACTGTTGTATTAAAGATGGTACCTGCAAAATAAAAGAGAATATAAAGCACAATTTGGTTAATATTTGCATGACACACTTCCAGACTAGTTTGCATAACATGCACCCACCCTGTGTGTCCACCTAACAACTCTTCATGCCAGGAAATTCACAGGGCTACTCTGTAGCCTTCTGCATCACCGGAGGCAGTGGCTCTTGGTCCTCCAAGATCACAGTCCTTCCTGAGTCAGAAATGAAATTAGTAGGTGATATAATTTACCAGTGAACCTAAGTTCAAAAATTATGTTATTCCCCAACTGTCCTATGAAACCCATTTCCATAAAATATGAATTTGGCATGTGAAATGTGTGCATTGCTGCACTCAAAAGCATACTGGGGTTGTGGTGGGGCTCTCCTGTTTGTAGAATCACATGAATAGAAAGCCTGTAAGTGAGGGCTGACAGATACGCAGACACTGTTGGCAGTGTGTCGGCATCGAGAGGTCTCCAGCAATGTGCAGTCTTCCTTTGGCTTATCAACATAGTTACCTTCTAGAAAACTTGGAAGACAGCCACCCCTCGGTTTCTATAGTTTGCTGGGTCCAGAACAACCCATGTCATCAGAGGCTCCACTTCTCTGTACTAATGTGACAGGATTTGTGTGGAATTTGCATACATCTTCCTGTGTACATTGAAATATTTCCTGACCACTTATAACATCTACTACAATGTAAATGCTATCTAAATGGTGGATGCATTGCATCATTTAGGGCAACAAGGAAATCTGAAAAAATTCAGATTTTTTTCTGAATATCTTTGGTCCTTGGTTGGAATCTACCAATGCAGAGTCCATGGATATGGAGGGCTGAGCCATAGCTTAAAACGATGCCAAAAAACTATGCTTGAGTGTAAGCTGGATTCCAGTCCTGGCTTACACAGTCATGAGCAGGATTTTACCTACATGCGTATCTGGCAGGACATACGGGTGTGTTGCACGTTACAGGATACCAGCGTCCCTGGCTTCCCCTCACTAAAGTCAGTGGTGTTCCCAACTTCTGTCACCAGGAAGATGCTTTAAAGTCCCCAAAGGCTCCTTGTGGCCAGGGCCCCTTCTCAGACACAAGGGTGGTGCAGCAGACAGAGTGGTGCCATTTTCAGGACTGTTTCTGTTTTCTGTTAGCGTAGCTTTTCATCTTGCCTTTCAGGGAAGAAATGGTGTTCCTTGTTCTTATTACAGTTTGTTGTTACTCCCTGTAGCAATCTCTTGAGAAAGGCAAAGGCGGCTTCAGGGACATGACCATAAAAGCAAGTGTCAGCTGAGCGGGCCGTGCCTGGAAGAGACAGTGTATAACAGGGAGTCCTCTCCATACCAGCTCCTGGCAAATCAGAGTGTCCGCCCTTCTCCTGCATCTTAGCCTTCCATTTTTGCAGTGAACGTTTATTCTGAGACTGTGTTGTTGTAGAAAAGCAGAGAACACACAGAAAAGAGCTCTGTGAAGTGAAATGTCTATGCTGAAGCCAGCAGAATGTGTACATACACATGGGGTTTTTGAGGCTACGCAGAGTGTGCCCTGAGGAGCTATATATTTACATCTATCCAAAGGCCCTTGGGAGGTGGACGTTACAAAGGAAAACGAAAGTCCTATGGTTATGGTTGTCATCTTGAAAAATGATGGGAGAGGAAGTGGTCTCTACCTTCCATATATTTTAATAGAGATGTTTGTGAACAGGCTTCATGGATGACCTTAGTGGTCGTGTCCATTACTGGACTCGCAGGGTTCACTTTCCCTTCATAATAATTCCTGTTGCCTTTTATTTTTCACAGTGGAGGCTGATCTGTAACAATTCTGCCCACCTTCCTCGGGGCAGTGTTGTGCTAGGAGATGTCCTTGCAAAATTACTTTGAAAAACCATAAGAGGACGAAACATATAACCCTTAATTAGGAACTGTCACTGAGGGACCCTCTGCATAAAGAAAAGGAAAAGAAATGTAAAAGGGGTCAGGGTCTTCGGGTGTAGCTCAGTGTAAAAGCCCTAGCTTCAGTTCCCATTACAAGCAAAAAAAAAGTCATCTTGATGATCTTTTTTCTCTTAGTGTTCAGTCCTTTGAATTTCAAACTATACAAATTTGTGTAGCTATTGCCACAATCAGGGTAGGGAACAATCCCACTACCTGAAATAATTCTATCCCCAACCTAGTTCTTGCCTGCCTCTTACCTATTCCTCATCCATAAATTTATCTTTTATTTTTTTAGCAGAATATATTTATTGGAGGAAAGAAAGCTCCTGTCCAAGAGAGGGACAGAAGGGGACCACCGAGTGGGTTGTCCCCGAGAAGCTGTCTTTTCCAGGGACTTTATTACAGAGTAAAACTATGCTGTGAGGCAGGCCTAAGGTGGTAGAGAACATGGGAACTCACTTAGGTGGGCATGAGGTGGGATAAAACTATGGTTTTCAAGAACACCTTGTAGATGTTGTTAGTAGGTGACCTTCAGAGACTAAAGCTTTTGTGCTCAGCATCCTTTCTTTGGTATTCATCCAACTCCTTTAATGTGTCAAACATTTGTTTTTCTATGTTTTTAAGTAGTGTTTTATTGTATGAATGTACTGTAGTTTGTCTATCTGTCAGCTGAAGGGCAAGTGGGTTGCTTCCATCTTTGCCAATTATGAATAGAACTATTGCACACTTTTGGTCTTGTGTGAGCAGAAATGTCCATTTCTTTGGGGTGGGCACTCGGATGTAGGACTGCAGACAGATGCAGCAAATGAATGTTCCACTTTGTGAGGCACTTGCAAGCTCTTTTCTGGAGTGTGTCCCCGCTCCCACCTCCAAGACAATGCAGGAAAGTTGCTCTGTGTTCTTGTCAGCTCGTGGTAATGTCTGTTGTTTCGGTTTCAGCTGTTCTCATGGCTTTGTAGTTGTATCGCATCTAGATTTAATTTGCTTTAATAGCTAATGATATTGGATGTTTTCTCACATGTTTGCTTGTCATTCTGCATTCTGTTTGATTAACTGCCTATTTTTATGTCTTGTGCCTTTTTTTTTTTTCCTTCACAGTACTAGGGTTTGAACTCAGGACCCTGTGCTCACCAGGCAGGCACTTATTCTTCTAAGCTATCTCTCCAGCCCCTTGTGACCTTTCTAAAAATAGTGTTGCTTTTTTTTGTTATCTTTGAGAGTTGTTAGTATGCATGTGAATTGACATGTAATTTTCTCCCAGTTTGTAGTTTATCTTTTTGTTCTCTGAAAAGTGTGTTTCACAGAGCAAAGGTGATTTAATAAAGTCTATCTTACCAGTTTTTTCTTTTATGAAGTACTTCCTGTGCCATACCTGTGAACTCGTTGCCCAGCCCAAGGTCAAGGGTTTTCTTCTTAGTTTCATAGGCTTGCATTTTACATTTAGATGTACAATTGTCTTAGTTACTTTTCTTTTCTTTTTTTTATGAGCAGAATATATTTATTGAGAGAAAGAAAGCTCCTGTCCGAGAGAAGGACAGGAGGGGGGCCCGAGCGGGTAGTTCTCCCAAGTTACTTTTCTTATTACTGAGACAAAGTACTAGATAGCCCAAGTTAAAAGGAGAAATGTTTATTTGCCTCACAGTTTGTGGAGGTTTCAGCCCATCATAGGTTGGCTCTGAGGCTCATGGCATGGCAGAGAGGCATTCCAGTGGAGAAACAGCTTATCGTGGGCAGGTGGCAGCAAAGCAAGGGAGTTGCAGCTTTTGTCTGATCCTTTTCACTTCTGCAGGCTACTGGGATTAGTGTGGTGCCACACCAGTCAGTGGACTAATTTAGTAAACAGCCACCCCAAACCCCAGGACATTTAATCTTAGCATTGTACTATCCATCAATCATACACTCTAGATTAATCCTCCTCTTGATAAAGCCCTGCCTATGACCACATGAGGGTTTGGAGGGACATCTAGACACAAGCTATAACAACTATCTATTTTGAGTTGATTTTTATAAGGTATGATATTCAGATGAAAATTTACCTTTTGGTTCTACATTATTTCTTGGAACTTCTATCTTCTGTCCATTGAGCTGTTTTCAAACTTTGTCAAAACTCAGTTGACTGCATTTGTGTGAATCTATTTCTAGAATCGTTATTTCATTCCACTGGCCTATATGTTTACACCGTGTTTTGATTATTGTAACTATAGTATGTCTTAAAATTGGGCAGGGTAAGCCCTCACATTTTAGTCTTCTTTTTCAGAATCGCTTTCCCTCTCTCCCTCCCTGCTTTGTCTCTCTGTCTCTGCCTCTGTCTCTGTGTCTTGTTCTCTCTCTCTCTCTCTCTCTCTCTCTCTCTCTCTCTCTCTCTCTCTCTCTGCCACTTCATCTCTCCAAGTTTTAGAGTTAATTTATCTATGAGAAATCCTGCTGATAGGTTGATTGATAGTGCATGGACTCTATAGCTCAACTTGAGGATAATTTACATTTTTGCAACTTTGAGCCTTCCAACCTATAAGCATTCTGTGTTTGTACAGTTACTTAGGTCCTCTTTAATTTCTTTCACCAGAATTTTGTAGATTTAATATATGAACTCCATGCATGCTTTGTTAGATGTACACTTACTTCATTTTGAAAATATTATAAATGTTGCAGACATTCAGTGTCGAGTTTTAATTTGGCATTAGCAGTTGTATTTGCTTTTATGGGCGTTACAGCAACCACTCCCCATTTGCTGCCTACAACAACAGAAGCATATTCTCTCAGTGTAGAAGACACAAGTCCACAGCTAGCTTTGCATGGCAGGCAAAGTCGCGGCCGGGCAGTGCTCCCTTTGGAGCTCCGAGGGGAGCTGCTGCTTGCTGCGGCTTCCCCTGGCAGCTTCGGGTGATCCTTGGCTTGTCCTTGTGATTCCAGCTTCTCCTCTGTCTTTCCCCTGCCACCCCATCCCCCTTGGGTTCAGTCTCCTATCGTCTCCCACTCGTAAGGACACTTGTGATGGCATTGAGATCCCACCTGGCAAGGTGGAGTGATCTTCCCATCTCTGAACCCTTAGTCATATCTGCAAAACTGTTGCCATAGCACGTGAGCATCACAAGTCCTAGAAATGAGGGCCTGACGTCTTTGAGGACATGTTTCAGCCTAATGTATTAGTTTCTAGTAACCAAGATATTGTGTGTGTGTGTGTGTGTGTGTGTGTGTGTGTGTGTGTGTTGACCTTGCATCCTTCAACCTTGTCAACCTTGTTAATTGTAGGATGGGGGGGTAGAGTTCTTTTCTACATAGACAGTCATGGGATCTACAAGTAAGGATGCTCTCTTTCCAATCTCTGTGAATTTCATTTCTTTCTCTTGCCTTTTTTTTAAACCAAAACTTTCAATATAATATCAAATAGTATAAAACCCAGCATCTCTACCACACAGTGACAGCAGCAGCCTTTCCCTCACTGTGCTCTCAGCCCTGCTCTCTGGCCTTGGAGTTGGCTGACTTTGGGCGAAATGTGAACCAGAACAGACTTCCTCACGGTGTGGGCGACGGGTGTGGGGCCTCAGTGACGAGGAGGCACCTAAGAGGGTGGCGCTGAAATTGTTTTATTTTCATTTAGTTCAAAATATTTTCTAGAGCTATTTGAGACTTTTCAACTCACTGATTATTTAGAAGGGTTTTTTTAAAAACATATGTACATTTATTTTGAGATTTGTCTATTATCTTTTGTATCTCTTTTTTATGTATTTGGTACAAGGTCTCACTACACAGCTTGGACTTGTAGTGATCCTCCTGTTTTCTAACTCCCCAGTGCTGGGATTACAGGAGTGTGCCACCATGCCAGGACTCGGTTGCCGGTGTGGCATGTGCTACGGGGGATCAAACCCTAGTCCCTGCAGGTGCTTAGTCTGCTGAGCTATCTTGCCAGCCCCTTGGTATTATCTTTTGGACAGCACATTGATTTCTAACTTATTCCATTATGCTGTGTAAGTGTCACCGGCTGGCATGGACTCTTAAACACGTAGGATGGAAATCAGATGTGGCCAGTTCTTGAGTCTTCTGATGTCTGTCACATTGTCCACCTCTTCTTCAAGGTCCTCTAAAGGGCAGGACCCTTGTATGCACTTATAAGATGTCACTAATCAACTAAGCATTCTTGCTGAATTTGTATAGAAATCACAACTTGCACACACAATGGCTGACTATGGAAACAACCTAAATGCCCAACAACAGATGAACGGATAAAGAAAAAAATATTATATATACATATATATGAATATTCTATATCTGTAGGGAATGATAAATTTGATTCATTTGTAGGGAAATAGATGGATCTTGATATAATGAGCAAATTAAATCAAATACAGAGGTTAAGTATCTCATGTTTTGCTTATATAAGAGACCCACACTGTAGATAAAATAAAGGAGAGATGGCAGGAAGCAGGGCGGCAGACTTCTGTGGGTTGGGGAGGGGCACAAGGAGAAGAGGGAGAGAGGAGGGAAAGGCAGGGACGGGGATAAAAAGTCAAAGTGCCACATGTGTGTGCCAATTTCCCAAACTGAATGTAATTATTACGCATTACATAGACCAATACAATTAATTTTTAAAAATAATGCGCAAATAGTCAAAGTTTTCTAATGTTCACAGCTTGAGCTTGGAACGCCAGCTCTTAAGGTTAGCAGCTCCCCAGTGGACCATGGACTCCCCAGCTGCCAGTGGACCGTGGACTCCGCGGCCACCAGAGGTGGTGACTCTTGACAGCTCTGTTCTCTGCTGCTCACTGCTTTCTGCGTTACCAGTCCTGGCTGCTGGCAGCTCTTGGCACCACAGGAGATAGAAATCATGAATAGGAAAAAAAAAAAGCCAGTTTACTTAGGATTTAGGCCATGGAATAGAAAACAGCACAGGGCCTGATCCTGCTGAAGGTACAGGGAGGTTGCTTACACAGGGAAAGGGGTGGACTCAAAATGCACTGTCCTACCTTCTCTTTGCTTGTGGCCAGGGAGGGGGCGGGGGGACCTGTGGACCTAAGTGCGGAGAGATGTGGAGGACATGGTCATCCAGAGCCTGCGGAGTCGCTGGGCGCCGTCTGTCTGTGGTCTTCAGCTGTCAAAGCGAATGCCGCCAGAGCTTGCGGTGCTTGGCATAGCCACAGAATAGAAGTACCATATAAAGTGCCTCTTGGGAACTATTGCACCCTTCTCTCCTGTCTTAAATGCACTTGCATAATTTTATTTGTTGACTTGGTAGAGGCTGTTTCATGACCAAGAGTGTGGCTTCTCTTGTGGAGTGCTGGTTCTCTGGATGCTGGGTTTTCTGTAAAAAACTAAACCTCTAAAATGGGCCCATTGGGCTGGAGAGAGGGCTCAGTGGAGTAAACGCTTCCCTGGCAAGCACAGGGCCCGAGTTCAATCTCTGGTTCTGCAAATAAATAAATAAATAAATAAATAAAATTTAAAAATAAAAATAAATAAAATGGGCCTGTTATTTTGCAAAGTCACTTAAGATGTCATGGAAGTGGTCACAGCCAATTCTCTGCTTTGTCTAGAACTTTAAAGATGTGAGGAGTGATGAAGAGGAAGAAGAGGAGGAAGAAGAGGAGGAGGAAGGGAAGGAGGAAGCTACCAAAGGCAAAGAGAGAAACTGTTTGAAGAATGGCCTTGGAACCAACAAGCACCTCATCCCCAATGGTCAGCATGGTCGTTAGTTTGAAGCCTACACGATGCCCACATAGAGTGTGCTGCAAGGACTGTTGGGAGCCTGCTACGCTCCCTAATCATTTTTCTGTGGCCAAGAGAACCACAGAGATCCCAGAATCTGCCCTTCCCTCTCTCTTTTTTGTTCCCTCCTATGATGTATTTAACAAAATGTTGCTAATTTGTGTTAAAGTATTAAATATGTGCATGGCTATGAATTTTACTATAGCTAGGATGCAGGCTGGTCAGAAATGTCAGAGATTTCTCCAGAGCTCTGCCTCAGTTCTAATTGTGCTCACTCATGCCCTTGAGAGCCATTGACTTTTTCAGGGCTGGCTTTGCAGCAGCCCTTGCCCCTCTCACCGTGCCCAGCTTCAGGATGGTTTTAGCAGTGCTAAGGGGACCTGCGCCCTTCCAGGCACACTCAGCCCCAGAGAGCAGCTCATTTTTTGGAGCAACGTCAGGAGCAGTAGTGGGACAGTTGCAGAAGGACCAGACAAGACACAAGGTCTAGGGTTTGCGACCATCTCCTGCTGTGGTAGCTCAGGCTGCGGTCTGTTGTACAGTGGTTCTGCTTGCTGTGTGGGTGGGTGAGGGTGAGGATCTGGTGAGATGAGAGGACGAATTGCACATTGTCCCTGAGGGTTGTTAACGACCATCTCCATGCTATGATTCCCACAGTTTGAAAGACAGAAGCCTGGCTCTGCTTGGGATAAGTGAGCAGAAATCAAAGGTAGAATCCTATGTAATTCCCCCAAATGGGTCTGAGATGCCCAGAGATGCAGATACCCTGAGGGCTGTCTCCAGCTGGTTCGCTGACTGCACAGTTGTTTCCCCAAGGATAGTTCTTAAGCTCCTCTGGAAATCTGCCCCCGAGGTCCTGTGGCCAAGGGAATTTTGGCATGTTTGCTCTTTATCTTTTGCTGGTTTTCATTGTTTTCCTCCCTAAGAGGGAAGCTTCCTTAAGCTACCCTGAGCCCTTTCTTTGGGCCAGCTGAGTTTCCCATGGACTGTAGGTGTCCAAGGGGGCCCTAGCAGGGAGGTAGGGTGCAGGCCAGGTTGCACCATGTCGCCTGCACAACCTGAGCCTCTGTGTGGCATTCGTGGGAGCCGTCTGGCCTAAAGAGGTCTTAGGATCAGAAAGAGGCAGCCACGGTTTTCATCGCCATCACCCAGCCAGTCACACTGCGTATGTAAAACACAACATGAAAGCCCACAGGGACGTCTAAGCACAGGCACCGAGTCACCTCCAGCCCTCTATGAGGGGCATGGGCATTGTTGGATCGGGGCTGGCTCTGTCTCCCCCTCCTCCGGGAAGGGCAAATGGGAGCACTTCAACACATCCTGTCCCCTCTGCAGCTTTGTCTCTGCAGGGGACCACATCCTGGGCACAGTGGGCAGTGCTGACCTCAGGGCCTTTTCGGGTCCCCTTGAGTTGAGGCTGAGCCTTCCCGAGAACGTGCTTGTGCACGGTGTACCTGCTCCCTTCACCCTCAGCCTGCCCCTCACAGTTGGGGTTCAATTTTGTGTCATCATCCTGTTTTGCTCAGGGTTCTGGCTATAAAGCCCCATGCACAGTGGGACTGTGGCCCCTCGAAGGTGAGACCCACATGGCAGGCTGCCTGCGTCCAGTAGCAAGGGCCCTGCATTCTGAGAAGTTCTGAGATTTGGGGGTTTTAATGAAAGTAGGTTTGTAAAACCTGCAAGCCAAGCAAAAACAAGAGGACAAAACCCTCTAGAATTTTTTTCCCCAACAAAATTTCTTGTTGTAGAATCCTGGGAAAAAAACAAATCTCAAATTTTCTCTGCTTATTATTTGCTTCTCTAAGTACTGTAACTTACGCATTGATGTAGAATGTGATATCATATATGAGAAATGACTTCACCCGAGGGCATAATTCTTCATTTATTGTTATATTGTTATTATAATTGTTCTTGAGGAGATTTTCACACTAAAGTATTATTTGTTATGTTTCCACTCCACAGAGTATTTTTCCACTTAACAGTATTTTCCACTAAACAGAGTATTAGCAGTCTATTATTTTCTTCATTTATTTTGGTTTTGTCTTGGTACCAGATCTCTTCTTGCTTAAAGTAAACAATTATTTATTTGCTGCTGTATCCTGCAATTTCTCCCCTCATTTTATTATTGAATTTAAAATTAATACACCAAGCTCCATGTTCTCTAATGCAGCTAGAAGCACTAAACTAATGTCCTACGAAGTGGATGCACATTTCTGTAACATCCTTCAGGTCTTTTGTGCTTAATTTTAGAGGTGACCTCCTTTCTACAGGAAGTAAGGACATAGGACTATGTGAGATGACTGTATTAAATTGGCAGCCACAGTGTCCTCAGTATTGCTGTAACGGTTATGGCTTAAAATAAAGTTAAAATGTGGGGCATGTGGTGACTGAGTGGACTCAGGGCACACATTGCTTGGCTTCTTAGGCATAAATGATCTCCTTGCACAGTGGAGACAGAGATTTGCCTGCAGAAAGACTCCACTGGGCCCTGGGAGGAACCAGCAGAGGGAGCCAGGTGTGGACAGGCTGGTGATGTCAGACACGGGTGGGGTGGGCTGGCACCGCAGAGGTTCAGGTTGTGAGGTGTCTCCGGTACATGAAGAGGAATCTTTATTTTGGAGATAATTTTAAAAACTAAAAACAATATAGTATTTCAAGACAAGCTGATAGGAAATTAACACTGGTTATTATATTGCATATTATTATCTTCAAAGTGGTTGCTTGGATGATCAGAGACAGGCAGGCAAAGTTGATCAAAGAATATAAGCACTAACTGTTCCTTTCAGCGAACTCATAGAAGTTAGTAGTGCAATCAGCGATCTTATAATTATCTTAGCTATATATCTCTATCTAGCTATATATATCTCTATATATATATATATATATATATATATATATATATATGTTGCTTTTTCCTTTCTTCTTCTCCTTTTCCCCATCCCCATTGTTCTTTCCTTTTGAGCAGTTTGGAAATAATGAAAATTGAAGCCCAATATGCTGTTGTAACTGTACTTACCACCCAAGTTCTAGTACCAGACAAAGGAAGGCGAACGAGTGGACAGCAAAAGGAATGTTTGATAACAATGAAAGGGCTAAATCCTCCAGAAAACATGAAAACTCCCCTGATATAACTTCAAAATATACTAATAAAAAATTGACAAAATACCAAGGAGTAACGAATTCATAATCATATTTGGGTGGTTTAACACATCTCTCAGTGTTTGATAGAATAAGAAGCCAAAAACATCAGTAAGAGTAGAAGATTTTAACAGTGAACTTCACAAAATTTAATTAACACTGTACCTAGTAATTGCAGATACACGTTCTTTCTCGTACACACTCACATTTGCTAGACTAGGCCTTAAAGCAAACCCAAAACATTTCAAATGCTTAAAGTCACATAGAATATGGGCTTAAACCGGAAACTTAGAACCAGAAGTAGCGAAGCTTCTACCTATTGCATCCTTAAATCAAGTGATACACTTATAAGGGCACATGGAGCAAATCCAAAGCTTCTTCTCGAATTCCTTTGGAAAAGTGTTGAAGAGGGAGGAATCACGCTACCCAACACGAAGGCACAGCGTGCAGCTGCAGGGACCTTGCTGGGTTGGCAGAGACTCATGAGAGTGGCTAGGGCAGCCTCAGCAGGCAGGGGTCAGAGTGCAGCGACAGAGCCCTCGCCTTGCCCGGGCTTTCGCCCCAGCATTGGGCGGTGGGGCGGGGGACCCATGTGAATGTGGCCAGGTGATTTGTGACAGAGCCGCAGAAGCAGTCCGGTGGGGAAAGGTGCGCCTTTTCAGTAAGCAGTGCCAGCATCTGGGTGCTGCGCGATCCGAACCTCACAGTCCTGCGAGCTGACTGCGCAGGACTGCGAGCTGTGGATGCAAAGCTATAAAGTTTTAGACAATGTAACAGAAAACTCTCACATTCTTGATGTAGACAGTTTTACACTGACATTAAAAGCATAATCCATAAAAGGAAAAATTAATCAAATATTATCAAATTGAAAAAATGACTCTGTTAAGGACCTCCTTGAGCAGATGAGAAACTAAATTCTTTCCTTAGAAAAACTAAGAAATAAACACACATGCCTGACAGAAGACTGGGGTGCAGGATACTTACATACCTTTCGAAACTACCCCTCCACCAAGATGATTTTGTGGAGCGCCATTTCCTGTGCTTGGCATTAGGAAAGCAATGGGTCATCACTGAGGATCACTCAGTAGAAAGGTCAATTTAAAAAAAAAAATATTTATTTATTTATTTATTTATTTATTTATTGGGTCTCATTACACAGGTCAGACTTGTAGTGATTCTCCTGTCTCAGCCTCCCCAGACCTGGGGTTACAGGTGTGCGCCACCATACAGGACTTGGTGGCCAGCATGGCAGGCGGCAGGGCATGTGGTACCAGCGAGCTAAACCCAGCACCTTGCACTTGCCAGGCAGGCACTTAGACCGCTGAGCTATCTCCCCAGCCTTGAGTGATTGATTTTTAAATGAGAGTTAAGCCCAGCCAGGAACCTGGTGCTGCAAGATGGTTGGTCACACATGGTCCCATGGCAAAGGTCCCTGCCTCTTCGGCCCTGCCAGAACGTGGCTTTGGTATAGCGTGTGTAAGAGGGGTGAAGTCCTTCCCCCAGAAATTTGAGCAGGTGCCCCACACCTGCCCCTCAAGGTTGGTCAGAATTCCCTCACTGAGAGCAGGCTGCTTACTTTTTTCTCTTTTTGTCTTTTTGAGACAGAATCTCATTGTGCAGCTCAGGCTGGCTTTGAGCTCACTTTGTAGCCCAGACTGGCTTCAAACTCACCATGATCCTCCTGCCTCAGCCTCCCCAGTGCAGGGATGGCAGGCGTGCGCCACTGTGCCAGGCTCAGACTGCTTCCTCTGACAGCTTTCTTGGCTCATTGTCCCCACACAGCCAGTCACAGCCTAGCCAACTGGCTTCCCAGTCTCTTGTGAGCAGCTGCTGCTCCGCCCTGGAGCCCGAGCGGGGAGCGCCCAGGCTGCCTCTCCTGTGGTGAGCCATGGCATCTGGTCCAGACTACGGAGAAACCGATGCACAAACGTGCCCTAAAGTCCCGGAGAAGCGGAGGCCAAGCCTCTGTCTTGCTGCCTCCCCATAACCTGGTGCCCTGAGCAGGCTCTCTGCCAAGTTGCCAATCTCCTCCTTCCTGCCAGCAGCTCTTACTTCCTATTAAGGAGGCAAGAGGATGAGGTAGAAAAGTCAAAATCCATACTTTTTTATGAGGGCGAAGTAGTTGAGAGACTCGACAGAGCTGCTCTGGGAAGACACTTGGGCCTTGGCAGCAGCCGTAGGCCAGGCAGTTAGCCCGGGCTCTGGAACACAGGGCTGCAGACCCTTGACCAGACATTGTGTCAGGCTGGGCATATTTTCCTAGGAATGGCAGAACGGCTTCTTCAGGGTCACTACTTACCCACGGGGTTTCATTTGCCGGTCCCTGTGTCCTGTAGTCCACCTTTCTCTTTGAAACAGGACATTAGTGTGGGAAGCTATGATAGAACACCGTGGGTGGCATCCCGGGTGGGCTGCGTCCCGGGTGGGCTGCGTCCCAGGTGGGCTGCTTTGGCACTACCGCAGTTAGGTTGGAACAGACAACCCTTGTGGAACAAACCTGGGTCGCCTCCCAGCTATTGAGTTTGTCCCCATCCCGGGCTTTTAAGTGCTGCGTATGAGGGAGGCGGGCTTTGCAGTGCTGAGAGTGGAGTCCCAGACGGGGACTTGGGGCTCGGAAATCTGAGCTCACCGCTTCTCACCGCACATGGCCAGTGTCACGGGAAGGCCCAGCTCCCAGCCGAGTATGGTACCTTGTGCACTCGGCAGCAGGGGCCTTCCCTGGACCTGAGGAATCACCCTTTAAACAGCAGAAAGGTAGCCACACTGCGGTCAGCCAGGGCTTAGGGAACACGAAATCAGATGGCTGGGCAACCAGAAGAGCCTAGCACAAGTCACACAGGTGGCCACCAAGGAAAGACCTGGAAAAGCCAGGCCCTCGAGTGGAAGTCGCTTGAAATTTGCTATTCAGGTTAATGTACTGAAACTGCACATCGTTTATTTTCAAAACAAATGCATTCAAAATTACTTATGTAATTTCGTCCCTGATGGACCTCGTCTCACGCGTGGTTCTGTGGCTGGGTGGACAGAAGCTAGTGAGGAGCATGCGCAATGCTCAGAACGGGGTTTCTGGGTCAGGCTGTCCCACATCTGTACGTACCGCGTCTGCGCTGCAGGGCCTGGGTCAGCCGCCTCGTCTTCCTGAGCCTCTGCTTCTTTAACTGTGTCTTCCTCTGAGGTGTGCTCTGAAGAGTGCATAGGACATATTTTGAAGCACCTGCCATAGAAATGTTGTCCGCACAATATTTGCTTCATTTCAAAGAAATATACTGAAATCACCTGACTTGGAAATGGCAGACCTCAGATTGATTTAAACCCGCACTGTCTGCTGGTCTCCAAAAACCATGCTGCTTGTGTGGAAGGATTAAAAAATATTTATGGAAGCCCACAGTGTGTCGGGTCAGGAGGTTAAAATATTTAACAAGCCGCACAGCATCATGGCTGCCCTGACTCCAGTGGATGAGGGCCGCTGGAATCAGCATCTGTCAGGCTTCAGGGAGGGCAGCAGGCATCGCAGCAGGCGTTTCAAGCCTGCTGAGCAGGAAGGAACTGCTTAGATAGGTGTGCAAGGGCTGTAGTGGTTGACACATTGTGTCCACTTGGCTGGATTGAATCCTTGTGCTTCCAGCCTGTAACCCCCACATAGGGCCCACCCTGGGGCGCAATTGGTTCTGCCCTATGGTGTGACGGTGTGACGGGGCTGCCCCAGAGTGACTAAGCATGAAGAGACCACACAGTTCTTCTGAGGAAGAACTTCAGTCTTCAGAGCACTGCAGTGAACTTCAGACCTTGGACTGAATCTTTCAGCCTCGGGTATGCAGATGCCCTCTGCACGCTTCCTCATATGACTCTTGTGCGGCTGACGTTTGTAAGCCCATCTTGTAAGTCCTTATGCATCTCTACATCTCATATTAATATGTGTTCCTTATATTCTATCTGCTCCTCTAAGTAATACAAGGGCAAAGGAAAAAGTGGAAAGGGTAGACCCAGAGATAATAACTGCAACAAGTAGAGATAAGGATTTTTGTCAGCATATAAGTTCTAGGAGGATCAATCCCATGGGACTAACGTGTGGCTTGGATCTTTGTGGCTGGTCCCCGAGTTCTGGATTCAGGGTAGTACCTGGACGCTCCTGCTTGCAGCACTGAGGAAGGGGAAACCCTGTGGTTGGTGCTGGGACCTCTGAGAAGATGACACAGACTGGAGGGTGCTGGAACCTCCACAGGAGGAGCCAAGACTGGTGGGGGGAGACCGTGGAGGGCCCCCTGTCCTCTTCCATACTGTCAGGACACAGCAAAAAGGTGCCACCTGTGAGCCTGGAAACGCGCCTCCACCGGAGTAGCTCCTCTGTCCCCTTGAGGCACTGGCTTTTCTCCAGGTAGAGCAGGACAAAGCCATTTCTTACCCAAAAGCAGACTTGAGGGAATTTTGGGAAAGAAAAGGTTGCAATGAATCTAGATATTTGGCAGGTGGCAAAAATCCCCAACTCCGCCTTAGAACTGAGGTACCTGGCCAGTGTCCCTTGGCAGCTGGTGTACCCCCCTCACCTGATTTTTGAAAAGGACTATCAAGGGATACAAAAAAAAATCTGGACGAGTTTGAAAATAATCTGTTATTTTTATCAGCAGGGCAGTTGTACTGGGAAATTCTGCGTACTGTGGATGCCCAGGTCACAAGTATCACTGCCCTCATTTAGTTTTTAGGGACACAATGCAGTTGGAAGTGAGGCATCTCAGAGGTGAGTCACACAAAAGGCCCTACCTGGACCTCGCATGTCACCCACACATGTGCCAGGGGATGGATGCAGTTTGAAATTGTAATGAATTCTACTGTTAAGTCTCACTTTCTTGCATTCTAAAATGAATACTTTTTAAACATTTTAGAGTCTCTGAGGTTAGGATGCTTCTTTAGGTCCTGGACAGCCTACAGTCTGGTCCTTATTCAGGGTCATTCAATTGGATGACTGCGGGCCTTTGATGTTTCAGTCTACACACCATTTAGGGACCAACAAGGTCATTTGTACCTTCTCTATTTTCCTGCAAACTGCTGGTTGGATGTTCTATTAAAGGAAAGAAACTCCAGGAATAGAGCTCCAGATATCAGCATCTTGGAAGAGTGACACATGGTTTTAAGAAATGTTCCAGCATGAACACTCCTAGTGATGCAAAATTCAGTGCTGTCACTTTAGCTTGATTACTAAAGGCCCTTTCCCACTCACAGTTACCTCCCAAGGAATGAGAAGTTAAGATGACAGTGGCTGAATTTGGAGGAACACAATTCATCCTACAGCAACGTATGAGATCAAACAAAAGAAAAATCCAACAGCAGCCAGTAGAGTGCAGACAACTTCAAAAACAGTAAGGTATTAATCCTAGAAATGGGGGCTGGGAAGACAGCTCAGTGGTCTAAGCACCTTCCTGGCAAGCACAAGGTCCTGAGTTCAATCCCCGGTACCACATGCCATGCTGGTCCTGAAACCAGGGGTAGTTGTGCACACCTGTAATCCCAGTGATGGGGAGACTGAGACAGGAGGATCACTCTGAGTCTGAGCTATAGCAAGACCCTGTACCAAATAAATAAATGAAAATTCTAAAAAAATTTTAAAAATCTTAGAAACAGAAGAGAACACATACATTGCACAAAAATAAGACACAATTAAAATAAACCACACAATGAAAAGGGCCCCAGAAAGTTAAAAACATGACAGTTGAATGGAAACTCCAAGGAAAGACTGGAAGGTAAAGCTCAGGAAATTTCCTGCAAAGTATACCAAGAAGACAGAGGTGGAAAATGGACAAGGCAAAACATCTTGTTTTGCTTTCCTTTTCTAAAAATACATAAGGCCAGTTGAAGAAGGCCAATATATAGACTGCTGGCTTTCTATGAAAAGCAGACACAGAAAACAATGGGAAGAATTCCCCAAGGAGGAACTCGTGACCCAGGCCTTCCGTGCTGGGTAAGTCGTGCAATGTCCAGAAGGCTGGCACCCTGCTTGGTGAGTGAAGCCACTCTCCTGAAGAGAATCAGTAGGCTGAGGAGGCAAGGAAACCCCAACGAAGCGGCTCCAGAAAGCAATGCGCCCTCCTAGGAGAGAAGGAGTCGCGGCTGATGGCAGCTTAGGTAAGCAGAGCCGGGAGAGGAGCAGGAGACTGCTGTGCACGAAAGCAGCACCTGTGTCAGATCGGGCAACATGCAGCGGGACCCCAGTGGCCAGCCCTGAGGGAGCTGGGATCAGATTAGGGGACCTAGAGACAGCTCCGGGTACCTGCAGTGACTTTAAAAGCTTTTTTTCAAGGTGAGTAAGGAAAAAAAAAAAACAACCAGTTTTCTCTTCCACATCCCTTGTTTCCACTCCTCCCTCTTCCCTTCCTTTCACCCTCTTCCACTCGCCCTCTCTCTGAGCACTCAAGAGAACCCTATGGGAAAGACAACCTCAAGCATTTACATGCCGGAAGCAAAAATTAATTTGAAATGAATTATAGACCCAAATGTAAGAGCTAAAATATTAAAAAAAAAACACAGGAAGTACATTTGAGACTTACTCGCTGATGGTGGGAACGCCAGATAGTAGGACTACTTTGGAAAATGGTTGGGACGTTTTTAACAAGATGAAAAAACTCTGACCCGAGGACCCAGCCCTCTCACCCCTTGGCGCTTACCCCGCATGAGCTGACACACACGTGCACACAAAAAGCCGCGCATGGGTCTTCATAGCCATGTGAGTCATAATTGTACCCCCCCCCAAAAAAAAACCCAACAAAATCAGGATGTAAGTGTTGAAAGGGCACAAATAAGCATCGGAAGAGGCTTTTAGGGAGGCGAGATTACTCAGCAAGATGCCATCGTGCGGCTGCGTGTTGTTATATGTCGGTAGTACTAAATAACCAGGATGGGCCACTCCACAAATGAGCCCCTGTGTTACCAAGGACTTGGAGGGAGCCACTGCTCTATTTTGGTGCCCAATACTGCCAGCAGGGAGGGCTATGCAGGTGCAAAGGCCGGGGTACTTAAGAACCTCTCTGCTTTCTGTTTAGTTTTGCAACTAACTTATAAAAGTGATGTCTATTGATAAATGTACTGGATTATAGGAAAAATTCAAGAACATTTCCGAAGGTCAACAGTATACTATTTGAAGGTAGATAGATACTTAGGTAGGATTATTAGAAGAAGGCAAAGAAGGACTCATGGGAAAGCCTGCTGTTTCTAACAGAGCAGGTAATGTTCTAAGTCTGAGCCTGGGAGATAAACTTACAGATATTCATTTAGTTTTTTTAAAAAGTATAGATACCTTTTATGCATTCTTCCATACATATGATCCACTTGGCAATTTAAAGTATAGTAGGCAAGCATGAGTGAGTGGAAGTTTGCAATCAGAGCATTCCAAGCTCTGCCCCGCCACTGGAACCCAGCTCTGTCCTTCCACACCAGGAATCTGCACAAATGCACCAGAACTGCCAGGTCCACGCAGAGGCTGGGGGCTGACGCACAGGAAATCAGCACAGAGAAGCTGAGCTCCTCGGACAGGATCCCTGTTCAGGGTGAGAAAAGAGGGTGAAGGATGGGTTTGAGCTCCGCCTCTATTACCAGTGGTGTGACCACCATCCTGTTATACCTGTGTCTAAAAAGAAAAGCTCAGGAGCAATTTGGCAAGCTCTTGGGGGCTTTGGAACCCAAGAGTGACCTCCAAGAATACAGTGGCTGGAAGTGGTCACCAGGATTAGGGCTTTCAGGGAGAATACTTGGCCCCAGGGCCCTGTAGAGTAGGCACCGTGATCGCTCCCCTCTGGCCACCTCATCAGTCACCTCATGGCCGGGATCTGGCAGTCGTGTGTGTGTGTGTGTGTGTGTGTGTCTGTCTGTCTGTCTGTGAAGGGGGGACAGTGAGCAAGAAAGGACAGGAGGACATCAGTGCCAGCAAGATAGGACACCCATGGAGAGTAACAGGGCGGGAGATGTCTGTCCCCTTTCCCTGCACAGCTCTGTGGGTGAGCAATGGCTTTGTCCTTCCTCCTAAAGATCCCCCACTGGAATCCCTGCGCCTTTGACCTTTGTGTGCGGAACTACATTTTATCAGTCATAAGGTACTTCCAGGCAGGAGGGTTGAGACCAACTGGATGCCTCTTCAGTTCAAGGCCAGCCCCAGCTCTGGTTTGGACACCTCCATAGCCTGGCCCTGGGTAGCACCGTTGGACAGTCTTATGCAGAGAGGCCGGGTAGACAGCACTCCTGCTTGCAGGACGGGACGCAGGGTGTCTGCACCCAGCCACAGGAGAACACCGTGGACTTCACCATCTGTCCCTGTGGGTCATCCCGAGGTGAGGGTGCAGGGTGCTGGGCCACCCTGGTGCAGCCACTGTGCGACTTGGGCTGGGCCTTTCAGGAAACATCCAGCAGGGATACGGGCCCTTGCAACTCTGTAATTCCCAGCCCTGAAGCCTGCGTCCTGCCCACAGTCCCAACCTAGGTCTGTGCTGAGCCAGCCCCACAGAAGGAGGCCCGGGAGAGAGATAAGGGGGAAATTGCAAAGTCGGTCTGAGGGGAAAAAGAAACAAAAGGATGGAGTCCCTCCCACCTTCTGCCCTTGGCTGCGACTACCTTCCAGAGGCTCCAGGGACAGGAATTTGAGAACCCTATAAATGCACCCTAGGCGGCCATTGCCTGGCTCTCAGCCAAGCCTCCTGGGGAAGCCTAGCTGCCAGTAATTTCCACGAAATCCATTTGTCCGCTCCCTCGTCCTTCTTCCCCGCTCCTCCTCCCGCTCCTCCTCGCCCCTCCGCTGCAGCCAGGATCTGAGTTCATCACACTCTGCCTGGCATGTGAGGCCACGCCAAGCCCTCTTCTGTTGTCTTAATTTCCTCTTAGTCCTCCATCTTTCACTCCCAATAGAGACCCTCACTTTACAGATTTGATAGATGTCCCTCAGGGAGGCCTTCCCTCGATTTGATAGATGTCCCTCAGGGAGGCCTTCCTTCTTTAAAATACATAGTGTTGCTTTGAGCTTTAATTACTTTAAAGTACTGCATCAAAATGTATCCCATTATTTGCATTTTAATTTCAGGCTGGCCTGTCTTCCTTCCTTCCTTCCTTCCTTCCTTCCTTCCTTCCTTCCTTCCTTCCTTCCTTTCTTTCCTTCCTTTCTTTCTTTGTCGCTGCTGCTTTCCAGTGCTGGATATGGAACCCAAGGCTTCCTGCAAGCCAGAGAAACCCTCTCGCACTGAGTCACACCCCCAGGCTGCTCCCTACCCCCTTTTTATTTAGAGGAAAGATCTCCCTAAATAGCCCAGACTGGCCTGGAATTTGCAACAATCCCGCCTCAGTCTCTGCAATAGCTGGGGTTGCAGGAGACATTGAAGTCATGGGTTTCCATGCCTTCAGCATTCTTTTTGAAATGACTTTGGGATAAAGTTAATGTACAACAAACTGTACCTATTTACAGTACATATATGTATATAAGTATTCATAAAGTCACTCTGCAATCTGCAGTGAGCATACTCATCATCCTTACATTTTTCTTCTGTGGCTTTGAAATTTCTTCTCCATATACTTCCTGGACCTACCCTTCCTCTGGTGATCAATGACTTGTCAATTGTCATTAGTTTGTATTTTCTAGAATTTTGATATAAATGAAATCCTACAGTATGTGCTCCCCCCTTAGATGTGCCTTCCACTCTATATTTACACTGAGGTTCATTTGTATTACAGTGTGTATCAATAGTTCATTTTTATTGCCAAGTAGTGACTCACTGTACATTGCATATTATTATACAATCTGTTTACCCATTCACATGCTGATGGATGCTTGGACTATTTCCAAATAATAACTTGGAGCTATTCCAAATAAGACTGTCACAATCATTTATAAGTCTTCTTATAGATACATGCTTTCATTCACAGGAGTA
This sequence comes from Octodon degus, assembly GCF_000260255.1. NCBI lineage: Eukaryota > Metazoa > Chordata > Mammalia > Rodentia > Octodontidae > Octodon > Octodon degus. Next base: position 5,020,875 of record NW_004524578.1, read on the forward strand.
GAATGAGTGGCTGAGTCCATGTTTAACTGTCTTAGAAACTTATAGAATGTTCTCCAAAGTAGTTGTGCCATTTTATGTCCTTCTCATGATTGTATGAAAGTTTCAATTCCTCTCATCCTCACTCATGATCTGTTGTTTTGTTTTCTTTTGTTTGGAAACCTAATAGGTATGCAGTAGTTGTTTATATCATTGTTTTAAATTTGCATTTCCCTAAAGATTAATTATATTGAACATATTTTTCAATCCTGTTTTCCATCTGTATACCTTCTTTTGTATTATATCCGTTTACATTTTTTGCTCACCTAAGAAATTGAATTGTAGGGCCGGCCAGATAGCTCAGCAGACTAAAGCGCCTGCTTAGGCAGGTGCAGCGACAAGGGTTTGATCCCCGGCATGCCGTGCAGGCCCTGCCCCCAGGGCGTGCAGAGAAAGTGACTGAGACTGGACATGGTGGAACACACTGTAATGCCAGCACGTGGGAGCCTGAAGGCAGGAGAATCACTCTGAGTCTGATCTGTGTAGTGAGATCCTGTAGACCCTGTACTAAAATACACTAAAAAAAGCAATTGAATTATGTGTTAAATGTTTTTTGTGTGTTTTGTTCTACATCACATGTAACATAAAAGCTATTAGTCATTTTTAATTGTACAATTCAGTAGTATTAAGTGTATTTATGACACTGGGCAGCCACCTGCATCATCTATTTCCAAATTTTGTCATCATCTTACACAAACACTTTATATGCAATAAGCAATAACTATTCCCTTATTCCTCGACACCTGCTAATCTCTAGGCTATATGTTGGGCCATGTGGCAACTCTATATTTAGCGTTTTGAGAAACTGCCAAACTTTTCCAGGGAGGCTACAGCATCCTTTCCCACCACCAATGCATAGAGTCTTCATTTCTCTGTCTCCCCCCACCCCCAAATACGGTTATTCTCTGCTTTTGTTTTTGATAGCAGCCATCCTGATAGGCTTGAGGTGGTGTCTAATTGTGGTTTTGATTTGCATTTCTCTAATGAATAGCAGTGTCAAGCAACTTCTCATATGCTTATTGGCCACTTGTGCATTGTTTTTATAGAAATGTCTGTTCAAGTTCTTTGTTCATTTTTAATTTTAATTGGATCATTATTATTGAGTCTTGGGTGTTCTTTACACATTTTGTGTACAAGTGCTATGAGGTCCTATGTTTAGGTCTGTGATCCCTGTTGACTTCATTTTATGCATGATGCAAGGTGGATGTTAATTTTTTCCATATCCATCTTTCCAGCATCATTTATAAGAAAGATTGCGCTTTCTTCACTGGATTATTTTTATGTCATTTTCAAAGCGAGGTTATGCATGTATGTGTGTTCTATAGCTGAACTCACTATTCCATTCTATTGTTCTATTCTGCCTAACTTGGTGCAAATGCCACCCTGTCCTCCTTACTGCAAATTTACTAAAGGTGTTGGAACCAGGTAGAGCCAGCCTGCCAAGGAACTTTTTCAAATTTTAAAGAAACTTCATGTCTTCATATCAATTTTAGTTTTAGTTTACCAATTTTCTAAAAATCTGCTTGCATTTTTGCTTAGCAACACATTTACTGTATTTATCCATTTGTAGGGAATTGAGATCCTACAACATAGGACCTTATGAATATTGTCTATCGCCCAAGTGCCGGTGTCTCTTTAAGCTTTTCTTTTTCCACTCTATTTTCAGTGTACAGTTCTTTCAAATCTTTGTCATATTTTCATGCTCTTGGAAGTTTTCAAATTCCAACTTCTACTTGCCATTGTTGTAAAATTCTAATTCCTGATTGTTCCTTGGAACTGTATTGACTTGTAATTGAAATTTCTATATTGATTTCATATTCTGAAACCTCACTGAACTTACTTTGATCATGTTTTTATAGATTAATAGGATTTCCTACAAAAATAATCCTGTTAAATGTGATCAAAGGCAACTGTACTTCTTTTCCAATATGGACCCTTTTTATTTGTATTCTTTTCTTTCCTGATTGTATCAACTAGAACTCTAATGCAGTGTTGGAAAGAAACAATGGGAACAGGCACTTGTCTTTTTTCCTGATCTTAGGAGAGCTCTTACAGATGTACTGTGCTACCCTGAAGTTTTCTTCCAAACTCCTGGTGGCCACCTCTTTCATGCCACCATCAAGTAGGAATTAATTTTAGTGTGTGTTATGAACCCGTACTACTCACTAACAAATTTGCCTTAAGACACAGTCACGGGCTGGTGAGATGGCTCAGTGGTCTAAAGCACCTACTTAGAACAAGCTTAGCAAAGCACAGGGACCGCGGTTCAATCCCCCAGCACCACATGCCGCATGCCAGCCAGCCCCGCCCCCTGGTGGGCTGAGCTGGCCACACACACACACACACACACACACACACATAAATAAAATAAATTAAATTAAAAAAAAGACACAGTCACTTAAGATATTGATAATAGGCTATTCTTCTTGGTATTTTATAGGTCTGGAATTCAGCCCGGACATAGTAGGGCTGGCTCATTTCTGCTCATCATGTACAGGACATACTCAGCCAAGAGGCTGAAATCATCTGAAGACTTGACAGGGGTGCGGGATGTACTTCCAAAGTGGTTCATTCACGCAACCCATTAGTTGGTTCCAGCAAGTGGGCTTCCTTTCCATGGGGGCCTCTTTGTACACAGGCGCCTCCGCTTGCATGTCCTCAGGACACGGCCACACATTGCCTCTGAGGTAAGAGACCCAAGAATGAGAGCCAGACAGAGACTCTGTCCTTGAGGACAGCCTCAGAAGCCACAAACCATCACACCCAATACACCAACACCTAAAGCACTTTCTGAGCAAGGGAAGTAGGTCCATCTGTTGAAGGGAGGCAGGTCAGAATTAATGATCTATTTGGAAGTCACCACAGACCCTAACAGAGTTTGTCCAAGTTTACAGACAGCTGTGTCATACCAACATTGTACACACTGGCTTTACCATACTTAAAACATTACCACTTTCATTTACTAAGCTCAAACATACATTTAAGTCTACTTTGTTTCCCAACCAGTACTAGCTTGAATTATCACTTAGCTTATCAGACAAATTGCTGTCCTTAGGCGAAGGAAGAACTAAGAGAGAAAAAGTGATCTAGAACCTGAAGAAGCAAGGCAGAGAAAAGAGAAGTAGATCAAAGGAGGGGAAGCTGTGTTACAGAATCATGAAAAATACAGTAACTTTCTCAGTTGTGTCCAGGGATGGGAGCTCGACCCCCACAATACATGAAAGACCATTCTGATGACTGATATTTTTATTGAAAAAAGGTAAGACAGAATTCCATAACAAAATAACAGACGAATAACAGTGGTTAATGCAATGCATATGTCATCTTTAAAGTAGAGACCTAGAGATGAGCATAAATTTCTTAATATTAGCATGAGCCTTTGTTTTCAGTGACATGAGAGACACTAATAGTGTGGTTACTTAGCATTTTTTCCCTTTTCCTTTCCACTTTCCTCCTTCTAGTTCCTTTTTCCTTTTAAGCAATTACTTTCTATTTCACAATATCTATTTTACATTCAAGAACTTATTTACTTCTTGAATTTCTCACATCAGGGAAACAATGTAGTGTTTAAACGTAGGAGTCTGATTTATTTCACTTACGAGTATAGTCTCAACTTGCCTCCACTTACCTATAAAAGTCTCAGGTTTATCCTTCTTTATGGTTGAGTAATATTCTATTGTGTAACAATACCACGTCTTTTTCATCCATTTCTTGCTTGTTGGGCATTTGGATTGTTTCCGAGATTTAGCTACTACCAGTTGTGCTGCTATAAACACATATATCAGTGTGGCATGAGTCTTCATTTTTCTGGAAAGATAGTCAGAAGGGCAATAGCTGATTCGAGTGGGGCCACTAACCCTAACTTTTTGACGAATCTCCATACTTATTTCCACAGTGGCTACTCCAGTTGGCATTCCAGCCAAGAGTGGAGAAAGGTTCCGTTTTCCCCATAGCTCCTCCAGCCTTTGTTATTAGTTGGTTTCTTGATGATAGCTATTCTTTCTGGGGTGAGATGGAATCTCGGTGTTGTTTCAATTTGTATCTCTTGAATGATCAATGATGTTGAAGATTTTTTCATATATTTATTTGCCATTTATATTTCTTCACCTGAGAACTGGGTATTCATCTCACTCAGTTTTGGACTGGGTCTTTCAGTGTGGAGGAGGTCTGATTTTTTTTTTTTTTCAGTTCTTTATATGTTCTAGATAGAAGTCATTGGTCTAAGGGGAAATTCACTAAAATTTTTTCCCACTCTGTGGGTTGTCTTCTCATTCTTTGGTGATTTCTTTGGTTTTCTTTTTTCTTTCTTTCTTCTTCTTCTTCTTATTTTTTTTTTTTTTTTTGTGTGTGTGTGTGTGTGTGCAGGGTCTCACTATACAGCCCAGACTCATAGGGATCCTCCTGATTTCTGCCTCCCAAGTGCTCAGATTACAGGCGCGCTCCACCTCGCCCGGACTCCATCACTGGCTCAGTGCACCCGAGGGCGGGGCCAGCGCGACATGGCCCCTGCACTTACCTAAGCAAGCTCTTAGTCTGCTGAGCTATACCACCAGCCCTTCTGCGGTGATTTCTTTAGATGGGAAAAAGCTTTTTAATAAGATGAGATCCAAGTTGTTGTTCCTTTGAAGTGTTTCCCATGCAGTTGCAGTTTTGCTTTTGAACTCTCTACCTACACCTATGCCTTTGAGCTTTCTACCTAATTTCCCTTTCAGTAAATTTAGTGTGTTTATTTTAATATGTAGATCTTTGCTCCATTTTGACTTTAGTTTAGCACATGGGGCAATAGGCATGGATCTAGTTTTAGTCTTTAGAATGTGGAGAGCCAGTGAACACTTCTTTTTTCTGAGAGACTGTTCCTGACCCAGTTTCCTCTATGAACTCATAGGTATCTTTCAACCAAAGTATTTATTTACTTTGGTTGAGATCATTTCAGAAATTTTAGGCATGTGTCTTTCATTTTCCTCTATTTATTGTCTCCTGGACTTGTTCTGGGTGGGTTGGAAGTCTGAGGCCCTTTTGCACCTTACCATTTTTTATTTCAAAAATTTTTTATTTGTTTTCTGTGCTGATCCTTGTAAGTTTTTTAGTGAATAGTGTCTTTATCACTAGTATCAAAGTCTTTATAGGAAAAGTCTACTTCTTCTATATATAAGAAGCTCTAGGTTTGTCTGCCCCAAGATCTTACTCTTCCAATTAGTTAAGAATGTGGTGTTGGTATGTGCTTGGCTCCGTCTTCAGTCCTTTGGTATTGGGCTGTGGTGAGGCTATTATCCTAGAGCTTCTTCGTACTGTTACAGAAGTGAGAACAACTGGTTACGACTGATGTGACATCCTAGGCAAAGTTGCATCATTAGCATTAATAGTAGCATCAAGCACAGTGTAGAAACGGACAAATGTTGGTCCTATGAAGTTCACACCTTGAATCATAGGAGCAAAACCTGCAGTTGTGTAACAGAGCTGATTATAAATTAGGAGCTTGTATGCAAAGTGTTCCCTTTGGTAGAGTACTTTCACCTTGTGGGGGGGATTTGAGAAGAATTGTGTATGAAACAACGCTAGCTGGAAAGGAGGCACAAGCAAGGCTGGAGGACAAAGGATGATCACACAAGCTTTGGGAAACTAGGAAGAGGGCAGAAAAGAAAGAATGAAGGAGTAAGCAAGGGATTATCTGAACTCAATCTCTTGGCTTGGGGGTGGGACTCATTTGCTGTTGCTAAAGTTCTCCCCAGCTATTTAGAAAAGAGAAATAAGAAAGATAAAAAAGAAGAAAAGGAAAAGAAAGAAATATAATGATAATAATAATAATAATAATAATAATAATGAAAAAGATAAATGCCCCCCCCACACACCTGCTTCTATTCCATGTCTTTGTCCCCAAGCACAATATGGTTCACCTAACTCACCACCTGCTAGCTCCTATTGTTATTGTTGCTTTGAAATTTTGTTCCTCTCTAGCTCCACCTGTCTGTCACAGGCATCCCAGTCTGGGTCCTTCAGTGAGGCTGCCATTCCCAGTCTCCTGGTCCCACCAAGTAGCGGGAAGGGGCCAGTCACCCAGATTTCTCCTGCTGGGCTGGACTCCTCCTGCTGGTTGCCTGGGCCCAGATGGAGGGGTGAGGCCAGTCACCTGGATCCCTCCTGCAAATGGCATCTGTTGGCTCACATTGTTACTGCTGCACAAGACAGTTCCACACTTCTAGTTCCGCCTATCCATTGTGTGTGCCTTAGCCAGGGTTCTGCAGTGTCGCTGGCATTCCCGCAGGTCTCTGGGCCCTGAGTCCCACGGGGGGGGGGGGGGAGGAGTTGGCCTAGGGGGAGGGGCCGGCGAGGGGGGGGGGGGGGGGAGCAGACCTCAGGCTTCTCTTGCCAGCTGCACAGTCCTGGGTCAGTGGAAGAAGTAGGAGCTGATCCCCGATTCCTCACTCCAGCTGCACCATTCTGGGACAGTGGAGGATGCAAGAAGGGTGAGCTCACACTCCTCTTACTATGTGCGTCATCGGGAGCCCATGGACCATTCTGGTAATTGAGACCTATGAAGTGTGACTGAAAGCTACATTAAGTGTTTAAATTAAAAAGTATTACCACAAAAGACACATTGTAATTCATTCCCCTAGTTAATCCCCTTTGCTGCAGACCTGCTTATCCCCTTATTCTTGTCACTTTCTGAAGCAGCGCTGGAAGTCTTCTTTCATGAGTGTCGTTAGTTGGCTGTGATGTTTACCTTGGTGTCCCAAAACAATGGAGAACATCGACCCTTTATGGCTACTTTGACTTTGGAGAAGAGCTGGAAGGAGCACAGTGCCAGATCCAGTGAGCAAGGTGGATGACGACGCCTGCAGCGTTTCCACAAGCATGCCTTTCTGCTGGATGGCACTTGGCGGGAGCATTCGCTGTAGTTTTGGTCACACCTGCTAAAGCCACTCACAAGAGCACTTGCAGAGTGGCTTCAGGAAGTGGGCAGAAGAATGGGACACGTGTTCACAGTGAGAAGGATAAGTTGAAGGAGATTAATGGTGGCGTGTATTTTACTATAATAAGTATTTTAAAATTTAACATTCACCATGCTTTTGATTATTAATTTTATGGGCACTGAAGGGGCTATCTCCTTGTCAGAAGGGCCCCTAGGTCCCCTTCAGGTGGGCAGGACGTTGGAGTTATGTTCTCGACAGTTGGGATATTTGATGGCCATGGGCAGCAGCTCTGAGGCAGACTGGGAGGAGGAGGACGGAGCATCTGGGAAGGAGTAGAGGTGCCTGAAGCGGTGCCCAGCATTCCTGCCCTCCATTTGTGGGCAGCAAGAACGTCTGTACATTCCCAGAGGCAGGCAGGAAGGCTTCTCTAGAGCACCCATTCGTGGTGAAGCTCATTCTGCCAGCATTCTGACTCCTAGGGGAGGGCACATGGGCTTCTCAGGGAGGGGCTGGCAACATTCACTCAGAGATCATGAGGTTCAAATAGCTGGACTGCATACTGGGGTCCGGGCTTAATCCTGAAGGCGTGAAATGTAAGAAAAACCAAGCTTTGGAGGAGGGCGGGAGCTGGTGCCTAGTGGCTACACCAGGACTGATCTTGGGTGCCCCCTGCTGGAGGGGAGGTGGAATCTCACTGGCTCTCTGGGAGGCAAGTTGGATGCTTGAGAGAGCAAGTGAATTGACAAGTTTTGCTTCCTGTGGTTCCAGTTACTCTCTGTGAACTGAGATCCGAAATATTTTTTTAAAGAATTCCAGAAGCAAACAATTCTTAAGTTTTAAATTGCATTGCCATTCAGAATATGCAAATAAATTTGTGCCAACCCGTTCCATCCTGCTGGGAACACGGACCATTGCTTAGTGCAGCGTATCCAGGCTGTATACTCTACCCACCCCTTAGTCACTTGGTAGCCATACTGGTTTTCAGGTAGACTAGCAGATCACAGTGTTAGCATTCAAGTGCAAGAGAAGATTTTCAGGGACACTGATGTAATTTTTAATACATTATATTATTATAATTGTTCTATTTTATTAGTAGGTATTGTTATAAATAGTTGGCTTGTCAGTTTATACTTTATACTTCATTATAAGCATCCACACATAGAAAAAATGCGTGTATATAGGCTTTGGTGCTACCCAGAGTTTCAGCCATCCACTGGGGCTTGTAGACCATAACCCCTAAGGATAGCAGGAGAGCAGGTCAGCTCAGAGAAGCTTGTCATGGTCACATCCCTAACTTGCCCTGACTCCTCAAACTCCCTCCCCTAATGCCTAGCGGTCTTAGAGCACAGGGCCTCCCTCCACCTACAGGCATGAAGTTACCCTGAGTGTTGGTACCTAAGCACGCCTGTCACCAGCTAAAGATAGCCTTGGGTGGGAGATTTAAGGGGTAAAGTTTGGCCTAAGCATTCCTGGTCCTTTTCATTCCAGTCCTTCTTGGCCTCTGTCTCAGTTACTTTTCTCTCATTGCTGGGACAAAATACCCAGTACCCAAAATTAAGGAAGGAAAGGCTTAATTAGGTCATAGTTTATGGAGCTTTCAGTACATAATCAGCTGATTCCAAGGCAGAGTGACACAGGGCAGAGGGCAGCCATTCATGGTAAGGAAAACAGCAAAATAGCAGGAGCAAAAAGGGAACAGCAGTGGCAGCAGCACAAGAGCAGGCCTCGCTCCCTTCCCTATACTGCGTGCAGGCTACCCGCCCTGGGGAGGGGTAGCACTCACACCCGTAATCCCAGCACTGGATCATGAATGAATCACACATTCTAGAAGCTGCCCCATGAGAGCATGAGGCTTTGTGGGACGCCTAGACACAGCCATAACAGCCTCTAAGTTTGGGCTTTGAACCCCGTAGCATTGACACAAGGCCTCCTGTTTAGGAGCACTCTGCCCTCATTGACAGCCACCACAGGCAGGTTGAAGGCCACCTGCATCCAAGTGGGGCTGCTGTGGGGGAGGCACCCACGAGAGCTGAGGTCACCACCTTCCTGGGGCCATTTCCAGGAACATGATGGAAAAGATTATCAAAATCAAGCTGCTCGGGAAGGCAAGGGGAAAAGCTGACAAGTTTAGGAGCTTCGTCAATTGCAAGGCCAACAAATTGTTTTGATACGAGACACAGAAAGTGTGTTAGCCTTGCATTACCAGGTGAGCTTCAGAATACCGCTGCCACATCTCTGTTTACTTATTTGTGTTCTTTTTCATCTCCCTCCAGACTTCTGTAAAATGGGATTAAGTACAGCTCTTTCACAAACTCAACACAAGGCATTTCATGTGTAAGAGAAGACAAACAGAAATAATTTTTTTTTGTCTTTTTGTGACAAACTTTCACTATGCAGTTCAGGTTGGACTTGAACTTACTTTGTAGCCCAGGCTGGCCTCAAACCCACAGCGATCCTCCTTGCCTCAGCCTCCCAAGGGCTGGGATTACAGCACACCTGGCAGTGATTTCTATTGTAAAGCATTTTTAGTATGATAAAAAGTTTACAACATACAGTTTTCCACTTTAGGTTTAGGTGATGGAAAGTACATTCACCATACGGTGAGCCCATGACTCCCACCTCCAGAACTGTTTGACCACCCGAACTCCACCTCTGTGCCTACTGAATGTGAACTCTCCATTTTCCCTCCTCTGCCCCTGCTGGCCACCATCCTGCTTGCAGCCTTTATGACTGTGACGAGTCTAGGTGCTCCGCATGGGTGGCATCACTCAGGGTTTCTCCTTTGTGACTGGTTTTTGTCACTCAGCGCAATGCCCTCAAGGTTCACCCATGCTGTAGCCTGTGCCAGAACTCCCTTTCTTTCAAAGACTGGGTGATGTTTCATCAGACATTCGAACCATATATTGTTTATCCTTCTATCCACAACAGGCACGTAGGTGGTGTCTGCCTTTTGGAGACTATGAATAATGTCGCTATGGATATGGGCAGAGAAATGCCTGCTGAATCCCTGATGCCCATTGGTTTAGACATTGGAGTTTATGTGTTAATGCCCTGCTTTCCCCGCGTCACATTCCCATGTAATTAGCTCTGGATGTGTGTCTTCTTTCTTTGATGGAGCAGAGAACATTCACGTTTCAGTTTCTCAGTCCTCAGCTTGCTCCATAGCAGAGGCCTCAATAGCAGACTAGGAACCGAGGATGGGATTTATATGCCATTCAATCTCCACTTGGCATCTCAATTCCTGACACTCAGAGTAGACACTAACAAGGTGCTGAAGGAACTAAAAATTGAACGCATGCAGTTACTATTGATTTTTCCTTGGCCCGTGATTGAGCACAGATGTCTTCAGAAGTTGAGCTACGTCACCTTTGCTCACCCGGGAGTCTCACTTTGCTGCCACTTGAGAGATACAGTTTACTGTATCTCTCATCAACCTGATGTGAGTGATCTAGAAGTGTGTCCTCAGCCTGCCCCTTCCCACTGCCTAAGCTAGCACACACACGTTCACCAGCAGCACGGGGGTGCCTGTTGCATCCACGCCAGCTGCCCCTGAATGCAGGGCGTTGGTCTTCTCTGAAGTCTGTGTGGCTCTGCCATCAGTGGGCACCCATGCCCTCTGCAGGAGGTGATCTTGCCGTCCAAGTGCTCGCTGGTCAACAAGTTAGCTGAAGGTCAACTCTCTGAAAACTCAAATGATTACTTTGGCAAAGGGATTTTTGTTATTTTTCTACTCGTTTATCTTGAAAATTCCACCAGGTAGCTGAATTGCCTACATTCCTATTGTATACAGAGTCTGAGATGGGATTTTCAGAGCTTTGATATGCGTTGGCAACATGTGGTTTTGACACAGGGTACAGTACCTGTGCTCGGTGTGCCAGGCTTTGCAAGGATGCCTTCTCTTTTGTTCAGGAATTGGAAGCCAATGGAAACTCTCCAAAAGAGAAACCACTTTCACAGTGAAGTGGGATCAATGCAGTAGGCTGCTGGTCAGGCTCTGCGACTACCGGAAGCATGTGGCAGCCTCCCTGTGTCTTGTGTCCGGCCATGGTATATGACCGTGGCCCTGCTCAGCAGCAGGGGTGTCTACAGTTTGGAAGGGGTGGATTTGTCCAGAACTCTCAGCTGGCCAATCCAGAGGACATTTGCCAACTTTGTATCATGCTATGACTTCACATATTAAAAAAAACCTGATGACTCATCTTAGAAATCTGTTCCTACTGTTATACATGTGAGAGCTTCTGATTTCTTTTAATCAATGCATGGTGTTCTGGGATCCATTTATCCAATGAAGGCATTCTTGTTTTGTGCTTTTTTTTCTTACTAAGGTATCGTGGTGAATATTCTTGTAACACAGTGCCCGTGTTTAGGTAGTAACCAGAGAAGATCATGGAGTTGTTAGGTGTTTGCATTTTTGTGTTTACTAGTTTGCCTACCAGTTCATCAAAATGTCTGTGCCAATTTATACTCTACTGGAGGACAGGAGTGTCTTCTCCAGTATCTGAGATTTCCAAGTTTTGGTCATTCTGGGCATGAAATGATGCCTTGTGTTTGTCTGCATTTCCATGTCACTGTGGACACATTTTAGCACTTGAGAGTCATCTGATAGGATGATGGTGGCTGTTTCTGGCTGACTCTAAGGGCCAAAGCAATTGTCCTGTGAGCTGATGTGGTCCATATTCTGTGACTTTTAGTGGCAGGCCCTTGAGGTGGCTTCCTGCCCCACCCCATACCCCCAAAAGCTGTAATAAGAAGTTCATCTTCCCTCCTTGTGCTATAAAAGCCTTTGTTGACCTAAACACACTCAGAGAGGGGGAAACAGAGCTTCCAAGCCTGGCCAGCTGCAGGACAGGGCCCATGCTGCAGGCCACCATGAAGCAGCCAGTGACTTCCTGGGGGCAGCAACTACAGCACTTGTGGTGAGGGTCATAGCCTTCCAATCTGGCAAAAACTGACCAGTGTTTGCTCTGCTTCTGGGTACCTTTTGATGATACAGAATCCTCTGATGCAATTTAGATTCTGAGATTTTAAACAAAGGGTTCAATAGGCAACTGTCACCTTTTTGCTTTGAGAAAATAGGACAGGGAAGAAGGAAAGACTTGAAACTCTTTGCTTACTGTTACAGTGCAGCTCTAGAATGTTCCCCCAGGTCTCACACGTTCAGAAGTGGTGCTCTTGGAAGGTGATCGGTTTACAGGGGCTCTCTTTATAGCAAAGTGTGCTGTTATGAGGTGAGGAGGCGTTGGCAGAGGGGGGTCAATGTGGACGGGAGCTCAAAGGGTGCTCCTCCCTCCGAGACCCCTCCTTTCTCCCGGCTTCCTGGATGTCCAGTGAGAACAGCTTACCTTTCCACTATGGCCTTTCTCTCTCAAGGCCCGAGATCAGGCATGGACGGACCCTCCGAAACAATGCGTCGAAACAGACCTCTACTCCCTCACATTGTGAGCGTTGGGTATATGAGTTCCAGCGACAAGAAAAGCGACTAATGCAATTATACATTGTTTTGTTTTCCACAAGATGTTCTTTAAGAAGCTGACAGAGTCACCCACTGACTTTGGTTATAGATACATGGGAAAAGAATCCACTCCTGCCGGTGAAAACTTGGGTTCAAGTTCAGGCTTTGCTATTTTGCCCTTCAGTGTCTTAACTTGGAAAAACCTGGCTAAAACTCCTGTCTCCATTAGGGCACCATTAGCAGCATCACCGGGCCAAAGGGCAGGCTTACCAGGGATGCGAACCAATGGCATGCGTGCCACAGCCAGCTGTTTGTATCTTGGAAAGGTCTAGGGGGTTCGCCATCACTGCCAGAAACTTGCTGGACAATTTAAACAAGTTCTTTGTGCTCTGTCTTCCTCGTTCCCTCAGTCTGAAGAGGGTAATCACCTGGCTGCTGCCAGGATAAAGACCTTAGCAGGTGCCAAGGGACACCTTGGATGCATCAGTGTAGAGAAAACTGGATCCGGAGTCTTTCCAGCTTCCAACAATTAGTTTTACTTGAAATGCCGGAAGAGTATGCTCTTTTGGATGTATCTGGCAGGCCGGGACGATTTCTGGCCTGCTTTTCAGGAAGCTCGGCAGCAGACTGGGAGAGAATTTCCAAAATGACAAACTCAAGTCTGGTCCGGTGTCCTGATCCCACGGTCCCAGTCGGCGGCCGCGCGCCACCTGGTGTCACGTCTCCGCTACTGCCCAGAAACCACGTGTAAGAAAATGCTTACAACCTAACTACGCACTTTGGCGTCGACCCCTTCTAACCAATAAGGAAGGAGGAGGAGGGGTAGAGGCAAATGAGCACCCAATCAGCTCCGGCCTTCTGAGAGGGGGGCGGGGCTCAGGGTTGACCACGTTGGGTTTGTCCGCAGCGCTAATTACTTTTTCCAAAGGCTGCAACCCTCCACTCCGGCTGGCGCCGCCGCCTCGCGCGCTCCTGCTCCGCCGCCGCGGTCTGGGGCTGCTGGTCCCGAGTACCATGTGTGACGGCGCCCTGCTGCCTCCTCTGGTGCTGCCCTTGCTGCTGCTGCTGGTCTGGGGACTGGATCCGGGCACAGGTAGCGCCCCCACTGCCCAGAGCGCGATGGGCCGACGCTGACAGCGCAGGGAGGAGGAAGCGGCTCCTCGGCTGGGAGAACCTGGTGCTCTGCGGCGCTCTGCGCCCCAGCCGCGTCTCCGCGGGACTCTGGCGGTTGTTGCCGGACCTCCCCGGGGTGGCGGCCTTGCAGGGGGCCAGGTCGGCGTCGGATACCCGGGCGAAGGGAGGGAGAGCAGTCCGGCCTGGCCGCTTGGGGCCGGACTCGGACCCGGTGCGCGGCGGGCGGGCGGCGCTGACGCGGCTCCTCTTTCCCCACAGCCCTTGGCGACGCGGCGGCCGACGTGGAGGTGGTGCTCCCGTGGCGGGTGCGCCCGGACGACGTGCACCTGTCGCCGCTGCCCGGCGCTCCGGGGCCCCGACGTCGGCGGCGACCCCGAGCGCCCCCCACCTCCCCTCGCGCGCGGCCCGGAGAGCGCGCCCTGCTGCTGCACCTGCCCGCCTTCGGGCGCGACCTGTACCTGCAGCTGCGCCGCGACCTGCGTTTCTTGTCCCGCGGCTTCCAGGTGGAGGAGGCGGGCGCCACCGGGCGCCGCGGACGCCCCGCCGCAGAGCTCTGCTTCTACTCGGGCCGTGTGCTGGGTCATCCGGGCTCTCTGGTCTCGCTCAGCGCTTGCGGCGCCGCCGGCGGCCTGGTACTGCGCGCGCCCCCCTGCATCTGCCCGTCTGGTCGGTTGAGACGCCCAGGGTGGTCCCCGGGAGGGTGGGGTGGGCGTTCGGGATCAGGGAAAATCTAGCCTCCAGGGGTTTTAAAAGAACCCGCGTCTTCTCCTCTCTCACCCCCTAACTCCTTTCAGACCTTCCTACCCTTCAGCAAAGGGGGTGGGAGGATGGATCCCCTCCCCCAGTGGTTGGAGCTCCAGGGGCTGAAGCTGGAGGCTTGTGGGGCTTACACAGAGCAATGAGCCGCAGTCAGCTCTGGAAGTGCACGCAGGGCTGTTGGGCCTCCGATGAAGAGGCGCCTCTGCCCAGGTGTAGAGAACACTGGGTGCACAGGTGTGTATGCAGGCGTCACGGGGCCCAGCTCGGCTGTGGATCTCCCTACCCTGGGGTGGGGGTAGGGAGTATTGACTTCCCTTCTGTACTTGATACCTGGAAAAGGAACCCTGGCAGGGACCACGGGCTTCTGGGTCACCCCACTGTTAATTGAAAGGTAAGAACTAGAAGGGGAGAGTTTTCAGAATCCTTGCTTCTTTCTTTTTTGACATCCATCCCTAGGGACTGCTGGGTGCTTCCCTTAGCCCTGGCCCCTAGAGTGCCTCTTTCCCCAAGACTCTACCCTAACCTGTGACAAGTACTCTGAGGGGTGGGGAGAGTTCTTGAGTACTTTGGCCCTGCCTGGGCTCACACTTGATCACTTGGCTGTGCTGGTACCCCGCCAAACACATCTCAGCTTGTGCATGGTACCCCTAGGAGCCCACATGGCCGGCAGATGGGCTGCCCCTGCAGAGCCTGGTATCTACTGAAAGCATGAAATGCAGGGGTTGTCACGATTGACTCTATGGAGGCAGATTCTAATGCTATTTTGTGTCTGCCCTTCCCAGGCACAAGACGTTGCCCCTCCCCCTCCTTGTATCTTGCACCACCATCTCTGAATTCTCTGGCCCTCACCCACGAGTTACTGGGAATTGCAGCACAGCCAGCAAGTCTGGAGGGCCAGGTTTTTATGTGGGACTTCTTTCACCCCAGCTCACCCCTAGGGGGCTTGGAGTATGAGCTGTGGGGGGTGTTTCCTGGGTGCACATTCCTGAGCTCAGCCTGATTCTCCTTGCAGGATCTTTCAGAGTTCTGAGTTTAGGGTGTGATCCGCTTTGGCTTGACTAGGAGAAATTGGCAGCTTTGGTAAAACAAGGAAAGTGATATGGACTGTGGATAGGGGTCCATGGAACAAGAAAGGGGCAGAGAATGTGGGTGTGGTGGGAGTGCTTAAGCAGGGGTGAGAAAGGCTCTGATCTCTGTAGGGCACAGGTCAAGGCTGTATCATGTTCTGGGAGGGACTCAAAGCCCACATCATTTTTCCTATTTTTGCCAAAGTGTTTCAAGTCTAGGTCACATCACTGTATTGTACGTGGAAACATCTGAATCCCATTTGCTGCGGTTTAGTGAGTTTCTGTAGAGGTCAGAGTTTATACTTCTTGGTGTAAAGTTTCCAGCGAGGAGCTATCTGTGAAGGAGCCGAGGCTGGAAATGTGGATAACATTGATGTAAAGTCCTTGCCCAGCGAGTGCAGAGCCGCCTCAGATGGCATCCCAGCCAGCTTTCCAGGAAGGCCGTCCTTCCCTTTGACACCATGTGGGGGTGCTGTGCTGTAGATAAAGGAATCTGGCCAAGAGGCTGATTTCACAGTGTGCCAGTGGAGGGTGGACCTCTAAGACTTAGCTTTTCAGTTCCGGCTTGAGCAGACACTGCTATTGTTTAGTCTGCCTTGTTCATCCCATTTGTTTGAGCTGGACATTGGGCTCTTGTCCCCAAGTACAGTGCATGTAAACAGAGAGAGGGCTTAAGGCAGGAGGGGAGGAATAGTGGGGTGACTTGGAGTGGCCTCGCGGTGGCAGCAGATCCTGGAAAGCAAAGGAGAGAAGGCCGCAGGTGTTGGGCGGACTGAGTTTGCTCCGCACACCACACCTGGCCTTGTTCTTGGTGCAGGTGGGTGGTAATGCTGGGTTAGTCTCCCTGGACGAAGGCTCAGCCCCTGAATTGGAGAGCCGGAGCTGTGCTCTTGGTTGTCAGGTTGTCTCAGCCACAGGGTGTGAGAAGGGCGCAGTACCAAGTGGGTGCTTCTGGGATTCTGTGAAGAGAGGATTCCAGAGTACCTGTGTCTCATGCCTCAACCAGAGCAGGAGTTGGTGTACTTTCCAAAAAGGACCAGAGAGTAAATATTTCAGGCTTTGCAGGCCCCACATCCTCTGTCACAACCTGTCAGCGCTGCCCTTTTAGTGTAAAAGCAGTCACAGATGGGACAGAAACAGATGTGGCAGTGCTCAACAAAACTGTCCCCAGTGTTGAGTGTTAACTGCTATGAAGTTGCCCACAGCTCCTGTCTCCCGACGGCAGGGTGCTGAGCCTAGGGGCAGGGCAAGCACGGACTCCGCTCCCTGTTGCATGCAGTCTGTGCCCTGTAAGCCTGGAGATACTGACCGTATCTGCAATGGAATGTACTGATTGTGTGTGGGACCTCAAGAACAAGTGACATACGCTGATTTGTATGCCTGCCTTGGGGGGCAGGGGCATGGGCAGTCTTCTGTCCCCCATCTTATGCCATCTGTGCTTTTTGGGCCTTCAAAGATCCTAGGCATAAGAGTTGTGTTCTGTTTATGCATCTTTGTTTTATTTACATTTCAAGGAGTCTTCAGGCGCGGTGTAGGACTGTGGAAGAGTTCCTTCCTGGGAGCCCAGCAAGCCGTGTCAGGGCAGTGAGCTCACAGCATGTGAGGAAGGTGCTTGTGCATCTCGTGAGCTTCTCCACACGAGGATCAGCTGCCCCCCTGTGGCCGGTCCAAGAGCGTGGAGGGCCGGCAGCAATGCCAAGCTCCAGACAAGAGCTTGTCAAGAACCCGTCCATCCCTTCTTGGCCAAGAGTGTGAGCGGAGTGTGGGGACCAGGCAACGCAGAAGCGTGAAGCATAGAGGGCCACAAGAAGGGCAGGGCTGCTCAAGGCCAGCTCCCTGGAGCCACAGCCGGTGCCACAGGGCTCCTGGCAGTGCCTCTGGTCTGCACACTTTCACTGGCTTCAGAGCATTTTTGTGGCACATCGCGGTACGCCTGCATTCAGAGTTCTTGTGTACCTCTCCCAGTGCACTCTGCAGCTTTTAGCGTGTACCTCTGCCTTGTAGTGGAAGCAGTGTAGACCCCATTAGAGAGGATGGGTTGAGTTTACAAAAGATGGTGGGGGGAGGGGCTATTATCCAGAGGGCGGCCTGCAGCCACACCACCCCTGTGATAAAGGGGCAAAGTTGGGATAGGACATTGCTGCCTCACTCTTTAGAAGGGAGCGGGGACTGAACTCCTGGTTGATTGGTTATAAAATAGCCTAGCTTAATAGTGCAGCATCACTTCACGAAGAACAGCTGAGCAGGAATTGGTCTTCTATGTGGAGACGGCTCAGAACAAGCACACAGGCCAGACTGCGTCTCAGTACATCATCATCCTGGTACTGTCTGGGGAAGGCACCTTGTCCTAAGTGGTGGATTACTGCAGATTGCTCTAGGAAGGATCATGTGCTGCATCAGCATGTTTGGAAAACACCAAGCACGCATTTAGCGTTTCCTGAAGCAAACAATTCAGTGGATTGCCAAGGACTGACAATCTTTATTTTTCAAGTATGATTCATGTGTGTTACCTAGAAGAATTCAAAGAATGAGAAATTGAAGAGAAAACATCATGTTCCATTGTCATGGGTGTCCCAAGAAAGGGTCACTAGGCATTGAAGCATTCAGATGCTGAGACAGGGACAGAGGAGGGAGCAAGGGACAGTCATGAAATTTGGGCATGCAAGAATTGCAGAGAACACAAGCAGGAAGTCCCAGGGTCTCCGCTCTCTTCCACAGCTTGCTGTGGCTTCCCTTCATCCTCTCTGGCCTTTCTTTCCTTTTATGCTGTGCAGCTCCTCCTGACTGTCACTCTTGGCAGCTGCATCCACCTGTAGACCTGAGTCACATTCTTAGGACTCCAGGCTTCAGCTGCTTTCAGTACCACTGCCTCAGGTCACCACCTAGGGTAGGTTTGGTTTTTTTTAATTTAAAAAATTTGTTTTGGATATTATGGATTGAACTCAGGGCCTTTGCACTGAGCTATCCAGCCCTTTTTTAATTTTGACAGTTTTAGTAAGTTGCCCAGGCTCGGCTCCCACTTGCTAACCACCTCCTTAGACTCCGAGAGTGCTCGGATTGGAAGCATGAACTTTCCCCAAGTTGGCATCATGTAAAAGCAAAAGGAGAAGATGAGCTGCTGTGCTGACGAGGTCATCTGGCCTGCTCGCATTCCTGAAGTGCATTTCCTAAACGCCGAAATGCCAGAGCCAAGGGGCAGAAGGTGCTTTTGCAGCCTGGATCTGAAGGCGTCAGCAGTCACTGGCTCATCTTGCCCATGCACTTCTGGGCCCAGACACACAGATGTGGGGTCGCGCACTTCTTAGGAAACTGAACAGCCCCCGTGTGGGGCTGCATTCTTGCAGGAGTCACTTAACTCTCTTAAATCTCCTACAGCCATAGGAGGGAGTCAGTAACATCAGCCTTGCAGGGCTGTGGGTGGAATATGATAAAGTGTGTGGAATCATTTAGTGAGAGCCCAGCATATTAAGATTTCTTTTCTTGCCCTACAGGACGGCCCCAGACTTTTCCAGTTATAAATTCACCAGTTGCTCCAGGGCTGTTGAGTGAACAGATGGCCTTGCACCTGCCTTGGGTTGACCTTATGCCAGTCGGCTTCCAGCAGGGCTCAGAGAGCAGCACAGCGCAGGCCCTGTCTAGGAAGATGGGTGGGTGTGCAGGGAGGGGAGGCATCTTGAAGCCTTTGGCAGGGGAGTTAGAGCAGAGGAGCCAGAGGGCGCTCTGGAACAAGGCGGGGTCCCCAGGTCCAGGCACGGTAGACTTCAGAGAGCTAGAAGGTTGGAGCTGAAGTGGGGTAGCTTGGGGTCCCACCAGGGAGGAGTGATAGGTGGGGTGTCCCAAGAGAAGGGGCCCATGAGGTGGCTCTGGGGTGGGGCTTAGGTGGTAGTTTTAGGAGATAGAGGAGAAGAACCAAACAAGTAGGTGTGCTGGGTGGATGGGTGGGGCTTTGGGTGCCGACCTAAGGCACCATTCTCAAGCTTGAGTCTAACTCAGGGTCCCCTACAGAATGTGTGAACCTGACCACTGGGCCCCAACCTCGGACTGATGTGATATTGCTAACCAGCTCCCAGGGGATGCAGCTGCTGACCTGGGACTGCACTCAGGACTGTGTGATGAGAGGTGACAGACACCACTGGTGACTATAGTCTGGAAGGGGAGGAGAAGAGCCTAGGGACTTCCTATGGCCAGGCCTTAGGTGGAGGAGGTGGAGATGGAGAGTGCCCTGAGCAGGCGGAGCTGCTGTTCCCTTGTGACTGGTTGATAGTGGGACAGGAAGGGGCAGATGTCACCATGGGACATCTCTCTTTCTGAGGGGATGCTGGCCGCAAAGAAGTCAGAACGCTGGTGTTCAGCAACTCCGATGCTGGAGGCAGAGTCCCTGCGGTCGGCGGTGGGTGCAGGGATTGGCTTGAGGACACAGGGTTGCCTTTGCTCTATGGAAGCCCATTGCCCCTGCAAGAAGCGGGTTCACCACCCCATCGCCCTGGCCTTTCACCCACTATGCACTCTGGTTAACCGTGGAGCTTCAGTGTCCCAAGTGTGGGCTGGAGGTGCCCTGGGCTCTGGAGTCAGGCATGGCCCTTGTGGGAAGGTGGGTTCAACAGAATCATCCCCACTACGTGGCTATGCCTTTGCTTCCAGAAATCTTTTTACAGTATCTTGAGCACATTTGCTCTGCTTTGTCAAGAGGCTGTGCTCAAGTTAGGGACTGATAAAACCTATCTTTTGCACATTTCTCTTTCCCACTTGGCAGGAGAGCTAGTCCTGCTTGGGGGTGGGGTGGAGTCAATTGCACTCTTAAGATGGTCCAGAAGTTCTTCAAAGCCCAGGTCCTAGGACAAAGCGAGCTGGGAGCTAACCACTTGGAACTAGCATATCAGGTTATGCCTCATACATTTTATTTGATCCCTACTGCTTTCCTGTAGAATAGCCAGCCTGGCAAAACTAAGATTTCTGAGAGCACCATTTCTCTCAGGATTATTGTGTTTCTTAAAACCAAGTGGCTGGGGACTGTTGGTTCTCTCTGCTCCTGGCATTTCTTCCTTCCCAGAACTCTGTCTCTCTGGATGGTGTTTGCAGGCAGCCCACTCTGGCCTTGTGACTGGTGTCTTTACTGCTGTCGCTGGGGCACAGGAGGCCTTGAAGGAGCATTCCTGTGAGTCTCACTTCTCCACATAGATGGCCACGGAGGATCACACCATCCCAGGCAGGCTTGTTCTGTCCCAGGAGCCACAGAACAGCATGGGCCATGGCAGGGCAGTGGACAGACAGAGTTCCATGGTCAGGAGGAGCCCCAGCTTCCAGATCCAGGTGCTCTGGTGTTGGAGTGAAGGCGGTAATGGTCAGGGCCTCCAGCGTTTGGTTAAAGTTCAGACGAACTGCCTTGGTGGTGTGTGTCTACAGTCCCAGCACTTTGGCAGGTTGATCGGGAGTTTGAGTCCAGCCTGGGCAACTGAGCCACTTAGCAGGCTTCCATCTCAAACATAAATAAAGGACTGAGGAAGGAGCAGAGTGCAGAGGCCTGAGGCGCAATCCCCGCACTGGGGTGGGGAGATGCAGGGATTGCTTCTCATCCTGGCTGCATTTGCAGCCCCCAGGGAGTTGTGCAAGGCCTGTGCTGTTCCTCCGAGGATTTGGTTCAGCCTGGAGTGAGGCCTGGGCATGGAGCGGGGTCTTCAGAGCCCCCCTGCTGCCAGCAGGGAGCTGCAGATGAGAGCCACAGGGTGAGGGGCAGTGCAGGCAGCCTGTTCCAGAGAAGCCTGGCCCATGCATGGTTTTTCTCTGCTGTGGCACCCACTGGGAGAGTGAAGAGTGGTTCTGATCCTGCTTCAGAAGAACAAGCTATCAGGCCCTGTAGACATCTGATAACACGGGTCAGTGTACCAAAGGGAAGGGGATTTTTTGCGGGGGGAGATAGGTCAGAGGGGATAAGGGCAGGCAAGCATTTGGGAGTAATAATGTGTGCAGGACACAAGTAGCAGTTAAAAACTTTCCTCATGGAAGTGTATGTGTTTTGGGGCACGTGACAATTTTCATCAGAACATTTTACCCCTAAAGTGTGGACAAGGTGAGTGTTAGAGACACTTGAGGGAGCCCCAAGACAGCAAGATGCTGTGGGTGAGAGGCTGGCCCATGTGCTGCACCCTAGGCTCAGAGCCTGGTGCAGCCCCTTCCGTGAGGTGCGAGTCCTTGCCACGTCGCTGTTGAGGATCAGGCCCCACGAGGGTGCCGGCAGGGTGGCGCACAGCCCGGTGTGCCACGGTCGTCTCTGCAGCGTTGCTGTCTTCGTGTCTGCGTGGATGGAAAGCAGTATGTGGGACCTCGTGGAAAAGACGCTCTAAAGAAAAATCTTGCGAGGAGCTTGCGTGTGCTCCCATGGATGTACGCGTGCAAGCTCACCTGGCTGGGCCTTTGTCTCCAGATCTTATAACATTGAAGCTAGCTGATTTTTGCAAAGGATTTTGTGAATGCAAAGCCTAAGCTGAGTGGGTGACAGGCATTGAAAGTGCCACACTTGGGAGGGGACTCCCCTAGCCAGGGTGCTTCCAGAGCAGTCCAGTTCCTCTTAGAGTCCAGTTTGTCCCTCAGATACCAGGGGCCCCTTGCCGGCCCCATGCTATAACCTGCCCGGCTTATGTGGACCATGGCATTTTCTGCTGCTCAGTATTGAATGTTCGGCCCTTTGGCCTCTTTATGCGCAGCTGTGATGGGAGCTCTGTACCTTGTTCCCCTTTGCCTTCATCTCTACAATCTCTCCAGGGTATCAGTGAACAAACTCAAGTTTTCACTTCAAAGCGGAGGGAAGGAAGCTGGGCAGTCCTGCAGGTCATGCAGTGCCACTCTGAGACAGTTTTATTTGGGCAGTAAAATCTATGAGTTGTTCTTGGCAAAAAGTTCTACTGAAACAGAAACCTTGCAATCTGCTTGGAGGATTAAGTGTGGCCTCCCTCCCCCCTATCTGGCAGAGTAAAGGTTGTAGGTGATCTTGGGTGTTGATCTGATTTACTTTTCAGGAGGCTTGGGACCTGTGTGTCTCTTGTGAAAATACACACAGTCTGTCTCCCTCGGCTTGAGTCAGGTCCGTCCAGTCCTTGGGGTTGGGAGAACTGGAGTGTTGTGCCAAGGACAGTGTGTCTCCAAGTGTGACCCTGGGCCAGCATCTTGTCACTAGGAAGACTTGCTGCTAGAAATGGTTATTGCTGGGTCCTACCAAGGACCTTTGGCGAACCTGGTTCATGCTTGGATTTGAGGATCACTGGCTTGGTATGTCACGGCGTCTGTGCATAATGGTGGTAGAAAAAAGGGGTCCCCCTCCCATAATATGCAGAATCTGTGCTAGCCAGGGTGGTGCATGGTGCCATCCCGGAGAGGAGACAGTCTCTCTTCAGCCCAGTGTCCACACTGGGCCCTCTCGCTGCCCTGGCCAGTCCAGCTCTCCTGTGAAGTTTACTTTGTTTTCTTGAGTCCATGCAAGAAGAGAAGCTCGGAGCAGGGCAAGGAGGGGGCTTGGTTTAATGTTGTCAGCTCTGCTTCCAAAGGAGGGACAAAGTTTTCTAGTACACTTTTTTCCAGAATTAATATTTAGTCTATTAAAGTGATAAATTAAAAATCCCCGTTTTGAAGTTTTTCTTACAATTTAGTAATCTTATAATGTACTACATTGTGCAATTGCTTTTTAAGGGGCTGTGGAATCCTACTTAGCCCCATTCATACATTTGGCAGTTCACAATTTGAAACATTGAAAACTGTCTTTAGAAAATTTAACATTCAAGTTCATGTTTATTTGATTGTCTGGATTAAAACATAACCTTCTCTAGGACTTAAGCAACTTTTATAAACCCAGTAACTTCATTTTATAAGTATTAGAAGTGCCTGAGGTCTCTTTCATATTCTAATACTGTTTACAACTTGGTAAGATTTTAAAATTACAAGCCTGAATCAGTGATGCACTTTAAATTAGAGTAACAAATCTAATTCATCAGATATTCTTCCAATTTCTTCTAAATATTACAAGTTCAGGGGGAAAAATATGCAGATCCTCATCACAAAATGGCTTTTCTTTTTCTTTTTCAATTAAATGTATTTTTTTAATCCTTACATCGTTTATTTTTTCTTTTCCCATCCTCCCTCCCTAGTTGCTATTTCTTTTGAACAGTTTCTTCCTATTTGGCAATACCTATTAAGCAGTTTGGTTCTTATTTACATTTTTGGTTTCTCATACCAGGGGAACAATGTGATTTTCCATACATGTGCCCAATTTATTCCAGGAGGATCCATTTATCTAGAAAAGTCTCAAGTCTGTCCTTCCTTGTGGCTGGGTAGTACTCCTGTATAAAACCCCCACATCTCTTTTACTCATTCATTGGTTGATGGGCATTTGGGTTGTCTCCAAGATTTGGCTATTACAATTTGTGCTACTATAAACGTGCTCCTATAAGCATATTTTGCTGCAATGTGAGTTTTCAGAGAAGATACCCAGAGAGTGAATAGCTGGATCAGATGGGACCTCTAGTCCTAGACTTTTGCAGACTCTGCACACTGATTTCCCCAGTGGTTGCACCACTCTACATGCTCCAGCAGTGGAGAAGGCTTTCTTCTTTCCCACAGCCCTTCCAGCATTTGTTATTGGCTGACTTCTTAGTGATAGCCATTCCTCTTGGGGGTGAGATGGAATTTTTAAAATTTGCATCTTCTGAATGATAATGATGTTACACATTTTTTCATTTACTTAGTGTTTCTGCTTCATCCGAGAAGTGTATTCATCACAGATGCCCATTTTTGGATCGGGTCTTTCAATAGGGAGGTCTAATGTTTTTAATTCTTTATATGTTCTACGTATTAGTCCTTCTGTCTGAGGGACCCTTGGCTAAAATTTTTTCCTACCCTGCTTGTTATCCTTTCGCTCTACTGGTCATTTCTTTTGCTGTCAAAAGCTTAATACCACACATCTAGCTGATGTCCCTGTCAAAATATTTAATTTTAAGTACTTTTAGAGTTAAGATAGATTTTTCTCATTAGGGACGTTAAGTTTTATTACAATAATCTTGGGGTTGCTTCTCAAACGGACCTTTAAGAAGATTATTTTATTGTTAATTTTGAAATGACATCTAAAAATTGATAATGAAGTAGTGCATCATTCCTGGAAGCAGACCTGGGAAATGGATAGTTGTATAAACCTCTGCACCCGACCCCTATATTGGCATCCTTCCCAAAACCCCAACTTCACTGTCAGTGGGGTATTTTTAAGGCTCAGTCTTAGGGATGGATAAACCAGAGCAATAGGAAAAAGGAGGGCAGGGTCTCAAATAGGAAAAACCATGCCACAGTGAGGTGGCCTTGCTGCCCTCAGGCTCCTGGGGCCAGGCGCGGGTGTGAACGAGGATAGCTGACTGACGGCCTGTTTGCGTCTCCTTTCTGGGCAGGTGGGCCTCATCCAGCTTGGGCAGGAGCAGGTGTTGATCCAACCCCTCAACAATTCCGGAGGCCCATTCAGTGGACGAGAGCATCTGGTCAGGCGCAAATGGTCCCTGAAACCCAGCCCACCTGCCGACACCCAGGTCCCTGGGCAGCTCTGCGAGGTGCTGACAGGTGAGTCTGGACAATAGGATGCCTGGAGGGGGCGCGCACACTCACAGCTGGTCTTTAGTGTGACCCCAAGGGTGCTGAAATCTCATGCATGAAGACATACTTTATCACATACAATCGTGTGTCACTTCCTGGAAACATGTTCTGAGAAGAGTTTCCTCAGGACCAGAACAGCTTGCCAGTGGGGCACAGCCAGTTCACGTTTAAAGGTGATTTTAGTTCTCAGCTTCGGGCAAGAACCTTGGGCTCTTGGATTTTGCACTTCTGTTTGGGCAGCCTGTGAGTTCTCAGGTGTGTAAGAACACTTCATGGTGCTGGGTAGCCTCTAACGGATAACCTGCAGTTTAGTGGGGATTTCTGGAGATCGTGGGAGCCCTGGCTGACCTGTGGGGTTACGATTTGGCAGTTGAGAGTTATTTATGTATGAAAATGCAAGGTCTTGGGCTGGTATTCTAGTGGCCTTGGAAATAAATTGATGTGACTGCACTTTAGAAGAACTAGGAAATTTGTAAACATGTCTTGCTGCGCCCTCGGCCGTGGCTGTTTGTCACGCTGCTTTTCCCGATGTTCATGTGGCAGGGGGATTGGAGGTGATCCTTCGGGGTGAAGGCCCACTCTAAAGCCTTGGAGGGATAAATGGAGAGAGCATTCCTCAAGCCTTGAGGGTTTCCCCCATCCTCCTGTGCCCTTGCAAGTAGGGAAGACAGATAATGGCATAAAAATCACTAGTGACTCAAAAGACAAACTGCGGCACAGACTTGCTAGTAACTAAAACCTATCCTCTCATAGGAAGCTAGAGTTTGGGTCAGTCTGATGGTTTGTTGTGAGGGGCACTTTGCTGTCCGAGTGCTATTGTAACATTAGCCATTTGCCTTATCTCGGTCAGTCTCTGGATTGGATTTTTAAAAACGTTTTGTTTTATAATAAATGCCTGTCAGTCCCTTGTCTGTGTGTCCTCTGCAGCTGCTCTGAGCACATTGCCTCAGAGGTACTGTGGTCCTTTGAAGGTGGTGGTGCTTGGGTCTGGGGAACCTCTGCCGGCTGCTCAGCCCAGCTCCCCACTTCCGAGATCAAACCCTTTCATTGGACTGGGGCGCAGACCGGGCATCTGGTGCAGTAGAAGGCTTTCAGGTGGTTGTAATGTTCCACTGGCTTTGGGAACCAGTGCAGCAAGACCTATTGAGCAGGAGCACTAACACCTGTAGACCGTGGGAGGCGCACTTTCTCGGGAGGACTCCTGTAAGTCCGGCTGCGCAGGGAAGCAAGGGCACATGCATTTTATTCTGAATCTCAACCGGAGCCAGCACTCATCAGCTGCTGGTTCGTGACTAGAAGCCCTGTGCATTTGGGGGTGAGATAATGGAATATTTGTCTGATGACCTGTTTCCGTCCTCTTTAGGGCAGGGACGGCAGGAATTGCTGACACAATGACAAATGGTGCTTGTGTTTGCATTTTTGTACCTTAGATTGGTTTGGGGGCACTGTTTTGATAGACTGCTTAGTCTTCAATGAGGGAAATAAAGAGAACACCACCAGGGTGGGGTGAAGGCAAACGAAACCAGGTTGAAACAAGAGCAGCCATGCGGGGCTGTAGAGAGACATTTTTCAGTGTGTCTCAAAAGTATTTCTTCTTCCCTTGCTCCAGAGCTCACATTAACTTGCTGGTGCGCTAGTGTGTAATTAAGGCGGTGCAGGAGCCTAAACAAGACAGCCACAAGAAGTTTGCTTTTCTTCTGGTCCTTTTCATTTTGCATGAAATATGCAGTAAACTTTGTCTTCTGCTGAGAAAGATACTGGGCCGTTTAGTAGGCTTAGCTGACAAACACTCAGGTCCTATCTAGTTTGGATTAGCTTTCAAATTTTTGTAGTTTAAAAACCGGGGAAATTAAATTACTGGGACACCATCAACATACATTCTTGATGCTTTCTAGAAAGCTTAATCAGATTAACCCAAGGTTTCCCTTGGGAACGTGTTCTTTGTGGCTGGCCATGGCGGCTGTGGGTTTCTGTGTGGCCGCTTAATGACCTTGTCTTACCCCGACCCCAGGACAGTAGCTCAGGCTCAAGCGGCCAAGGGTGAAGCTGAAAACTCCCTTTCTTCCCTGAAGCCCGTTTGCCTGAGAGCTGAGCCAGGTGAACCGCCAGCTGTGCTGTGTCCAGCAGGCAGAGAGCAACGATGCGGTTCAGGCCGACTGGTGGGAACTGCAGCCTTCCTTGGGGAAACCTGGGCTGGTATTTCTGGGAGACGTCAGAGGCTCCTCGTAAGGGGACAGGCTAATCCAATTCTCTTTTTGCTCCTTATTTTTAGGACCATATAAACTGATTCACAAAATAAAACTCCAGGTTGGAACAGTGTGACAATGCAGTCTGTAAAGGTTTTTTTTTTTCTTTTTGGTGACAGCATGAGTTTGTTGTTGTTATTTTGTTTTTTTGGCTATTCTAAATCACAAAAAAATCGTACTTTGGAAATGCTGAAATGTCCCTTGAGATTCAAGTGGTTGCTTTGACATCCGAACTTTTGTCTGTTTGTTTTTTTTTTTTGTTTTCTTTTTTTTGAGGTACTGGGGATTGAACCCAAGACCCTGCGCTTGCCAAACAAGCGCTTATTCTACTGAGCTATCTCCTCGGCCCATGTTTTCTCTGCTCAATTCAACTAGGAATGTTCTGTGGCCCTTTACATGGCCTTGAGTACCAGTTTGAATCTGCTCTCTTTGGTGCTGGATGCTGCATGTGGCTAATAGAAGGACAGGATGAAATGCAAGAGTCACGTCATAAAGCATTTTCAAAATAATCCCAGAATGCTTGGTGTGTCTGTGAGCTCAGCAGAGCACAGATCTGTTCAAACCAGTGGGGCCTGTGAAGCACTGGTGCCTACTGTGTAGTTCAAATTCCATTGTGATTGGTTTTAAAAACTGTTTTGTAGTATTGTGTAGTTCACTTAGGGTATTGCAAAGGTCATTTCAGCTTGTATTTAGAAAATTGTGTGTTGCCGATTTATGCCTAAGTTTGCATGTGTAAGTATATGTTTGTACTCAGAAATGCATAGTTGGGGAGGACTTGTGCTTTATATCAGCTAAGATTGGTCAGCTTGGAAATGACAGAAATCAAACTGGTGAAACATTAGGGATGCCACCAACATATGGAGAGTAGTGTGATGTAGCTCTGGAGTGGAGCAGGAGTGACTTCAGGGAAGGGGCCACCACTGCAGCTTTTGCAGTCCTCTGTGCGACAGCTTTGTCTTCAGTTGCCACCGCTTGAGGTGCCAAGGAGGCAGGTAGATGGGGGGCTAAGCTCTTGAGATCAGTGGGGCCTTGGGGAGGGGTGGCTCGGATTGTAGGGCACTGCATTCAGACGTCACGGGGCAGGATCCGTTTGCTGCTTCCAAAGAGCACAGGTGCCCGTCCCCACCTGCCGTCCATCTCTGTCCCAACAGCCTGCAGGCCACTGCGCATGTGGTGTGTCGGGGGAGGAGGGTAGTATTGTGCCACCTGCCCCACCACCCAGCCTGCCGCCAGGAGTGGATGTTCCTCATTTCACCGGCAGCAGGGCCGAGCTGAGCCCTTGGGCACCAGCCCTTGGCTGCTGGTCTGTGTACCGTTCTTGGTTTCTCTTTCTCTAAACTTGTTTGAGCCCTTAACTCTCCAGTAAGCATGAAAACCAAGCTACACACGTACGTGCGGAGCCTGAGATCAAAGCCTTCACAGCACTGCTTCCTTTGAGGCGGCGAGGGGTGTCAGTTCCAAGACGTTCCTTGCTGTGTACGTGGCCAGGTTCCCTGTGTGGCTTCCTGCGGTCTTCCCTCTGTGTCCGTCTCCAGGTCCAGATCTCATTTACCTGCGCCCAGGGCCAAGTGTGCCAGCTTCTGAGAACACCAGTCACACTGGATTAGAGCCTGTCCTGTGACCTCATTTTAACTGAATTACTTCTAGAACAACTTCCTGAAGATGCAATCAAGTTCCTCCACAGGGGAGTTAGGATACATGAATCTGGGCACAAGACCTAGCTCAGGCCATACCAGCTTCTGATTTTGCATCTGTCGCGCCGAGCAGAGGACCCTCCTCTCGTGTGCTTCTCTGTGCCGCTGCTGAGGAAGGCAGCGTGGGAGGGCTGGTGGCACCGCTTCTGGCCTCACTGGGGCCATGTTCAAGGAACTTCCACAAAGGCCTCGAAGGTAAAGAACTGTGGAGGAAATGAGAAGGGCGCTGTCTCTCAGGGCAGGCAGAGTGGTGGGCTCGTCATTTTTCTCTTGAACACGTGAGGTGCTGGGCTGCCTCAGGCAAGGGAGAAAGGACCAAGCCTCTTTGAGCTTGTTGCTTCCTTTGCCCTGGGAATCACCTTCTGCTTGGAGTTGTGTATTAAATGAGATGGCACACACTGCCCATTTTGCAGCTAATAAGTATTAGTTATGGGGCCAGCCGAATAGCTCAGCAGATGAAAGTGCCTGCAAGCAGGCTCAGGGGCCCGGGGTTCAATCCCTGGGCCTGCAGTGCTGGCCCCGCCTCTGGGCCATGCTGAGATAGCAATTGAGACTGAGCATGGTGGCGCACGCCTGGAATCCCAGCTCTTAGGAAGCTGTAAACAGGCGGATCACTACAGGTCCTATCTAGTAGTGAGACCCTGAACACCCTGTAGACCCTCCCTAAAATACTAAAATAAAATAAAATAAAATAAGTATTAGCTATTGGTGTAACGTCTCATAACAGCTCTTGGATGTCCACTCTACATGATCAAAGGGATTGTCTCAGTGCCTGGTTCTAGATTCGCTGGGAGAGGAAGGGGTCCTTCTGAGCTCTGAGCAGGGGCTGGAGGTTCTCGTCATCATCGCTGCTTCTGCCTTTTCTTCCTCGTGAGTAAATCCACAGCAGAATCGAGGAAGCTTAGCATGGCTAGACTGGAAATTACTGGACAGGTCAGCTGCTTGACCTTTTCCTCTCATGGCCCCTCTGGTCCTGGTGTGCACGACCCTGGGTGGTCGCTGTCTGCAGGGAACATACAGTGTGGCCAGGAAGGTAGGCAGTAAAGAGGCAGACAGATGTAGCAGGTGTGAAGTTACTGTTAGCCGTGGGCAGCCAGCCACAGAACAGAGCCCAGAAGCCATGTGCTTGGCATTCAGAGCAAGCCACAGCAGCTTCCAAACTTTCTTCTTGTTTTAGAGGACATGCACATGTACAGCTGTGACTGACTTTACCGCCCCTCTTCGTTATCCCAGGAGAGTCCCCATAGTGAAGCGGATGTAAAACATCTTACCATATTTTTATACCTTTTGTACACAGTCATTAGCTGGCTATTTTTTGGATTTTTATTTTTTAGTTTACATAAATGGTTTCATGCCACATCTATCACTCACATCGATGCTTTCTAGATTTGTTCATGTTAATAAATAGAAGTCTAGTTCTTTGATTTTAACTGTAGGGCTTTGCCTATTTTATTAATTTTTTCAAATAACTAGCTTTGGTTTATTTTTCTCCCTTACTGCTTTTTGTTTTCCATTTCCTTCCTTAATTTTCTTTTTGTTGCTGTTCTATTTTTTCTGTTTTATTTTTCTATTTTTGGTGTTATTGTGATTATTATTTTTAGATTGGATCTTGCTATGTTCTCTAGCTGGTGTCCAAACTTCTGGGCCTGAGGATCTTTCTGCCTCAACCTCCTAAGTAGATGGGATTACTATTCAGGCATGTGCCACCATACCTGGTCTAATTGTTTTTATTTAATATTATTTTACTGCTGGAGACATGGCTCAGTGGTCTAAGTGCTTGCCTGGCAAGCTCAAGGACTCAAGTTCAATCCCAGGTACCACATACTGTGCCAGCCTCAGAACCCTGGGTGCACCATGCCTGCCCCAGAATCGTGCATGGTGGTATATACCTGTAATCCCAGTGCTGGGGAAGCCCAGACAGGAGGATCACTGAGTCTGAATTGCATAGTGAGACCCTGTATCAAATAAATAAAGCTACAAAAATATTTATCATTTAAAAAATGTTCTCTATATTTAGTCCTATTGTTTTTTCCCTAATTTTTTTTTTTTTTTTTTTTTTTGGCGGAACCCGGGATTGAACTCAGGCCCTTGTACTTGCCAGGGAAGCGCTTATTCCACTGAGCCATCTCCCTGGCCCCCCCCCAAATTCTTGAGTAGAATAGCTAGCTCACTAAAATTTATTCTTTCATTTTATATAAACGTGTGTGTGTGTGTGTGTGTGTGTGTGTGTGTATTTATTTATGGCTATGCATTTCCTTGTAGGTATATTTTTAGCTGACATATTTCAAATTGTTAATGTTCTCCAAGTTGCATAGTAGTGCTTTTTTTTTTGTTGTTGTTGTTTTCCTAGAGAGGCAGTACAATATAGAAGCTGTAAAATTAGAGATTGGTTTACTGGGTTTAAAATAATGCCTTTACCACCCATCAGTATGAGTTACTGTGTGATTTATTCCACCCTTTTAAAATGCCTCAGGGTATTTACTTATAGAAGAGTGATGATAGCTGTCTATACTTTGTATAGTTATTTGAGTATTAGTAAATTCAATTCATGTGAGCACAGTCATGGGTGGCAGTGTGGCACAAGGTAGTGCTCCATTTTTCCTTGTGCTAGAAACTGAAATATCATTTTTCAGCATATGGGTTATTTTGCCATTTAAATGATTTATAACTGCATGTATGGTGATTGGAGCATATGGCCCATACTCCATTTCCATTGGGTTCTTTTTCACAATTTCAGTTTTCTCTGCTGAGATTTCTTGTATTTCATCCATTCGGAACACATTTTTCTCTAAGTCCTTGTGCGTGGTGAGAACAGTTGATTTCATATTCTTTTCTGGTGGCCTAATACTTCGGTCGTTTTGGGCCTTGGCTCAATTGATTGCCTTTTTTCTTAAAAATGGGTCACATCTTCCTGGTTCTTCCTCTGTCAAGTAAGTTTGGGTTATGTTCTGGGTGTTGTAAATAAGACACGGTGGAGATTCTGGATTCCTTCCCTCTGAAAAGTACTTAGGTAGAACTTAATTGTGTTAAACTCAAATTGGCTACAAAATTTGCATCTTGAGAGGTAGCTCAAGTCTTGTTCAGTTATTATAGCATCAGCTGCAGTCTGTTCTGCGTAGGAATTATCCATAATGTAAGTAGGATTTGAGCTTTTCATTATTTTATGTTTGCTGTCCTTTCCACTCAATGCTTTATCTATCCTTTATCAATTTGTGTATTTTTAGCACAATTACTTGAAGTCCTTTTCAAGTGATTTCCCCTTCTGAATTTCTTGAGGTTGCTGATCCTTCTATTTCTGATATTTTCTCACTGATCACCCCCATGGTGCTAACAACAGGCCCTCACCCTTTGGGCCAATATTTGGGCCTCTTACTTGCTGAGTTGTTGAGGCTGCAGATCCCTCACGTGCTGTTGGAGGGGTGAAATTTCTCCTTATTTCTAGTCTGTAGAGATTTCCCTCTGTACTTTGCACTTGGTGAAAGTGTTGTCTTAGCCCAACTGGATTGCTATAGCGAAATGCTGTAAGCCAAGCGTCTTATAAACACAGAAATGTCTCCCGCTCCTGGAGGTTGGGCCGTACAAGATCAAGGTATGGGCGGGTGTGGAGTATGGCGAGGGCCTGTTCCCCGTGCTTAGCCCCTGGTGCTCTGTCTTCTGCACACGGCACAAGGGCTGAGGGAGCACGCCTGAGCCTCTTTTGTCAGGACCCTCACGGTCGCCGCTCATGGCTGTTACCTCCTAAGAGCGTCCTGCTGGGGGTTAAGTTTCGTTGGGTGAATTTGGCAGGGGACACAAATATTTAGATCATAGTAGGTATTAGAACACTCTGGGGACCTTTTGTGTGATACATTCTGCATCTGAGGCTTGGTGGTCGTCTGATGATGTCCATGAGTTACTCAGGAAGGCTGCTCCTCACCACCCTTTACCCTCCAGACTCGAGCGTATGAGGAGCACCGTAGAACCTCATCACCCAAGGCAGCTTCGCCTGTGCCGTGACCCCTCACCTCACTTTAAGGAAGCGCCTTCTCTTCCACCTGGTGCAAATGGTCTGGGCCTTACGAGTGCAGGACTCTCAAAACAGCACCTCGGTTGCTGCTGAAAAGCACGCTAAGTCCCAAGGGTGCCATTAAGTAGTTTCAGAGTGTCTGTGTGGCCCCAGCCTCCTGGCAGGGCTGTATGCATGGGGCCCGCTTTGGGGCTCCACCCTTCATGGGGCGCCTTCCAGCCTCTCAGCTACTACCAGGCTCTCCCCATGCTTGGAAGGTCCCCCTGTCCCGCTCTGCTCTTGTAGCCTCAGCCCCAGTCCCTGACCTCAAGGGCACTGTCTGACCCAATGAGATTCTTCTGAGAACTCAGGCCTGAGACATTAAAACCAAGGGTGGCAGCTGTGTGGTGACAACGTCCACGCTCCAACAGTAGAGGGCCAAGGAAGGCCGTCTTGTCACGGTACCACAGCAGGAAGCCCACATGGCCCCTCAGTTACCAGTCGCTCGTTGTCTCTTTTGCTTGCCCAGAGTCCAAGCGCTGTGTTCTCTCTCAGTGGGGGCTGAAGAAGATATACTGTGGTCCTCACATCAGGTGAACTTGAGTTGGGTCCCGTGGACAAGGGTGGCCCTCAGCACTCTGTCCTCATGTGGTGCTGCAGCGATTTAGCTGTGTGTCCGCAGCCTGCCTGTAGGCGCAGGAGCCCCTGTGAGTAGAGGTCTAAGAGAGGCTCTCTAGATGACCATAGGGCCCCTCAGACCTCCTACTGCTTGGGAGTGCTTGGAAGTCCCCAGGTGGACATTGCTTGGGCTTCAGCATCTTCCCAGGAAAGCTCCGAGGCAGGGCAGCTTTGCATCGCAGGTGCCAGCAACCATCGCTTCTGCATTTGCTGTTGCCATCCAGGCTTAATTTTCACAAGCTCTGAGGAGAATCTCTAATCCTGTGATTTGTTTTATCTGAACCCCATGTTCATCCAAGCCCTTTGATTCTATTTTTCTTTCTTAGACAAATGACTGAGGAAATCTTTCGGATTTTCTTTGGAGGTATTTGGGCAGGTGGAAGATGCTTGTGAATAATCTTTTGGGAAGAAATAAAATCAGCACTGAATTATATCACTCTATAAAATCATTTTTGCTGTTATTGTTCCCTGAGGCTTTATGACTGTGTGCCACTGGATCTTGTTGTGTACTGAGAAGTGGACACTGCCCATTGCCACCAGTGCAGCTGGCAGAGAACACAGTGGTGACGGGTCTAGGCAGCCCTGGCACTGTGCTGCTAGAGTATGGAGGGGCCATCACCGAGGCAGCGAGTTTCTCTTGTGCCTGTGTTTCTTCATCTATAGAAGAGAGTAAATAGTTTTTGAAGGACTTTTACTTCACCAGCTTTCTGGGGTTTACAAGGGCCAACGCCAGGACACTTTCAGCAAGTATGAGTATCACTGAAACCCAAGGTAGACAGTAATATCCAAATAGAAATGATCATCTCCCAGTGGCGAAGGTCTGTAAGGCGGACTCATTACAGTCCAACCTGAGATGTGGACTTGGGTGCAGGTGATGAATGTGGGGCTGAGGGGGGTCCAAGAAAGTAGTGGGGAGAGACAGGGAAGAGGAAAATCTATGGAATCTGTAGGAAATCCAATGGCGGCTGTGCGTGCGTGCACACATGTGTGTGTGTGTGTGTGTATCTGCGCATGCTGTTGCTACTGGTACAAAGGCATGGATCAGATGAAAACCCAGAAGGCTCCTAGAGCCCTGCATCTAGGGTAGTTGCTTGCATTATTAGACACCTATGATCTAATATCTATATCTATATCTATCTGCGATAACCAACTGAGGAAGGGTTGACTTGGGCTAGCAGTTTTAGAAGTTTCGGTGTGTGATTACTTGGCTGCATTGCCTTTGAGCCTGTGGCAAGGCTGCGTGTCATGGTGGGAACCTGTGGCAGAGCAGAACCGCTCATCTCACAGTGCCAAGCAAGGAGGGCTCTGGTCCCAGTCTCTTTTAACGCTACACCCCCAGGAACCTCACTTACTTCTGGCGGGCCCCACCTCTCAATGGTTCTCCCGCCTCCCAAAGCACCACACTGGGGATCTGGCCTTTCTCAGGAGCCTTTGACGCACACTCCAGATGCCAAGTGATGGCGAGGCGCTCGAGTCTTGTCCGCTGGCTCGTGGGCTGCCCTTGTGCAGACATGCACGAGAGCCTGCCCAGAGGGGAAGGCCATGGTCAAGTGCCAGAAGAGGAGTGCCTTCAGCAGCCATGGAGTCAGGTCATGACGGGATGTCGGGGAAGGTTGCCATCTGGGAAGCCCATCTCTGCTCAGCCCAGGATGCATAGCCACTTACCAGCGTTAATGAGTTGCTAAAGCTTGTTACCTCCCAATAAACCCTATGCATTCAGATTAAAAAAATACCTGCAGGAATAATCTGCAGTTAATCTATGTTGTACTTTCTTTTCAAAACTTCAGTCCTTTAGCAGGGATAGTTTAGGGGTCTCTGGTAGGATGGATGTTCAAGCATTCTCAAGGCCTAGCAGGGGCCATCACCCTCTCCCCCAGAGGATCCACCTATGTGCCTGTGCTCCCTCTGAGACAGGCCCTGGGTTCTGGGCAGATCCCCGGACAGTAAGAAATGGGATGATCCAGGGCTGGGGAAGCATTGACAAGAGTCTTTATGGACATGCAAATTATAACCATGCGCTCTTATGCTTTCAATGATTGTGTGTTGATTGAGTTTGCTCAAAACTGCCTGCATCTGTTCTATTTTAGACCTCTATACTTGTGTCTTAGTTACTTTTCACTCATTGCTGGGACAAATATCCCACACTCAAAATGAAGGAAGGAAAGGTTTATTTAGCTCACAGTTACTGGAGGGAGCGTTCAGTCCATATTCCGCTGGCTCCAAGGCAAATGGCAGGAGTTCATGTGTCGTCTGAAAACAATGAAGATCAGGAGGAGGAGCAGCAGCTGTGGCGCCCATCAAGCCTCTCTCTTCCTTCTATGCTGACTGCCGGAGCTCTTCCAAAGTTCTTCCAAAGTAGAGCAGCCACAAAGATCAAGCTCCTCCAAAGACTGGGACTTCTCCACGCAAACTGGGGCAGGGCGGCAGGAGGCCTTTCTCAGTTCCTGGGTCCTACCCACCTGCAGGGCTAGGCCCTCACACTGAGAACGGCATGTCAACTAACACAACTTGTAATGGAAGTACAGAGGTCTGTACTTCCATTACATCTTCTCATGGAAGGCAGTAATTCATCTGCTCACCCAGTGTTTATTGGTGCTTCCCTGCATGTTCAGTTCTGCAGAGGCGCTAAGGATCCAACAAGAGACAAAGGTGCCCATTCTCCAGAGAGGACATCCCAGTGTGATCACACCGACCCAAGGCTGATTAGATGTGTCCTAGGGAACGGGGTCCACAATCGCCGTCACCCCTCCTTCCCGCTGCCAGCCTGGCAAGGAAGGACTTTCTGATTCCTACAGTGTTTGCTGAAAATGTGGAGGCAGAGAGGAGACTGGGTGAGAATTCGGCCACCAGGCTGACAGCTGGGACTACCCTGGGAAGCAGTGGTGTGCAGAGGCGGGGGCGTTCTGTGTGCTCAGTGCTTTTCTGTGCATGAGGTCCATACCTGGTGCTAGGCAGAAGTCCCGCTCTGCACACAGCTGCGGCCCCGCACCTCCAGCACCCTTTTGCAGTGAGACTTGGTGTCCCTCCTGGAGGCTGCCCAATTGTGCTTACACCAGCCTGCGGTTTGTTCTCTCTGCCATTTCCCAGCTCTCAGGCACGTTTGTCCGCAGGGCTTCCTTGCACTCTGTCCCTGTTGCAGTCCTTGGCGTGTGAGACGCTTCGTCCTGGGGTGCTGCTGGTGGTTCCCACTCTCGCCAGCTGTGGTCTGTCTCTGCTGCACTGTTCCTGGCTCTCAAGGGATCCTTACGTCTGGTTTCAGCTTCCCCCTTGGGGATCGCTTGTCCCGTCATGGTGGGCTCCAGGTCCACAGCTCTCTAGAATCGGGTGTTTTGGAATCAAATCTTGTCTAGTGAGTCCTGCCTCACCAGCCCCGTATCCAGTGTTCTTACCCAATTATTTCCAGTCACTGAGACTCAAACGGTGCTCTTTCCATCTTCTTCCTTTTGTCCCCTTTACTTGTATTTTCCCCCTACTTTCTGCTTGCCTCTTAGCTAAGATAGCTGCAGAGAGCTTTGGTGTGCGTGTTACCCACATTAACATTTTCCTGATGACCCTCCTGGGAAGTCATTTGCAGGCATCCTGGCTCTTTATCAGTGCATACTCTGTACTTTACTAACCATGGGGGACCAGCTGGGGATGTGTAACGGTGACTCAGCATTTGTGTTTAAGCTTTTCTGGTGCTCCCAGTAATGTCTTTTATAGTTTTCTTTTCTTAGTGTGGAATTCAGTCTAGAATTCCATATTGCCTTCAGTTTGCACTTTGCTACAGTTTTCTCCAATCTAGTTCTGGTCCTTGTTCCCTGTCCATTAAAAAAAAAAAAAAAAAAAATACAACCAGTAGTATAAATGAGGTATCTTGTAGGATGTCTCCACATTTTCTTTTTTTTTTTTAAATTTATTTATTTGGTACAGGGTCTCCCTACACAGCTTGGACTCATAGTGATCCTCCTGTCTTTGCCTCCCCAGCGCTGGGATTACAGGCACGCATGCCTGGTTTTGGTGGCTGGCATGGCATGCAGTACCAGGGATTGAACCTGGGTCCTTGTGTGCTTGCCAGGCAGGCACTTAAACCACCGAGCTATCTCCCCAGCCTCACCATCTTTCCTTTTTCTGGTGCTTTTTCATGACCTGACTTAGGTTATGCAGTTCTAGAAGGAAAGCAATGGAAGTGATCTTGCAATCTTAGTGTATATTTAAATTTTTTTTTTGTTAGTATATGTTTGCCAGACATACCGCCTTCATCTTGGGGAGCTGATATGAAGGCTTACTACACCTTAGTGATTTTTACTTCTCTTTCCTCTCCCTGCCCCAGATCTCCTTCCCGCTCCAACAGAGTTCCTCCCCTGACTCCTGTCTCGGTGGGGAGGTGCACAGTGTGTGTGTGTCCTGCTATTGCGAATGTCAATATTTATTTCTTGGTTAAGGTTCTGTTTGTCAGCTAATGCACTCTACAGTTATTATCTTTCCATATATAATTAGCGAGTAATTTGTGGGGATACTTTGAGACCATGTAAATATTTTGCTCTTCATCAGACACTCACTGTTTTTGGCATCTCGTGATTCGCTTGGCAGACTCGCTTATTGCTCCATGGCTTCAAAATGCTGGTTTTGTCATTCCCGTGATTCTTCCATATTTTTAGTAGTTGGTCTCCTGCAAGGAGTGCTTACCTTTCTCTTGCATTTATTTATTTTTAATTTTTGGGAACTTATTGATTCTTATTTGATTCCTTGAGTATCATTTATATTAATTGTGATGCTCCAACTGCCTCAGACTTGACTAGTGTGAGTGTAATTTTTAAAATCAGACATGGATATTGAGTTTTGCAAAGGCTTGTAGAGCACTGTGGTGATACGCATGTGTTCTTCCTTCTTAAATATATTAGTATAGTATGTTATGTTAATAGTTTGACATTATACTAACGTAAACTCCTGGGCTAAATCCAGTTGATTGTGGTGTACCATTTCCTTATTGCATTGCATTTGCTATTCTTTTTTAGGTTTTTTTTTTTTTGCTATTTCTTAATATCCATATTGTATGATATTTCATGTGTGTGTACATACGTGTGTGCACACACACGCGCACATGCGCTGTCATTCTGAGTATAGTATTAATGTAGCACTAGCATTGTGGAATCATTATTTTATTTTCAGTGCTCTGGAGCAATTTATGACTCACCCAGGCTGTCTGGTCTGTGAAGGTTTGGAACAATCCCCAGTGGGACCATCTTGGCGTCGTGCTTTTTTGTGACTATAGTTCCTTTGTAATTTTCTCTATTTCTTCTGTTAAAATTGGCCTGCTTGAGCTTTGTGCTGCTTGTGGGCTCAATTTGGGTTAATTGTATTTTCCTAGCAACTTTCCAATAAAAGTATATAAAGATACCATTTACTTAATATATTTAATACTGTCATTATTAATGTGGTACAAACCAGATACAAATTCCTAGGTCATGGGGCCTTCAGGATAGAAGAGCTCTATGATGGCTTAGGGAATGACTTTGTGGTCTGTCTTTTCACTGCCCTTGACATCCATCTCGTTTTGGGGAAGCCCAGCTTGGACATCACCTCCTCCAGCGAGTTCGCTCTGCTGCCTGCATCTTGGTGTCCTGAGTCTCAAAGAGCTTTGTCTCTTCTGAGTATCACGCTTATGCTCACCTGCTGTCTGCTGTATTCAGTGAGTCCGCAGCACTCTGTCTGGAAGGCAGGGCTCAGGCTACTGTTATTGCCGCTGTAACCAATTAGCACACACTTAGTGACCTAAACTGACACCAGTATATTGCCTTCCAGTTCCAGAGGTCAGGAGGCTGAAGTCAGTTTCACCAGGCCACGCTCCACGTGTTAGCAGCCCTTTGTTCCCTCTGGGGGTTCCAGGGGAGAACTCAGTTCCTTGCCTTCTCTGCCTCTGGCGGCCACCTCCATTCCTTGGCTCGCGGGCACTACCCAACGTCAAAGCCAGCAGAGTCTTTCTCACGATCTGTCACCCGGACAGTTTCGTAACTGGGGCCAGCCAGGTAACCCAGGCTAACATTTGCCTTTCAGAGTCCCGAATCACATCTCCAGAGCCTCTCCCCAAGACAGTTCATGTTCTCATAGCTCTTGGGGAGTAGATGTGGGCATCTTCGGGGCGCCTACTGCGACCCCTAACTACATCTTGTTTCTGCTAGTCTAAGCACTGCAGTCCTAACGTTTAATTTTCTTTTTTCCTTTTGCACTTATCTACTGGACATGTGAGACTACAAAAATAGCACTGTAGGAGAAGCACACTGGGTCTCTTTGTAAACATTTGTGGTAATCGACTGAGAAAGAAATGCTAAATCTCCCAGAATCGAAACAAGAAAAAGATGCCCTGCCACTCTTTTGCATGTGTGTCTGAGCCCTTTTTCCCACATGTACTTCCACCAAGCAGAGGAGCTAGACACAGAGCAGTGCTGTCTCTCCCCAGTTTCCCGCCGGACTCTTACGCAATGTGTGCCCGCCCCACTTCAGTAACTCAAAGCAGAGGAGCTTCCAGCTTAAATAGGAAAATCTGCCTCGAGCTGCAGACGGATCAAGAATGCATAGTTTATTATTTAAAGTGCATGCTGGCTGGGGCTGTCCAGGTGGCACAGGGGAGCTCCTGGCAGCCCTATGGACCCTGAGCCTGGAGGAGGGGCTGTGCCCCCAGAAGGCGCTGACCAGGCGGTTGAGTGGGCATGGCCTGGGGTGCCGGCCGGTGTTCCAGGAGGCTGTGGGCTGGAGATCACGGTCCCTGCCAGCTCCTGCAGCAGTGTCTGAGTTTTGAATCAGCAGCCCTCTTGTTCCCTCCAAGGGCGAGGGTGAGGAGAACACGTGCCTGTGTGGAGGAGGGGACGCCCGCTTCCCTCGCACCTGGAGGCCCCGGCCCGCAAGTCCACCGGAGGCAAGGGGAAGGAGAGCAGGCACTCAGGTCTCTTTAAGAACTGGCTTGAGGTTGTATTCTTTTCCTGTTCTGCAGAGAAGTCTAGCTTTTCCAGTGTACTAATTTCTCATGGAGAAGCCTAGCCGAGAGTCTCCTCGGGATAGCTGCTGCCCAGTGTGCTTGGGGGGCTTCCAGCTGCAGATGCAGCGGGTTCATTTTGCACTGCTATTTTTCCCAGGCAATGGGGCAATTTGTCGTGCACGACCAGACAGGGAATTTGCTCGCTGGAACTGGTATGGGGTTGCACAAACCGCCTCTGGGCTGAAGGAGCCTGTACCTTTCTCAATCCATTAGCAAGTCATAGATCAAACTCCCTGTCACTGGCTTTGGACAGAGCTGGACAGTGAAGCTTAGGGGAAAAGCCCAATAAAGCTGGGAGTGTCTGGCATCCCCGGTGGTCAGCTTCAATGGTGGCGTGGCTGGAACCTTGGACCAGCTTGGAGGGATGTAGATCTGGCCTCGGGCTGAGCAGGCGAGGTTTGTGAGGGCACCGCCTGCTTTGGCTGTGCTTAGGGATTCTCTGGACTGGGGAGGAGAAGGGGCTTTTCTTCTCTCCAAGGCTTTGAGAGATACAGCTTATAGGCTGGGGTCCCGTGGGTCTCTTAGGGTGTGCCTGCTTGGCCTTTTGGGGCTCTGCACAGGGAGCGAGCCATTCTTTATGTCAATATTTACAGAAATCCAGCTACTCTCAGAATATAAACTGTTACCCACCCCTGCCAAGGCCGGCTGTTGCATTTCCAACTCTGCTTTTGAGGGAGACTTAATTCCCTTCCACCTTCTCTCCCTGTGTGGGGCTGACAGTCAGCGGCGAGAGAGCTCAGTGCCCTGGCGTCCTGCCTGCTCTGTCCCTGAGGGTGTCGCCGAGTCACATTTGGCCTGTTGGCTTCCTTTCTGGGAGGCAGTTAATCATCCTGCTGGTGTTGAGTCCTCAGTGGTTCGCCAGAGCTGATGCTTCAGTGGGTTTCTATCAGAGGCCCGGTGGGTTTGCCTTTGAGTTTGAGAAAATGCCTTCCTCAGTGTAAATGCGCATTTTGCAGCATGAAGGGCCAGTGTGGCTATAGCACAGTGTGTGTGTCGGCGCCTAGAGGGACAAGATTGTCTCTTGCTAGCAGGTCCTCTGCCCCACATCGTTACTTCCCTCCCCCTGATACCTTGCCAGGAAGCTGCCTCTGGGAAGGCCTTCTGTCCTGCTGTGTCCCTCATCCTTGCGCCTTGGGTGATGGTGAGGAGGGGAGCATGGGAGGCTTTCAGAATCTGGCTCAGCCACACAGGCCCCGCTGCAGCGTGCAGGCGCTGAGAGCTTTGGAGAGCAGCACAGGGGAGAGCTCAGGCCTCTGGGTCCACAACTGCTCCCAGAGGCTGTGAGAGCTGAGCTGGGCTTCATGCAGATTTGCACACAGGATCGTTTCAGAGAAGGACAGCCTGTGTCACGCTTACCTTTGTGCTTTGTCCACAGCCCTGGCTCCTTGTCAGCCTCGGGGATCGCACAAAGCCGGGGGGATGGGCTTGGAGGTAGACAGGACTCTGTGGCAGCCAGGGTGGTGTGCCACACCCCAGGCTGAGGCAGGCCTGGGTCCTGGCTCTACATGCATGCTCACCAGTGACTGTGAGCAGGTGTATCTCCTCCAAGCGTCCGCCTCTTTGTAAGGTTATTGTCAAGGTTCCATTATGGGGATGACCCTGTCATAGTCAGTGGCAAAGCAATGTGGGGGACTGTGACAGAAGGGGTGTTCTGATGGCGTGCAGCTTCTGGTCTTGGTAGACAGCAGGGATGATGAGACTGGAAACGCGGCTTTCCTTGGGACTTCAGAGTTTGGGAATCAGCACCCTACAGCTGCCTGCAGAGGGCTCAATAATGGCTGGTTTGGGGACACAGTGACTTCTGCAGGAATAAGAGCAGGGACTATCGGCTGTGGATCCACTGCCACTTCCAACTTTGTCTGACCAGGTGTCACGCACCCACAGTGCACCGAGGTCAAGGCCATGGGCGCCTCTGTCGCCAGTGTTGGCTCTCCCAGCTGTAGGGCCGCGGGACAGACTCCCCTGGTGACTCCTGCTGGATCGTCTGGTGGAGAAAGCAGCCAGCCAGGGCAGCCAGTGTGGGGCTGGACGGCTGAGTCCCGGATTCTGTTTTGGATTCTGTTTTCCTTTCCCATGACTTTTTTTCTGATTCCAGTGCCGCTGGTACAGACTTCTTGAAGATGTTCCAGTTCCAACCGTATTAAAGAGTAGTTTCTTGGAGGTCGAACACACCACTAACTACCTAAAAAGGGAACGCAGTCAGCAACAGCAAAAAAAAAAAAAAAAAAAAAAAAAAGACAAGCACCATTCGAGTACAGCGCAGCTTGTTGAGTTGCGGCCGGCCTGAGTAGTTTGGGCGTTTTCTTCCAGGAGTCTGAGGATCCCACTAGCTTGCGATCGATCAGGGCATTGAGCCACTTGCTTCATATCTGGGGATTCTGAGATTTACAGCTGTCCCCTCCTGCTTCTTTCGTCTCTGTTGTCTGTGTCAGGCAACCACTAGCAGCTTATGTTCCAGACGACGGCACATCATTTCTGGCTGCCAGATAAAATAAAATATTTTATAATAACTTTTTGACAAGACTGCTCTGAATCCTTTTGTGGATTGCGTGTGAGCTGCCTGCGTATGTGGAGAGGGCAAGCGGAGACTGTTGTGCTGCAGGCTTGTGATGTTTTCAGTAATAGATGTCACTGAATAGATGTTTATAAAGTGAGATTTTTATAAAGTGAATCAAATCTTAAATTAAGAAGATGAGCTTACCATTGTAAAGGATCTGGAGTGAATTGTCCTGCCTGGGGTGATTTGGCAGAATACATACCAGCTGCTAAGAATAACATGCTTATTGCTTGATTTTGTATATTTCATAAAAATATGATTTGTTTGTCTGAATTGGAATTTTGATGATGTGGCACCCTTGTGCATGAGCGAGGCTCCTTCCCAGGTGTGGCTGTGTTGGGTGCGTGTGGCAGGGTGACAGGTTCCATCTGGGCCCGAGGTGACCTCATGCGCAGAGGTCCCTGGGAGCTAATCCAGCAGCACCCGGGGATGTCAGCCACATACCTGGCACCGTGCCCGGCATATGACATCCGTTATCACATTTTCCCCTCCTCCGGTGATCAGCTGTTTCCATCCCTGCGAAGCTGTGTCGCTCCCACTCCAGCTGGACAAACACGAAGGCCTATTTGGAGACACAAGGCAGGAGGGGCCCGCGCTGGTCAAGCCTTTGACCATCTCAAGCTAAGCACAAATAAAGAGGGCGGCGCTGACTGGCCCATGTGAAAGGTCTAGCTGATGAGCGTGTCGTGGCTGGAGCCGGGACTGGCAGCAGTGTCACTGCGACTGTTTTCCTTCCTCTCGCTGGGTCTCGCCTTGATTTCCCTTTGTGTTGGCTTCTCAGGCAGGTCTTCGCTAACAACTGCAAAGGCGGCCTGGTAGGGTTGGGTTTGGATGCATTTGTCCCAGCCAAAGTCTGCAGTGTGGTAATGCGGTGAGACTAATGAGAGGCCACGAGGCCCCTGGGCAGCCCGAGGAGGGACTGATGGACACCTCATTGGATCCCTGTCCTTGGACTCTTGTCCCATGCTTCCACCACGAGGTCCTCAGTGAGGTCAGTGTAGGTGCCAGGCCCCGAAACCTCTAGGACTGTGAGATAAAGACCCTCTTCTCCTTAGAGTCCCCCACCTGGGCTGGACTCCTGGAGGGACCTCTGTCCGCAGGTGGTTATACAGTGCTGCCCCATCCTTCCTGGCTGCTTCCTCCCATTCGTTGATGGGCAGTGGAGAGTCTTGTACAAGCCGGGGCCGTGCTTAAGTGAACAGTTCTTGGGCCTGTGTTCTCCCGTGGTGCCCAGCGGTCCAAGTCCAGTTTGGCCCAGGTCACACAGAGGGGTGTTCTGCGCTTGTTTTGGGCTTTGGAAGCATGGCAGGGCATAAGACTTTCTGCTTAGCGCAAGCATGGTAGAAGCCAAAATGCTACTGCACTAACTGCTGCATCTGTTACTATACCTATGTGACAAATCACCCCGAAGCTTAGAGGCTTGAGACTGTAGCTTTACTGTGCTTTCCCATTCCACAGGCCAGGGATCCAGACAGGGCGCAGTGGAGAGAGCTCTGCAGTGTCTGGCGAAGTCTTGAAGTCTGGGGGCTGCGGTGATCTGGAAAGGCCTGCATTCTTGTGCTTAGCCTTGA
The DNA here is from genome assembly GCF_000260255.1 of Octodon degus. Classification (NCBI taxonomy): domain Eukaryota; kingdom Metazoa; phylum Chordata; class Mammalia; order Rodentia; family Octodontidae; genus Octodon; species Octodon degus. The sequence continues at coordinate 5,065,601 of NW_004524578.1, forward strand.
GGGTGGAAGGCCTAGCGGCCAGACCCTCCAGCAGGAGCATCTCGGCGTGGCCTGTGTGGCTGGCCTCTGCACAGCGTGGTGCTTGGCAGCCTTCCGTGGCTACCCAGGGCTCTGTGTGCCTGAGCTGCCCCTGCACATGCCTTCTTCCACCGCGTGTAACGGGCTGACACAGTCAGAAGCCAGCCAGGTTCAAGGGCAGGGGAGCTAGATCCTCCTGCTCCATGTCAAGGAGCTCGATGACCTTATTTAAAACTACCACGGACCTCTATAGTTTTGGATAGGTGACACTCCTAACAAGAAGGGTCTCACTGCAGTGTGCAAAGGGATTAGAGATGACATGAGGATGACCCCACTGTCACCTCCAAAAGTTGGATTAGAAACTGGGGCCCACCAATTGTGTGGCAGTCCTAGGACAGGCCTGGTATGATTTGGGTCTAGAGGTCCCTCAAAGCCTCATGCACTCATGGGGTGGTGGGCTGCTGGATTTGGGATTAATTCATGATCAACTCCTGGGATTATGGGTGTCAGTGCTACGCTCTCCCTGGGCCAGGTAGGCTGAATGCAATGTAAGGGAGGGGAAGAGCCTTGCTCTCTGCCGCTGCCATTCCCTTTCGCTCTTGCTGTTTTGCTACTTTCTGTCACCACGAACTGCTGCCCTCTGCCATGTGCCAGTCTGCCTTGGAGCCAGCTGAGTACAGACTGAAACCTCCACAAACTGTGAGCTAAATAAACCTTTCATTCCCTAATTTGGGGTGTTGGATATTTTGTCCCAGCAAGGAGAGAAAGATAACTGAGACAGGACCTTTTGTGTCTTAGACATGGCATAGTCAGTCACATGGAGTGTATTTAACAAGTTAACTGATTATAGCTTTATGGAGATAAAATGAGCATTCAATGAATGGGCCATATTTGGTAAATCTGTCTGAATGCACCAGTGAAACTGTCACCACCGTCAAAATAATGAATGTAGCCATGCTTCCCAGAAATCTCCTTGAGTTCCTGCCCCAGCCCCTCCCGGGGTTGTCTCTCAGCAAGAGCCACTGATCTGGTTTCTTCCACTAAGTGGATTACCTGTATTTTTGAAAATTTTGTATAAAAGGAGTGATAGAATATATCCTGTTATTTGTTTACTTGAAATGTATTTAAAAACATTATATATATATATCATATTAATATAATACATATATGTATCATATTAATAGGCTACCATGTAGTATTTCAATATTTGAATACATTCAGTAGTATTCAAATCAGGGTAAACATATCTATCTCCTTGAATATCAATCATTTCGTCATGGTGAAAACATTCTAATTCCTTTCTTCTAGCTTTCTTTTTTTTCCCTGTATTTTCAGGAAGGGTCTACAAGGTGTTCAGGGTCTCACTACTAGATTGGACTCATAGTGATCCACCTGTTTGCAGTCTCCCAACAGCAGGGATTACAGGCATGCACCACCACGCCCAGTCTCAATCACTGTTTCGGTGTGCCCTGGGGCGGGGCCAGCATGGCAGGCCTGGGGATCAAACCACCAGCCCCTGCTCCTGCTTGCAGGTGCTTTAAACTGCTGAGCTATTTGGCCAGCCCTTCTTCTAGCTTTTTGAGGTAGTACACTGTTAATTTTAACAGTCATCCCTCCTGTGCCATGTCATTCCAGGGCATCTTCCTCCTATCGGCTCTCGCCGAGTACCCATTGGTCAGCTTTTGCTTCCTTCTTAATCTCCCCAGTCTCAGGTAACCACCATTCCACTCTCAACTTCTACCGAGTCAGCTTTTGTATGTTTCACTTGTGAGTGAAAACGTGTACTATAGGGCTGACTTCTCTGTTGGACATATTTCACTTATCACAATGATCTCCAGCTCCATCAAGGTTGTTGGACATGTCAGGATTTCATTTTTTATTTTTATTTTTTTTTCAAAGTTTTATTGATAAACAGATAGCAATGAGACAGTTTCAAATCCAATCGGAAGTACAGTTTCAACAAATAATACACTGCATATATTCTTCTTAGTGGTTAATTGCTGTACAAGAAGTGGACTTGTGATCCTATTTACAAACACCATTAGAACAAATCATTCTATTCATTAAGAGAATGCAACTATATATCTATCCTAACCACTTGGAATACACAGATACAAAATGGACATTCATCGGTATACCCCATTTTTTCTAAGTTCCGTTATTGAATATTATAGGTGTGTAAACTCAGCAAAATATTCTAAAAGAGTCCAGTAGCCCATAATAGCGTTGGGTCTTCTGTTTAACTGGCAATGTCAGAAATTATTGACCTGAGTCCCCCACAGCTCAACATAACAGCATAGCTTTACTTCCTATATTTCGTCTTCATACTTTTCTACTGGATGGTTAAGACCAAGGTAAAGCAGGACCTATGCAACAAGAGTTGTAGCTTTTTGGTCTGAGAAGGTCAGTGAAATGCCCTCAGGATTTATCTTGAGATCCCGTACCTCAGATTGTAGAACCTTTGTCAGTGTCAGCCATGTGGATGAGTCACGGCCATTGCTTGGCCAATGTGCTCTCTGTGAAAGCCTGAGAGAGTGTCTTCTCCCCATGTGAAGCACAGGTTTTCTTAAGTCCTGAGTCCTCACTGACCTTGAAAGGCTAGGGCCAAAATATTGGTTATCCTTGTAGCCCTTCTTTTTCTCTACTTTTTGATAGGATTTCATTTTTTATGGCTGAGTAGTACTCCATGTGTTAGTTTTCCATTGCTGTGACAAAATACACGAGGTAAAGAAGGAAAACCCCTCTGGTTCACAGGATCGGAGGGCTCTGTCCGTGGTCTGTTGGTCCTATTGCTCTTGGACCTGTGGTGAGGCAGAGCATCGTGACTGGGAACACATGGTGAGCGGGGCTGTGTACGTCACAGGGACCGTAAGATGAAGAGAGGAAGGGACGGGTCCCAGTATCCACGTCAAGCGTGCACCCTCAGGGGCCTAACTTCCTTCTGTTAGGCTCAACCTCCTAAAGGCTCCACCCCTTGCCAACAGCACTAAGCTAGGGACCAGGCCTTTCATACATGGGCTGCTGGGGGACATTTAGAATCCAAACCATAGCGGTGTGTCACTCTTTCTTTCTCCATTCCTCAACACTTAGGCATCCTTATCTTGGCAATTGGGCACAGTGCACAGTGACAGGGGAGTGCGGGCAGCTCTCTGATGCACTGGCGTTGTTTTCTTTGCCTATATACCTAGCGGTAGGATGCTGCATCACATGGTAGTTACGCCTGTAATTTCTCCAGGGCCCCCCATACTGTTTTCTACAATGACTCACATTTCCACTGAGAGTGCGCCAGGGGTTCTTTTTTCTCTACCTCCTCACGACCATTTTCTATCTTTATTATTTTTCATCGTAGTCATTCTTACTGGGGCAAGGTGATAGTGTATTGTGGCTTTGCTTTGCATTCCTGTGATGCTTAGCGGTGTGAGGCCGTTGGTGTGTGCACATGCGCATGCCTGGGTGTGTCTGTGTATTGGGAGCTGACCCTAGGAAACCAGATGCTGCCTCCAGGTGCTTACAGTGAGCGAGTCCCCAGCCCTGATGGTGAGCACTTTTGATAGACCCATTTGCCATTTGTATGTCTGCTTTCAGGAACTACCTATTTAAGTGTGTCACACATTTTAAAACTCACCCTTCACTCTGTTGATTATTTGTCTTGCTGCTCAGAAGCTTTTGAGATTTTTTTCTTTTTTAAAGACAGTACAGAATAGTTTGAAACAGAAAAATTATAAGTGACACAGAATTTCACTTAGCAAACTAATACGAATTTCACAGCATGTTATAATGCGTAATGTTCCTTTCCAAGCAATTATTCATATTACCAGGTATATGCATGCAAAATTGGAAGAAAAAAGAAAAAAAGAAAGATATAAGAAATTAAGAGGAGAAAAAAGAAGAAACAATTGAAATAAAGGGACAAAACAAATTAAGCATTATCTGCTCCTTTCCTTAGACCAGCAGAAATCCACAGTGCAGTTGTCAAAACCATCTCTTACCTTCATAGATATCTCTTTCCCCCACTCCTCTCTTGTCTTCTCCTCAGTGATCAGAAGCTCTTGTGTTTAATGTAATCCCGTGTCTATTTTTTCTTTTATTTCCTGTGTTTTGGGTTCTTGTTAAAGAAAAAAAAATCTTTTCCCATTCCAATGCCCTGAAACATTTCTCCTCGGCTGCTTTTCTGGTAGTTCTGTAGTCTCACTTCGGGGCTCACATTTAAGTCTCTCATCTGTTTTGTGCTCACTTGCAACTGGTGAGAGGAGGGGGTCTAGTTGCCTCATTTTCTGCATATGGAGATCTCATTTTCTCAGCACCATTTATTGGAAAGATTGTCCTTCAGTGTATGTTCCTTTGCTAGAAATCAGCTGATCAGATGTACGGGCTTGCTTCTGTGGTTTGTATTCTGTTCCACTGGTTGTGTCTGTATTATACTGATACCATGCTGTTTTGATTATTACAGCTTTGTAGTATATTTTGAAATCAGGTAATATTGTAGTTAATGCATCTTGCTTTGTCCTGTTTGGTTAAGATGGCTTTTTCTATTCAGGAGTGTGTGTGTGTGTGTGTGTGTGTGTGTCTAATCAAATTTTAGGATTTTTGGTTCTATCAAGAATGTTGTTGTTATTTGATAGATTTGAAGACAACAATATGTAATATAACAGCCATTGTTGAAGTCTTATCATTTTGTTTAGGGAAAATCTGTATTGTTTCTATTTTTAAAAAGTACTTCTTATTCTCTTTAAAAAATAAAGAAGACTGGGCATGGTAGCATGTGCCTGTAATCCCAGCTCTTGGGAGGCTGAAAACTGGATAATCACTATGAGTCTGATCTGTGTGGTGAGACCCTGTAAACCCTGTACTAAGATACAAAAAACAAAAAACCCAAAAAAACTTCTTCCTAAAAAAGAAATTGCATCAAATATATAGATTTCTTTGAGGCGTGTATACACTGTAGCAACATTAATTCTTCCAGTTCATGAACGTAGGATATCTTTCATTTTTTGGTATTCTCTTTGATTTCTTTCATTGGTATTTATAGTTTTTATTGTGGAGCTCTTTTGTGTCTCTGATTACATTTATCCTTAATTTTTATTTTTGTTATTATTGTTAGCTATTGTAAATGAGGTTGCATTCTTTATTCCCAATTCAGGTAATTCACTGTTGTATAAAAAGCTACTGATTTTTCTGTTAATTTTGTATCCTGAAACATTATTGAATTTTTTTTAAAAAAAATGTATTTAGCACAGGGTCTACAGGGTCTCACTACACAGATCAGACTCATAGTGATCCTCCTGTTCTTCAGTCTCCCAAGTGCTGGGATTATAGGAGCATACCACCACGCCCAGTCTCAATCACCATCTCAGCATGCCCTGGGAGTGGGGCTGGCCCAGTAGGCTGGGGATCGAACCCCCGGGCCCTGTGTCTGCCTAAGCAGGTGCTTTAATCTGCTGAGCTATCTGGCCAGCCCATATTATTAAATTTTAAAATCAGTTTTAATAGCTTTTGGGTGGAATGTTCAAGGCTTTCTCTGTATAAGACCATGTCATCTGTGAACAGCGACAATTCAGTTTTGTCTTTTCAATCCTCTGTTCTGCAAAAAAAAAAAGAGAGAGAGAGAGAGAAAAGAAAAAAACAATTGAAATAAGGAGACAAAACAAATTAAGCATTATCTGCTTAGCACTCTTAGATAAAAACATAGTCTCTAGTTTCTATGTCCTGTCTTTCTCTTGCCTGACTGCTCTGGCTAGGACTTCCAATACTGATTGAATAATACTGGTGAAAGTGGGCATTTTGTCTTTTTCCAGAGTTTAGAGAAAAAGCCTTTAGTTTTCCCCCACTTCTGATAGCTGTGAGTCCTATTTTTAGATTCATCTACATTGCTATGTGTCTCAGTTTTTGTTCCTTTTCATCGCTGAGTAGTGTTCCATCTCATGGGCATCCCAGTCTACCAGTTGGCCTATTAATTGACCTCTGGGTCATTTCCTGGCAGCTAGCAGGTCTTTCTTACCCCCTAGAACCCATGGAAACATTGAAAGAAGCAAACATGCAGAAGATTAAGGAGATGGGCTTTTTGCTTGCTACATAGGTAAATGGGTCTCGGTGAACCGGGGGGCCTGTAGCCTCTTCACATTGGTAGAGCCCTACCTTGCTGAGAGATGGCAGAGGACCCTGTTTCTCACCTCTGCTTTCTTCTGCTTGGCTCTGAGATTTGAGAGCTTGGTAGCACTCGAGACGCTGGCCAGTACTCCTTGGTTGGCACTAGCCATTGCTTGGGTTGAGCCCAGAGAAACCAGTAGTGGGCATGCTGCTGGTATTTTTGGGTGGAAAAGATGGTTTTCAGTGTTTTATCAACTCATAATGTACAATTCCAGCCTGTGGGGGAAGTGAGAGGTCCCTTGATAGTCCAGCAGAGCTGACTAGGCCCTGCCTGGGTGACGCTAGGTGTGTCTGTCTGCCCTCCAGCAGCAGATCTTGGATGGGACATCAGGAGGTCAACCCAAGGACATGCCGGTGTCCCTATCTCACCCCACCTTGGCCCTGGCTTTTGTGGGCCTCTTCTTGGTGGAGTCAGAATAGAGAAATAGTCCCACTTAGGTACTCAATGCAGATATCTCAGCCGAAGGGCAAGGGACCACCAGGGATATGCAGCAAAGGAACATGCCTTTGAAGAGGATTTATTGTAGGGATCAGATCAATGATAGGAACCTGGCGTCCTACATGGGATGTAAGAAGGTACAGGTCGCACAGCATGAAACATTGTAAGGGCTGTGGTCAGATCTAAAAACTATAAGCTGGAAATAGGAGGAAGGCATGCAAGATAAGCTTTGCAGGATTTTTATTCAAGTTTACTGCAGGTAAATGCAGACCCACAAAAGTGGCTCTACAGAGCAGAGGTGACGTTATCCACCTGCGCTAGCACTGTGGCATATATGCATGTGGAACCTGCTCAGGAAGCCAAAGAAAGAGGACAGTGGTGAGAAGGAATGAGGTAGAGATGGTTTGCAGAGAATGCTGAGCTTGTGTAAGAATCTTTGGAATAGAAACCCTTCCCCTGAAGGAGAATACACACATTGATCCAAAGTTTATAATGAATGAAGACTTTCTAGAAGGTCTACTTTTTTAAAAAAATATCTCAGTCTCTAGGATAAAAGGCTCACTGTTTTCTGATCAGAATTAATATACACAGACCCACAGAGAGATTTATTCTGGCAAAATTGGTGAATTGTAAGATTAAAGAAAAGAACACTTAGTAGTATTCAAGAAGGCAAAACAAGTTTCTCGGAAGAAACAAAACTCTGGCAGGCCTCAGACTTGCCCTCACTGCCACGTCGCAGGAGAGGACAGTGACAGGAGGACGGTGTGGAGAGGAGAAATGACTGTGCCCTAACAGTCTGACACTCAAGTTATTCAAATGCAGCGGTGAACAGAGGTGCTCTCAGCTACAGAGGAGTCAGAGGCCCCGCACCTAAGGAGGATCGCTGGGAGACAGGGCAGCAGGTGATTGGTGGTGAAGCAGACAGAGAGGCCATAATATAAAGCACTGACATTGATGATTAACCTTGGCTGAGCACAGAGTGAAGCCTGATGATGCCAGTGTAATCCAAATGGAATGCAGAAATTTAGAGATTACGGGAAGATCAAAGACCTAAAGTTAAGAGCTAGAACCATCACCCTCTTAGATAAAAACATAGTCCTGTAAATATTTGTGACCTTGGAGTTTCTTAGGTATGGTATCAAAAACATAGCAACCAAAGGAAATAGAACTGATCAAAATTTCAAATCTTGTGCTTCCAGAGATATCGTAAGTGAAAAGATAACACACAATGAAAGAAAATTGAGATTGTATATTTGATGGGAGACTTGTGTGTAGGACTTATAAAGTCCTAGAACTCAGTATCAAGAAGAAAATTGCCTCAATTTTAAAATTGAGCAAAGGGTCCAACTTCTGTCTGACTTTCCAGGGTCTCTTCTGTCTGTCTTAGAAGCCTTCTTGCCCTCAATCCGTTCTTCCTACTCTTACCCTCCGTTATTCCTAAAATTCGTTCCATGATTCCAGAGAGCATGATCTTGGCGTTTGGGATGTCTTGCAGGTTGGGAGTTCCTTGCCTCTGTGTCACAAGCTCACTCTGTGGAGCAAGCTTCTCCTTTACTCTTCACTTTTACTTTCTGGTATAAACTTGGTCACTATTAAAAAAAAAAATGGGCCGGCGAGATAGCTCAGTGGTGTAAAGCGCCTTCTAAGACAAGCCTAGGCAAGCATGCAGGGACCTCGGTTCGATCCCCAGCACCACATGCCATGCCAGCCCTGCCCCCAGGGTGGGCTGAGCTGACCATAAAAAAAAAAAAAAAAAATCAAGCAAAGAACTCAAACTGACAGTTCTCCAAAGAAGATATACAGAGGGCCAGTGAGCACAGGGCTTTGAAAACACTCAACATCTGTCTTAGTTACTTTCTTCTTGTTGCTGGGACCAAATGCCTGATGCCCAAAATTAAGGAAGAGAAGATTTATTTAGCTCACAGTTTGTGGAGGTTTCAGTTCATATTTAGCTGGCTCTGAGGCAGAGGGCAGCAGTTCATGCTGATGGAAAACAGCAAGAGCAAAAGGAGGAGCAGCTGAAACAGCAAGTCTGTCTCCCTTATGTTACCTTTGTTCAGGCTGTGGCCCCAGGCAGGTGTAGCAGTCACGCCCATAATCCCAGCATTGGGTCATGAATTAATCACAAATTCTAGCAGCCACCCAATGACTGCATGAGGCTTTAGGGGACAACTAGACACAAACCATAAAAATATCCTCAGCCATCAGGGAAATGCATATGAAAATTACAGTGCAACACCACAACCGCTTGGATTGTTATAATAACAAGATGGACAGTAATGCATATTGATAGAGATTTAGAGTAATTAGAACTCGCAGCCGCTGCTGCTGGAAATCTCAATGGCATAACTGCCTTGGAAAGTAGTGTGCTAGTTCCTGAGAGTTTTAGCTTACTGTGTGCGCTCCCAATAGTTCCATTCCCAATTTATACCCAAGAGAAAGAAATGAAACATGTGTCTATCTCAGACCGGAGAATGAGCTACCTTGTTGACAACAGCCAAAAAGTAGAAACCACTCTGTGATGTCCATAACTTGTGGGTGGATAAATGCATTTTGTTACTTTACACAGTTGAATCTCACTTGGCCGTAAAACATGGAAGGAAGCACTAGGAAGTGCTGTGTTATGGATGAACCTTGAACACATGATGAGGGGAAGAAGCCAGCCTCGAAGATCGCTGATAGATATTCGCCTGAAATGTCCTGAATAGATCAGCTATGGAGACAGAAAGCACAGAGCCTGTAGGGGGAGTGGGGAGGCCAGAGAAAATGAGGCGGGCTACTGCTAAGTATGGATTCTCTTTTTGGATGATGAGGTTGTTGTAAAATTGTGATGACGTGTGGATAATTCTATGATTTTTTTTTTTTTTTTTTTTTTTTACGTATTTAGTACAGGGTCAATAGGGTCTTGCTACATAGATTAGACTCTTGAAGTGATTCTGTTTACAGCCTCCTAAGTGCTGGGATTACAGGCGTACACCATCATGCCCAGGCTCATTGGTTATCTCAGTGCGCCCCGTGGGCAAGGTCAGCTCAGCACAACAGGGATTGAACTCCAACTGCTGTGCTCTGCCTAAGCAGGTGCTTTAGTCTGCTGAGCTATCTGGGCGGCCCTAATTCTATGGATATTGTAAGAATATTTTAAGTGGGTGAATGAATAAAACTGTTATAAAATTAAGGAAAAAAAATTTTTTTGAGACAAGTTCTCACTTTAGGCTGGCCTTGAACTCACTATGTATCCCAGGTTGGCCTTCAACTCCTGGTGATCCTCCTGCCTCAGCCTCCTAAGTGCTGGGATTACAGGAATGCACCACTCACCTGGTTTTTGGTTTTTGAAGAGAAGATGTAAGACAAAGTATAAGGCTTTAATAGTCATCTGCATATCTAGTTGACAAGATATTTATAAATCCAAGAAGGATGATGATTTGGAAGGAAAAAAAAATTACAAGTTCCTTTTTGTACAAAAGGAAAAATCAAAGCTCTCCTTGTTCTTGACGCTAATAATCAGAACGCTAAATAGAGTAACTCATGCGTCTTACGATTGTAAAGATAATTTACTGTTAGAATTCCCTACCCAGTTATTAGAAATGATAAACCTAACGTGATATAACTAGCACAAGAGAAAAGCAGACAAAAGGAATTTAAAGCATGACAGAAGATCGAACATTATACATTTTTATAATATAAAGGCATTCAGAGCCTCAGTGGAAGATAATAGACTCTGGAGTGACATCAAGCAAGTTAATGTAAAAGCATAGGCCAAGATTTGAACCTCAAATATAAAAAGAGATGAAATTGGGAAGTACTGAGGGCAGTGCTACAAAAGTAGTGTGCTTCTGTTTGCTCTACGCGGTTTTTGCTGCTGTTATAGTGAGGACAGGGCGTGCAGGGTCTCACTGCATAGATCGGACTCCTAGTGATCCTCCTAGTGATCCTCTCCTTTACAGCTTCTCAAGTGCTGGGATTACAGGCGGGCGCCACCCTGCCCAGTCTCAATCTCAGTCTCCGAGCACCCCAGGGGCGGGGCCGCATGACAGGCCCAGGGATTGAACGCCCAGCCCCTGCATCTGCCTAAGCAGGCGCTTTAACCTGCTGAGCTATTTGGCTGGCCTCATTCACAGTTTGCATGTACTGCTTCTGAATGACTTCTAGGTCCTGCGCTCTAGTTAGAGGGCTGGTCTTCCTGTAGAGTGAAGAGGTACCATTAAACCACGACATGTATGTGGTTTACATTTTGACAGATTGTTGAAAGAGCTCCAAGGAAAAGAGAAGTATGCTGCAGTGACTTGGATTGAGCAGCCTAGCTGAGGCTTCTCTGTGGAAGTCACGTTTGAATCTAGGTGACTGTTAGGGAAGAGATCACAGGCCAGCAGCCCGGGCCTGGAAGACGGCAGGTGTTGGAATTCATGAAGGACATGACAAGGTGGTGGCCTCCTGGAGGACTCCACAGGACAGCTCAGGGAGCCCCCAGCAAGCTGGAAGCGCGGGGCTCGGTGCAGCTGTGAGTTGCCTAGCCTGGGCTTCCTCACCACTGCTTGGCGGTACTCATGGCTGCTGGCAAGAAAAGCATTTGCGAAATGGCTGGCCTGGCTGTGGAGGGTCCAGGCCCCTCCTGGGGACCCAGCACAGTGCCCCAAGGAGTGGGAGCCTGGGAGGTCAGAGCTGCCATGGCCGCGGAAGGCCCACAGCCCAGCTGTGGTGACCACAGCCTCCCTGGAAGGTCCCTTCCTTGGAGGGTCCTTGGTGTTTGGGAAGCAGCTTCCCTCGGGAAAGAGTCACATTCTAGAACTGGGCCTGGGCCCACGAAGGAGCCTTCTGACTTCTCTCCTCAGCCTGGGCCCTGTCTGTCAGTTACCTCTGCCCTCTCCATGTCCTGGGGGACAGTAGCACCTGTGAAAAACTCCAAAACCCCTCAGAGGATCAGAGACATAAGACTAGAAATGCCTCTGGACATACTGTGGTATCTGCCGTAGTTGGAAGGACCCCTGACCTCCAAGAGCCTTAAAAAGCCAAGGATGTGTTTTCCCCTGAGCCTCTGAAAAGCAGACTGAAAGATCCTTTCATTCTTTTGTTTATTTATCCATTTCCTTCATCTTCTCATTATCTTATTCAAAAACAATGACTGGATATCTACTGTGGGCCCTCCTCAGCGTGGTTGGAGGTCAGAGGCAAGAAAAGAAAAGCCCTTCCCTTCCTCGACACTGGCCGCTTGGCCCTGGGAGGGGACCAGCTGGCCCCTCCAGCCTGCCAGTGGACTGCAGGGCTCTGAGCCCCGGCGAAGGGCAGAAGGCCGAGAGACTTGGGCTTTGGTTTGGTGTGGGTTAAAGTAGGGAAGCTGCGGAGTTTGAGTTCCTGGCCCCCTTGCAAGGGCAGAGGAATTTCTGAGATGTCTGAGGTTGCTTGTAGGTCCTTGTCACGAGTGGAAGACCATCTGTCCAAAGCAGCAAGGCCCAGAATCCCAACAGGATTCCAGGTGCAGAGAACAGGAAGATTTTTTTTTCCCTCAGACTTTTGTTTGTCCTGTCTTGCTCTGGTTGAAACACGAACACATTAATTAATTTCTTCCCCCAAGCTGTGTGTTTGCGGAATGTTCTTTTTTTTTTTTTTTCCTCCTCCATCAATTTAGAAGATAAAACTGTCAAGTCTTGGTTGGCTGGTATAGTCCTTGAGCAGCAGACCACACTGGAAAGCGCTGGTGAAAGCGCCCAATAGTCCCTGCATTGGCGTTTGTCTTTCTCCAGTAGCCAAATGTACCTGAGAGGGGTTGAGATGAGTGTCACTCCTGTGACCTGCCACAGACAATCTGTTATGGGATGACCTGTGTCCCCCAAATGTCCGTGTGGAAGCCCTAACTCCCAGGACCTGTGAATCGTGAGACTGTGTTTGCAGGTAGAATTTTTCTAGAAGTTCTCAAGCTAAAATGAGGTCACAAGGTTGGACCGTCACCTGACTGGTATCCTCATAGGAGGCAGAAATGTGGGCCTAGTCACACACACCGCAAGAGACACTGGGAGAAGACAATTTGTCAGTGGGGCACCCCAGGAGCAAGGCCTACAACCGAAGGCGCCAACACCCTGACCCTGGCCAGCTACCTTCCAGAACTGTGAAAAAATAAATGCCTGTGGCCTAAGCTGCCAGCCTGCGGTTCTTTATGGCAGCCTTAGCAAAATAATACTGTTTCTTTTATAAGTACATTTAATATTTATTAGAGGTGAAGAGTAAGGTTTAAGGTCGATGTAAAATTAACCAGAAAACGCGCCATCCAGCCTTACTCTTGGTACCCTAGGCTGGCCGCGCTGAGTCTCAGCGTGTCTTCCAAAGTGCTCTTAACTTGCGTTTCCGTCTCCCTACTTGTCTCCCATTCTCCTCTGCCCTCCCCATCACGTAGCTTTGTTCTTTTCTGACACAGTGAAGGTGCCATAGCTCCCCTTTTTTCCTTTGTGTGTTTGATATTAGGGTTCAAGCCCAGGAATATCACCCTGAGCTAGACTCTTGGCCCTTTTAATTTTTTTTTTTTTTTTTTTTCATTTTGAGCCAGGCTTGGTGGGGCATCCCAGCACCCTGGGCTGCTGAGTCAGAAAGACTGCAAGTTTGAGCCTCGCCAGAGCGAGTTCATGAGACCCTGTCTCAAAAGAGGACTGGGAATGGAACTTAGTGCAAAAGTCCTACCTTCAGTTCCTGGTATCAAAATTTTGAAAAAAAAATTTAAAAGTTTTGAGACAGGGTCTTGCTAAATCATTGAGTTTCCCAGGCTGGACCTGAACTCTTGATCCTCTGTCTGTGCTTCCCGGAGTGCTGGGATTACAGGCATGCGCCAGTGCCCTGCCCGGCTGTGCCACCTCCTTCCTCCACTGGGAAGCCAGCTTTTCCCAGGGTCAGTGCTGTTTCCCAGCTGCATGTTCCCAGCATGTCTTCTGCCCGTGCTGTGTGTATAGGGCCACTGAGTTTTTCCTGGGCTTACTGGATGAACAACCGTTCTTTCCCCAACTGGTGGCCAGAGCTCTGCTCTTCCTAGTTGGATGTCTCGGGGCTGCCATCTGCAAATGCAGCTGCAGAGCCCGAGCAAGGGTCCCCTCTGGGCCTGGTTTCCTCATCCAGACTGGGCTTTTCATCTCTGACAGATCTTCATCCACCCTGCCTCCTCCTAGTGACATTCCCATGTGTTTCTGTCCCAGATACCTCCAGAATTTGTACCCTTTCAGCACCTCTTAAATATCTGATTGATTTTCCCTGATCTAATTTTGGCCCTGTCTGCCCCACGGGCTCTTGCTGAGACCTCCGCAGGCCCCACTTAGGGCCAAGCTGGTCCTCTCTTTCCTGCCCCTCTGCTGCTGTGGAGGTAGAGAGGCCCTCTCTGCTGGGACTTGTCTTCCCTGGCATCCTGTGCTGTGATGCCCTACTGATCTCTGCCCCTTGGGCCTCTTCATCTCTCTGTCTGGTGCAGGCTCGCTCTTCTGTCCATCCACCCATGTGCTTTTGACATCCCTGAAGGAATGGGGGGGGGGGACAGCTGATTCTTGTGTGCCTACTTCTGGTCTTGCCTTTGCCCTTGAGCACCAAGTCTGCATGCAAAGTCCACAGCCAGCCTCCTGTGTCCACCTGGGTACTTCAAGAGGGCCTGGAACTTCCCTAGGCCAAGGCCCAAGTGCTTTTCCTGAGCTGGCTGGTGTCCCTGACTCAGTGACCAGCCTCATCATTCACCAGCCAATCAAGAACCACAAACCAAGAGTCACCCTTCATAGCCCTTCTTGCTCACCCTAGAAGTCCTGGTGTTTTTTGGTTCCTTCCACCTGTCCCTCCTGAAGCTGTTTCTTTTACCTTCAGTTGCCCTCCTTGTCTAGATACTGTCTCCCTCGCCTGGGCTGTTGCAGTAGTGGTCTACCTAGTATCCCCACCTTCGGAATCTTTTACCCAACAGCAGCCTGAGTGGTGCCTTTGAAACACAAGCCCTAGCAGCATCGTTTGCACCTGGAGTAAGGAAGAAAAGGATGAATGCTTTCCACACAGCCCTTCAAGTTGGTCTCTGTTACTCATGCCTCCTTGGTGGCCACTCTCTCTTGCTTTTGACCTTGCAGTTTCTAGGCTGTGCCCTGCACCCTTCTTCCTCCAAGGCTGCCTGGATGACACCCAACATCGTTCTCCTGTGCACCAGCCCAACTCATCCTTTGTCCTTGGCCTATGTGTTACTTCCTTGGGAAGCCTCTTTTGAACTCCTATGCTATGGTTTGGATGTTGTTTAATTGTGTCAGTAGCCTCTCGGGTCTACTTGGTTGGCATGCAGGTGCTGCTGGGGGAGGCCGGAATCTTTTTAGGTGGGCCAAATGGGAGGTCTTTAAATTAATCAGAGTGTATCTTTTAAAGGGATGATGGAGCCTTCAACCTTTCTCTGCTTTGCTCTCAATGTCCCCATCTGCCAGCCCACCAGAACTGAGCCAAGGAAGATGTCATGCTTTTGAAGCTCCAAAACTGACTAAACCTTTTTGTTTTCTAAAGTTTTCTAAAGTTAGTTGCATTGTAGTAATGCAAAGTTGGCTAATACAACCCCAATGTAAATTAGACTCTGTCTTTACAGTCTCTAAATATTTGTTGACTGAATATCTTGGACCTACCCCTGTAGACGGTGGTTCCTGGCTGCCTTGTATCTACAAGGTTCTCTCTGTGAGTGGAATGGCCCCTCTGGGCCAGCCTTCCT
The DNA here is from genome assembly GCF_000260255.1 of Octodon degus. Classification (NCBI taxonomy): domain Eukaryota; kingdom Metazoa; phylum Chordata; class Mammalia; order Rodentia; family Octodontidae; genus Octodon; species Octodon degus. The sequence goes on from NW_004524578.1 coordinate 5,080,894, forward strand.
TCCCCAGCCCTGCTGTATTCCAGGTCACAGATGTGGATCACAACTCTTGCCTAGGGTAGGGTCCGCTTTTGGTCTTCAAAGTCATTTGGAATCTTAACCACACACACGCAAATCCTTTTATTTTCCACCTTTCTTTGTAAAAAAAAAAAAAAATTCACATGAAAAAAAGAACCTTTTATAAAAATGACTTGGCCTTGGGGGAAGGTATTCAAAGAATTCAGACTTGGAGACCATAACTTTATTTTTTTGGAAAGAAAACAAAAGAGAAGGCCATTAGTTTTCAAGTATGTTGGATTTATGCAGCTGCTGGAAGCCTCACCTGGCTAGGAACCCAGGAACACATTTGGGCTTATTGTTTCTAGTCAAAAAGGTGGTTTTTCTATAAATGGACCCTTTGCTCTGGTTAAAGAAAAAAGTGGTCAGAAAGTTGTTTTCTTAGACCTAATACTTTTATCAGAAAACACCGTGTGTGTGTGTGTGTGTGTGTGTGTGTGTGTGTGTATTTGAAGATTACACCTGAAGACCTGCTACCAGAGCCCTGTGAGGCTCTCCTTTTCACCTCTCGTGCCTCCCCTACATTGACACTGAGTCTGTAAGGCACTGCCTTGGTTTCTGGGATATGGCGGTGATAGGTGGTCAAGAAGTCAGCGGCACACCTTGTACTTGGGTTTCCATCCTAGCTACCCTACTGCTTGGTTTCTGTTAAATGATAACTCAGAATATAGGCCATCACTCTTGTGTGTGGCAGGATTCTGCTGTGTTGACATGCATATCCAATATCCCAACATTTCTGGGACTAAAAAAGAAAACAATTCTTAGCTCCTTGAAGCTTAAATGAGCTATAGAAAGGAGGTTAAAAAGTGGACTTTGGTCTTTACGAGTTGGTATCTGGGCAGGAAAACTGGAGCCATGCTAGGAATTTCTCACAGAGGAATTCAATACAGGGAGTTGGGATGGAGAATGTATGAGTGAGCCCAAGGAAAGCAGAAGGAGGCTGAAGAATGGCTGTTACTCTAAGCCTGGTAAAGTGAAAGAGAACTGGTGCTTTTCTAGGATCAAAGAGTATGGAAGAAGGGGCTGTAGGGGCTAGGCCTCAGACTTCTGTGGGGACACCACACCATAAAGCTGGGGTCCACAGCTGTACTTCTTAGAGTTGCTGGTTTACCCCACAAGTTGGAGGTTGTCTAGCACCAGGGGAGGAGTTAAACTGAAGTCTACTAAACTGAAAACCAAGGAGCACCCTTCCTCCTACTGCACACCTTCTAGCCTGCTTCCAGCCCCTCCTTTGGCTAAACTGAACAGGAAACCAGCAAAGAGAAGTCTGGGAAATGTAGTTTGCAGCCCCTCCCCCCTCCTCAGCATCAGGCAAATGACCAACACCTGGAGACCTTTATTGTAAGTGGCACCTTCAGAGATGACCTGGCTGAACATTCAGGGCTCCAGATTCTCAAGCTGAAGATGCTAGAAAGTCAGCGGTAGAAGAAAATAGGGTGATTTGATGTGCCGAAAGGACACACTGTTGTCCATGCAGGAACAGTGACGGCTTTGGTACCCTAATCAAGGACTGGTGTCCAAGGGTCATTACACAAGGATCATTGCAAAAGCTGAGACAGGAGTTATCCTTCTCTCAAGCAGGAAGACCCATGCTGTTTTCCATCTTTCTCCTCCTCCTCCTTCTCCTCCTCCTCCTCCTCTGATTTTAGGATAGGGTCTACAGGGTCTTACTACGTAGATTGGACTCCTAGTGATCCTTGTTTTCAACCTCACAAGGGCTGGGATTACAGGCGCGCCATCATGCCCAGTTTCAATCGCTGACTCAGCACACCCCGAGGGGCAGGGCTGGCACAGCATGCCGGTGATCAAACCCCCGCCGCTATGTCTGCCTAAGCAGGTGCTTTAATCCGCTGAGCTATTTGGCCAGCTCTCTGTTTTCCATCTTGATGAAAAGCATTTGATTTTAATTTTTCCTTTCTATGTGGAAAGCCACTAGTGTTGCATGGCTTAGCTGTTTTCATATGCAGTCATGTTTTATGTTCTTTTGTGCTTCTGGTGATTAAATCCCCAATGCATTGAATGCATATCAGGATGAGATATTGAGCAGGAGTTACAGATGCCCTTCGCCTCCTTTGAAATTGTTCTTTTTGTATTAATCTCAACGTATTCTGTGATTGTGTGTAGCCTTAGAGACATTCTTCTGTAGCTCCTGTCCAGTAGGGCGTACGGAAGCAGCAAGTTAGCTGGCAAGTGTCTAGACCAGAGGGTTGAGCTGTGGACAATACAAGTCAGCCCTTTTAAGATGCATAAAAACATCCAGCCTTGCCATTGGGCTCTGGGCCATACAAAATCTTCAAGTTAGTAATTCGCGGAATAAGTCACAGGGTAGAAGTTCCTAATAATAGAATAATAGAAGTTCCTAATAGTTCACATCATGGTATTGATAGAAATGAGGCTAGCAGCATGATTTGGGCTTATGCATCTGGCCCTGGGTCCAGGCTGAGCGAGGTCTCTGAGGTGCTCCCTAGTCTGGGCTGGACTGCTTACCCTCGGCTTTATAGGTGAGGAAGCCCTAGAGGTCAAGGGCCGATTCTGAGGGTCTGTGTCCAGTGTCATTGCTGCACGCCTCACACGGCCTTAACGCCACCACCCCAGGCAGAGAAAGCAATTTGTGAGATCTTCACTCCAGGACATTTGTTAAGTTCATTAAGTCTTAGTATGAATGATAAATTTCAAGAGTTTTCACCAACTGATTCAACTCAGTATTCTGTCAGCCTGGCAGTGCTAGGTGCTGTGGGGGAACCTGTCTTGGTATTTTGATTTTAGAAGTTGGTTTTAGGAAAACACTTCTTCCTTAAGGGGGTGTGGGAGCCATCTTTCCACTGGAAGAGAGTGACACCCCCAGCCATTGGGCATGTTTACCATTTTTTTCTGCTTTCCAGAAGGGCATAACCAGTTGAGGGCAGAACATGGAGTGGTGGGACCACAGTCAGCTAGGTCAGTGGCCTGCGCAGGGGTCTAGCAGGCCTCTTCCTGCCTAGTAGGCTGCTGTGTAGCCCCAGGATGTATCTGGGATTCCACGCAGGCAAGGAGCTCAGTGTAAGTGCTCTATGTGTGGCCACAGGTCTTCCCTGGTACTCAGACTTGAACTCAGGGCCTTTGCCCTGACCTACACCCCCACGGCACCTTTTTTCTTTTTGACATGGGGTCTTGTTACGTCTCCTGGTTGCCCAGCTGGGCTTGAACTTTGCGGTCCTCCTGCCTCAGCCTCTCCCAGAGAGCTGGGATTGCAGGTATGTACCACAGTGCCTGGCTTCTATGACTTTTATCACCATACTGAGATAGGTTGACCCTTTTTTGGTACATAGGGATGTCCTTTGCTTTTTCATTTCTTTTTCTGCTTGATTTTATTTCCTCTGTAATTCAATGTGAGGGCCTTAAATCTCCTGTGGGAAGAGGTAACCCATGAGAATTCTCGGGGTCTTTTCTTGCTCTGTGTCCTGGGTTTCCATGCAATGTTCCATTTTCTGGAGCTGATATGCCTTGGTCAGTGCCACCACAAGTCTGTGATGCAAGGTGAGAAGGAGGGACAGTGGTGGCCTTCTTCTTCCTGAAAGTGAGTTCTTCACAAGACACTGCAGTGGGAGCTAGGCTTCTGAAGGGATCCCCCTTGCCCTACCCACAGAAAAGCTGGGGAAAATCTATGATTCGTGTGGCTGGGGCCTTCCTCAGGGGCCCTGGGCTGTGCTGGTCCACTCCTGTGTGTGCCCACAGTGCGGATGCATTCTGTACCTGGCCTTGGGGTGCTGATGTGGGAAATACCTGTGGCTGACTTCAAGTTTGGGGTTCATCTTCCTATTAAATCTTTCAGTGGGTTGAACCTGGGTACCTCGCTTCTATCAGAAGCATTGGTCTTTATTGTCCTGGCCTGAAGTGTTCTCTTCTCGTCCCCTGAGACACTCAGTGTTCTTAGACACCTGCCTGTATTTCCTCCACTTTTTTCCCCCCTCTTGCCCCGTTTGCTTGTACAACAGCATATTATTTTTGTACCTTGGCACAAAGAGTGCCTCAAGACCATCCCTGGGTATGTCATTAGGAGACATGAGGATCTGTGCCGTAGGAGGTAGAGAATGCAAAAGTGGATTTCACACCAAATATCTGGTGACTCATGTGAATATTCTTTGGGAAATACCTAAATACCTCTTTGTTGTTGTTTGCTTTTATTTTAACTGCTGAGGCTAGAACCCAGAGACTTGGGCCTGCTAGGCAAGCACTCTACAACTATATTCCCTACATCGTCCTGTTTTGTTTTTATAGTAAGGTGTATTTTTCCATATAGAGCTGGAAAATTCATAATTGATTTTTTTAATTTTCCAAAAGCAAGGTTAATAACTACAATGACAATTTATGTGATATTTTAGCATCTTTAATAGTCTCCAAACTTTTATTATAAATCATAATTTGAATTGTTCTAAAAGTACATTACAAATGCCTTTTATGTCTGCCTTGTGTTTTTCTCTTCCTCATTTTGTTCTAAAATGACCTAGGGTGTCTTATGTAAAATACATATAAAATTGTCTATTTTAGTGGAGAACTGAAGCAAAGAAAAAAAATATATATATAGGTTTTTTTGATCTCCCAAGTCAGTATCCATTCCGGCGTGTGCTGCTGGCCCAAGAGACTGCAGGGCTTGGCTTCAGGAATGACCCCAGGTGTCTGTGACAGTCACAGAGGGCCCACAGCTGACAAGATGTAGCGTGTCCTCCAGGAGGGTAAGGGCCCTGCCCCTCCTAGAAACAGTGATGAGAAGCACCCAGCCCCACGCCTGCCTGTCTGCATTCAGGGGAGCTGGCACAGTACCCTGTGAGCCTGAGGTTGGGAAGTTTCTCTTTTCAGGATGCTGAGAGGATGTGAACGCTGGCACCTCTGGGACTGCAGGGCGTGTTTCTGCAGCATGGGGAATTTTTTTTTTTTGCCATTTATTTATTTATTTAATTGAGAAGTAAATATCAATGAGACAGTTTCAAAACTCATTAATAGGACAGTTTCAATAATTAATACATTGTACATTGTTATCTTCTTAGTGGTTATCCATAGTATAAGAAGCAGACAGGATATCCTGTCCAAACACTATTACTACAAATCTTCCTTCTCATTAAATTAAGTGAAAGTAGCTGTATATCTATCCTAACTATTCTGCATATACAGATACAAAATGGTCCTTCCTCTGTATCCCCTTTTTTTGTTTAGTCCTGTCAGAGATGGGTATTCCATTGGCATCTAAATACTATAGGTGCATAAATTCAGCAAAACAATCCAACACAGTCCAGCGGTCCACAATAGTAGTGGATTATCCGCAGAAGCCATCTCCCTGGTCCCCACGCTGCCTTTTAGAGGCAACTACTTTGCTTTTGAAACCTGAATCTGGATTCTTGGTGAAGCCAATGCCGGCTTGACTCTCAGGATTTTCTCAGAAGGAAAAATTAGACTTAGCTGCCCAGTCCAATAAATTGTGCGATGTGCACAGTTTCTTCCCAGAGAAAGGGCATCAATGGGAATAACAACTACGATTCAGGCTTTTACTAATGGAATTCATCAAGCGTACCAAACTGTGCTATGCGTGCCCCTCCACATGTACCCAGCTACCCTACACAAGTTAGACTAGGAAAAAACCTCTCTGCTAGCACACGTTAAAACAGCCTGTTAACCACGAGATCAGCTCATACTTTGGAAAACTGATACTCTCAGCCTGGGGAATTAAAGACACAATGTATGTGGTTTTCTCTGTATCTGGAAAGGAATGGCCATGGCTTGTGGTGGCCAGGAGACGCATTGGTGACAGCAAGCAGAGCGGGCAGCGGGGCAAGGCTCTTCCCACTCTCGGGGTCCTGCTTCTGTCCTCTACCCCAGTTGGACACCTACATGAGGAGAGAACACCGGTCCATGGTCTCATGTCTTTAAGTCTGGGGTTTTGTGGAAGGGCGGTCACTAGAGTCTAGGGAGGGGCGAGGGACGGAGAAAGGTCAGATGGCAGATGCCAAGATACAGATGGACGAGAAAAATGAGTCCCAGCACTCTACGGTGACTGTGGTCTGCGGCACTTTATAAAGTGACTAGAAGAATCTGAAGGTTCCCAGCACGGAAACAATATGCAACGAGGAGGTGGGAATGCTTTGTGTTGATTTAATGACTTGCGCCATATCCGTACGGCTTATTGTACGGTGTCCCACTAATGTACAATGAGTAGGTGTCAGTGGAAAGGAAACCCTACATCCAAAAGTTGCAGAAAAACTGAAAAGCAAAGCGATGATGCTGACCCCCAGTTCCGGGTTTCTGACATTTTGTTTTGTGGTGAGATCCCGGCTGTACCAAGAAGGATGTTGCCAAGCTGGTGTCCACTTTGTGCTGTCCCTTTTCCTCATTTTCCTTTGTGCATTCGCTCAGCCTTCACTTCCCACCAGCACTGCTGCTGGGGCAGCGAAATGGTCCTGGAGAAAAGTCAGGGCACTGCCCACGGTTTTACCTGCTACTTCATACTCTAGGCCAAAGTCAGCAGCCAGCGTTTTACATTTACGATACCCTGTCTGTTTTTGAAGGGTCACGGTCTTGCTATATTAATCAGTCTGTCTCCAAACTCTTGGGGTCAGGTGGTCCTCCTGCCTCAGCCTGCTGGGTAGCTGGGCTAGCAGCATGGGCTACCGCACCCAGCTTGTGACACTGTCTTACAGTAGCTCTCCAAGGTCCGTTAGGTAGACAGGAAGTGGGTCTTATGAGAGCTACTTGGTCGACTTAAAAGATTGCAGTGTGGGGCTTTGGTGTCTCACAGGCCTGCTCCTCTGGGCTGGGCACGCTGGGTATTGAACTTGGTGTGCACTCTGGTGTGTGTTCAAGCCTGCTGCCTCCTGGGCAGTATTACTAAAAAACCGTCAGGGCACACTGGGAGTCTGGAGATCCATGACAGGGGTACTGAGTATTTCACATGAGTACTGGCAGTAGTACTGTACATAAGCACTTCGTGGGAATATCTTCAGGTAAGAGTAAGAGTTGCTGATGTGCAGGGTTGAGCTCTGAGAAGGGATGTGCCTTTTGTTTGGCAGGAAGGGGAGGGTTGGAGAGAGGTTAGCTAGCAGATGCCAAGATACAGATTGACAAAAAAGGAGTTAGCTGGTCCCATGGGGTGGTGGTGTCTCTATCTTGACTTCTTGTCTGTCAAAGTCAAGTTCATGTCTCAGATTATTCTGTAGTCTATGAACTGTTTTACTGTGTGTACAGTGAAGCGGAGTTTTATCCACATAGGCAGCCACTGGAATGGAAAGAATGACTCCCAGTTAAAGAGCTTCTTCCTTTTCACAGTTAGATTCTGAGAGTAAGTTGCACACATCGCCACCTGTCCTGTAGCTGAGAGGTATTTCTGGCTGGAGATATAGCTCAGCGGCACAAGTGCTTGCCTGGCAAGCTCAGGGTCCTGAGTTCAATTCCTGGTGCCAAACAAAAGATGTTTCTTGAGAGATATTTCCAAGCACAAAGACAGGCCAGTCTTTACTCAGTGGCTTGGAACAGTCAGAGGTGGGCTTTGCGTTTTTCTTTTCTAAGTGGAGGCCACACCCAGGGGCATTCCATCACAGAACTACAGTGTCAGTGCTTTTGAATTGTTATCTAGAGACCATGTCATCAAGGTGCCCAGGCTGGCTCCAAGTGCAATCCTCCTGCTGCACCCACCTGCGGAGCTGGGACCGCATATGGCCCCACAAAGGCCCCTGCTTAGACTTGGGCTCTTTAAGTGATGACAGCAGCTGTTTGTCGAAGTGAGCTCTTACAGGGAGACAGTTTATATCTGAAAAATCAACAAAGGATTTCCATACGTTTGAGGTGAACTTGCATTGTAGGTTGGGTATAGATGATTTTTTAAGTTGTGGTTTTATTTATTTTTCTTACTTTGTATTTAAATTTTCAAAAACTTTTTTTCCAACAATTGTTTTAAGGCCACTCTTAAAATGCAGTTCTTTTCTGCACCAGAGCCTAGAAATAAAGGACAAGGGCCAGGGCTCCTGACCTGTGACTCTGAGCACGGCCTCCCAGCATGTGTCCAGGCTTCCGTCATCAGCAGCGGTTGCACCATCCAGCGCTGCATCCCCTTTCTGTCCCCTTCACCGGAGAAGCTCTCAGATCCCATTCCTGGGGTGCAGGCTTCCTGTTCCCCTGCTCACAGGGTGGGGCTCTTCCTGTCCTTCTGAGGGACAGCTGTCATTTCAGTCATGTTCTGCTCCCTCTCTCCTTGGGTTGATGCCCAGGTTCCCCAGCTTTTTCCTTTCTGCTGCCCTGGCCAGTGGACATGGACTCACCCCTGTGACCATGGAGGTCCACGTCACCGAGACCACAGGGGGCCTGTGCTAGGGGAGCCTCCGTGGAGGGATTTTGTGCTGTTCCATGTTGGCCAAAAACTACACACATGTCTCCCTTGTCTTCCAGAGAAGAAGACGCCCAGAAAGGCCAGGCCATCCCGGGTGTGGCGGGAGCGGAGGAATGCCATCCGGCTTACCAGCGAGCACACAGTGGAGACCCTGGTGGTGGCGGACGCCAACATGGTACAGTACCATGGGGCGGAGGCTGCACAGAGGTTCATCCTCACTGTCATGAACATGGTAAGTGTGGGCCCTGCGTCCTCCTGTAGGGATGCTCTGGAAGCAGGGGCCATGTCCCCCTGCCAGGCATGGCAGCCGCTGGCTAGGAGATGGAGCATGGCATTACATACCCAGGTGGCTAAGTCCAAAGTGGCCTGGCAATGGGGACCCACACATTCAATGCCAGAACGCTTCAGAGGACCTTTGCCGTACATGTGCCTCGTGCTCAGGGGTGGGCAGAGCTGAGGTAGTCCCAGGTCTGGCACGAAGCAGTCAATAGTCTAGCAGGAGGAACCAGAATCCAGCTTTATCGGAAAAGTGTTTCTTATGTACCTGAGAACTTGTAGGATGCTGCAAAATTTAGCAGCTTGGAACTAAGGAAGGAACAGTGAAGCCTGTGTCTCCATTCTGTTGATGGAGATAGGGGGAAGACTCCTTTACACACGTCGGTGTGGGAAGGCTGCCACCTTAAAGATGACCCACTCAAGGCCCCCACACCCCACCCGTCGATTCCCCTGCCCAGTAAATGTTTATGAAGACCTTCAGAAACCTTTGGCATTGCATTAGGTGTCAGAGTATAAGTGCAAAAATGACTTGCTCCTTCCCTCGGGAGGCAGTAGTATTCCAGATGAACAAAGCACCATGTTTCCATAGAAACACGTGGAGGGACCACTGAAGTCCAGGAAAGGGGCTGGCTGGTGATCATCTGGCAATGTGGAGGTGTCGGGAAAGAGCAGGCCTTGTTTAGAGAGGGAGTGAGTGCTGGGTAGATTGGGGATGTGGGTGGGAGGGCACGTAGTGGGGGCAGCAAGTATGAGGCCCAGGAGTTTAGCAGCTCCATTAGGGACCGGTAAGTGGCATGAGAGAGGGCACGGAATGTAGGATCCTTCAGGGTGTGGATAGGTGTGTGGATGGGGTAGGGGGGTGAATAAGGCATCCTGAGGGGTGCGGCTTATTCCAAGGACCAGCAGGCCCTCTCAGAGGGAGAGGAATGATGTATCTAGATCCACGATTGGATACCTCAGTTGCTGTGTGCAGGGTGATTGGAGCGGGAAGCAGTGAGTACAGCTGTTGGGAACGGTGCCTGCGTGGAGGAGGTTCTGGGCACAAGTGGGCATGGGCAACTGGCACGACAGGGCCTTAGAATGCAGGGGAAGAGGCAGAAGTGGGGACTCAAAGCTGAGAGCCTGGGTGGATGATGGAGGCACTGACGAGAGAAGGAGGCGTGGGTGTGGTCCTGGGGGAAGATTTCCACCACAGCAAGCTGAATTCTAGGTGGGTGACCAGGATGGCAGACATGTGGCTGCAAAGAGAACCTGGGGGATTTGGGGCTTGGAGCTGGTGGTGCACACTGTGGACATGGGGAGCACTTCCCAAGGGAGTATCTGGATAAGCAGAGAAGGTGGTCGAAGCCAGCCTGCGAGCATCAGCCCAGGGGCTGTGGGCAGAGGGGCATGGGGGAGGTGGTCCCTAGGAAGGCGTTGAAGGTGCAGGAAAGGGCCAGTTAGCAGTGTCAGCTGTTGGGCTGGTCAGCTCCCTGGTAGAGCAGTCTTGAGGGTGCATAGTTGAGGGGAAAAAAGGGGAATTAGAGATGAAGTAGTAGAAAGAGCAGGCACAGGTCTAGGTACAAGGGGAGGGACAAGAATCTCAGCATGGAGCTGGGTCTGGGAGGACTTTACAGAGGGAAGGAGGACCAGGGGCCATGAGTGCGGCAGCCTGCTCTTCCCTATAAGTCGGGGTTGAGCTCCTGCCGCACCAGTATGTGCCTGGCAGTGAGTGACAGGTCCCACTGGCTGTGATGGCAGTGAGTCGAGGGGCAAGGTTTATTGGCCCCAGTGGCAGGGGGAGCAGGTGGACCTGTGTGTGTGCAGGCTGTGGCAGCAGTGGGCGTGTTGTGGGCTCTCAGCCCTAGGATCTTCAGGGTCTTCGGGCCAAGCGTAACCAAACTCCCAGACCTTGGGGAGATGGGAGCCCAAGCTGACCCAGGTTGCAGACCTCCCTGGGTATCTGAGGGGCAGCTCTGGGTGCTGGGAGCTGAGTGCCAGGAGAGGAGTAGGCTGTGACCTGAAGCATTGGGGAAGGGCGTCAGGCGCCCTTGGGCCATCATGTGGGAGGAAGGGAGAAGATAAGAGTCCTGTGGGTAGACAAAGCCTGCAGGTGGCTCTTTGCCCATGTGTGGGTGTGGCTGAGAGGGCCCTCTGGGAGTGCATCTTCAGTGGGGGTACATATACACTTCTGGATGAACCCTGGATATTCCTTTCCTTCTGGAATCCCAGCTCTGGTATGCAGCTGTGGCTGTGTGGCCGGAAGGCCAGGTGGTGCACAATAGGCTGCACAAAGTACCCTTGGACTGGGATCCCACAGCTTGTTTCCCAAGAACCAAGAGGTTTGGGGACATTATCAGGGTCACACAGCAGGTCACTGGCAGGATTATGAGCCTCGGGCCAAGCCTTTCCCCTGCTGGCCACAGCAAATCAATTTCTCTGTCCCCACGCCTGGTTGAACGCATGTCTTGGTCCTCTGTTCCACCTTGTCAGGCTGGCTTCTCGAACTGTGGGAAGCTCCGTCTACCTCGACCACTTCCTCAGACTGGGTGTGCTCTAAAGCAGAAGGTATTTTAGTGATGCTTTGTGAGCATGTTGAGCTGCATGCATGTGTCCCCAGGTCCCCACCCACACATAGGCCCCTCTCCAAAGCCAGCTGGTGACAGGCTCTGGGTCATTCTGCTAGAGGCTTCTTTCAGGGCAGCGGCAACTCTGGGAGTTTCATCAAAATGTTTTTCTTTCTAATATTTTCTTCTTTTTTGGTGGCAAAATATACACACTGCAAAGTTACCATCAAGGCCATTTTAAGTGTTTAATTCTGGATATGTTCATGCCGTCATAAGCCACCAAGATCCACCTCCAGAATATCTCCGTCTTGCAAACGTGTCCCTGTGGAACAGTCCCTGCTTCTCTTTCTGTCTCTGAGTTTGCCTACTCCACGTGCCTCCTTATAAGGGAACTCGGACAGTCTTTGTCTTTCTGTGACTGACATAATGCCACAAGGCATGAAGTCCTCTGGGCTCATGTGCTAGGGCACGTGTTGGGATCTCCCTCCTTTTGTGGCTGATAATGTTCCTTGCATGCACGTGTGTCATATGGTTGTCTACTTATCCATTGGTTCCGGCTTAGATTGTTTCTACCTTTGGCTGGTGGCTTCTGACAGCTTGCTTACATTTTTATCAAAATTCATGTGCTGGACATGAATTCTGAAAAGTCATTTGTTAATGGCATTTGGAAGGTGGGGAGATAATTAGAACTAGATAAAGTCGAGAGGATGGGCAGTCAGGTTTTATTTTTTAATTTATATATTTGATACAGGATCTCACTACACAGCTCAGACTTGTATTGATCCTCCTGCCTCAGCCTCCCCAGCACTAGGATTAAAGGCATGGGCCACCATGCCCAGTTGGTACCACGTGCAACTGGGGCTCTGGGACAAGCACAGCATGCAGTTCCAAGGATTGAACCTAGGTCCTTGCACTTGCCAGGCAGGCACTTAGACCGCTGAGCTATCTCCCTGGCACAGTCCGGTTTCTATAAGAAAAGTAGAGATCGGAGCTTGCGGGCTCCTCTGTTGCACTGTATGATACCCGCTGCAATGTAAGGGTGCAGCCCTCACCAGAAGCCAAGCAGGGGCCGGCACCCTGTTCTGAGACTCCCACACCTCCGAACACATGAACTAAATAAACCTCAGATTTGTGACGCACGACGTGGGATTCAGGGATAGCAACGGAAAATGGGCTGAGACAGCGCCTCTGAGTAACGCTGCTGTGAACGTGGGGGCGAGTATCTGTGTGCACCCCAGTCTGCCGTTCTTTTGGGTACATACCCTGCAGAGGCGTTGATTTTGCTCACGTCCCATGTCACCTCACCCTGTAGGAATGGCTTCGGAGCCCTTTGTTGGCACACACCCAGGTCTCTGGAGGCTGGGTAATGGCGGGCTACAGTGCTCGGGTCTGCCCGCCGGAAGCCGGCGAGGGTGGCTCTGCACCAGACTCTTTCATCGGCAGAGATTGCCGTCTCCTTTATTCATTTTTTAATTACCCTGGGTACAAGTGCAAAGCAGAAATGTTCATTATATCCGCTGAGGCAAAGCTTCTGCCTTGGTAGTTGCTTTCACACAGTGTCATCTGGGCAGGGACGGGGAGGGGGATGGGCATGGTATGTGGGAGCAGTCCCCACGGCCCAGCCCACACGGCTGCAGGACCGAAGGACAGGAGGGGCAGGAGCTCTGTTCCTTGCTTTTAGTCTGACACCCTTCCCTCCTCCTCAGCTGCTTACATGGATCCATCCGAGCATCACAAGTCCCCTGTGGAGGGCAGGTCTGGGCTCTGCCATGTCAAATCTGTATCAGAAATTTTCAAAGGTCTCCTCCTCCTCTCAACAAGGGTGATCTTGCTATGTGACAGCACAGGGTGAGGACACCTAGCCCTTTAGCTGTCTGTACTCTGGATTCTTGAGGTGACCAAGGCTAATGGCAAATGAAAGTGGAGCCTGGGGACCCATCCTTGTGGCAGGCATCGCTCCATGAGGCTCTGCCCTGCCCTGCTGTGGAGGGTTGCTGTTCAGTGCATTGACAGACCAGTAGCCTTCAGATGTGACACCTTGCTTTGGACAAGACCAGCCTCTGCCTCTGCCAGCGTCTCCCCCCTTCTATCCTTCTATCACAGTGTAGGAAATCTGGAGATTTCAGTCTTGCCTCTGGCTGTTCTAGAAAAGAGACTCTGTAAAAAGAAAAGAGACTCTGTGCTGAAGTGCGGTAACTCTTAAGCCAGGAGGAAGGGAAGGGATTGCGGTTGGCCAGGGGCCCTCATTAGGTACCACTCAGCTGCTGTGAGCCCTCTGCTCCTCCCGGGAGTGTTTGTGGAGCTGCAGGCCCAAAGTGACTTTGTCCTGCTGGATATGCACGGAAACCTGCTGGAGTCGGGGGCCTCCTTCATTCCAATACATTTCTCTCCCGGCTGTGGGAAATGGGGTCCTTGGTGCTGGTGGGCCGGTGCCCATTCCCTGCCGCCTTTCCACTTGGGTCTTTGCAGGCATGTCTGGGCCACCCTGACCTCTAAGGTGGGTTCCAGCGAGGGAGCCATCCAGCCCTCCCCACCCTGTGCTCGCATTGCTTTGTGAGCCTCGAGAACTTGGTCTCAAGTGTTCATGGTTTTCATAGCATCTCAAAGCTGTGAGTCCATAGTTGGGGTCCACCCCTGGCCCGTGGCAGAGTTATGGTGGGAGGAAAGGAGGGGCCCTTGTGATGTTCTCCAGCCCTGGTAGCAGGTGGTGCTTTCACGACACTGCTGCTGCTTTCCTATTTTACAGAGTGCCGTGGAGGCTCAGGGAGTGACAAGGTCAGGCTGCAGAGCAGCGAGTACACAGCAGGCAGGGATGCCTGCTCAGCACCAGGGCCCGCACTGTACCTTGCTAAAGGTGACAACCTGGTAGGGTCTGGCTTTGACAACTCGTTGAGCTTCCTTGCTGGGCTTCCTGTCACTTCCACTATTTGCTCTAGAGTCCCTACCACAGCAAGACCAGCAAATTCTGCTCCCAGCAGAATTAAGACATTGGCGCTTAACAACGCTAAGCCCCCTGTGGCTTCCTACAGCAGCTCAGGGGAGCCCCCTGCTCTTCCCCAGCCACTCAGCACATATGTGTTGGGACCAGTACTGCTCAAGGGAGAAATGGCTTTTCAGCGGTTTGTCCTGTGAAACTGGATATTCACATACAGTAGAAAGAAGTTTGACCCATGTCTGACATCTTATACAAAAATGTATTACATCCCTAAATGGAAAACAGAAAACCATAAAACTCATAGAAGACACAGGTGACATTTTCATGGCATTGAATTTATCTGTGATTTCTAGAATATAATATCAAAGGCCGGGCTGGGAGATAGCTCAGCAGCACAGAGCCTGCCCAGCAAACTCAAGGTGCTGAGTTCAATCCCTATTACAAAAAAAAAAAAAAAAAAAAAAAAAATTGTCAACATCAAAGACAGAGCTGTCAACAAAAGAAAGAACAAACTGAACTTCATCAAAATTAAAACTTTTGTGCATCCAGGAACACGTCAACAGAGTAAGGACAACCCACAGAGAGAAAGAAAATACTTGCAAATTACATATTGCATTACTGTATATCCACACTCTGCTGAGAACTCCTAAAACTCAACAATGACAGCAGAACAATCTGATTTTAAAGGTGGGCAGAAGACTTGCGTGGACATATTTTTCCAAAGAAGATATACAAATAGCCAGTAAGTACATGAAAATATATTGGACATCACCAAACACCAGAGAAATGCAAGTCAAAAGCAGGATGAATACTGGTTCTCGTCCATGAGGGTTATAAATGCATCCATATAAACAAAACTGGAGAAGACCACTGATGACGTCATGGAGTGGTGGTTACTCTTGTTACTGTTGATGGGACATACAGTGGTGCAGCTACTACAGAAAACATGATGGTTCATAGAAACAAAAAGGAAACCGACCACTTTTGAATTAACATGCCAAAGAACTGAAGACAAGGAGATACAAGACATGTGTACACCTATGTTCGTAGTAGCAGCCTCACAGTAGCCAGAACTTGGAAGCAACCCAGGCGTCCCACTGGTATAATGCATGAACAAAGTGTAATTATGCAGTGATATAATAACTCCCCCTTGAAGAATGACACTCAGACACGTCTCCAGCATGGAGGCGCCTGGGGGTCAGCGTGCCGAGTGAGATAGGCCAGTCATGAGAAGGACACACAGTATGTGACTCTTGTCTGTGAGGTACCTAGAGTAGGCACATGTGTAGAAATGGCAGTTAGAATGGTGACTTCCCGGAGATGAGGAGGGCATGTGAGGAATTAGTATTTAATGGGAACAGAGTTTCAGTGGTGCAAGTAAAGAAAGTTTGAGAGATGGATAGTAGTGATGGTTGTAGAACGATATGGTTATTTAGCCATCGATCTGTATATTTAATGATTTGTGAGATGGCAGGTTTGCTGTTGTGCATGTTTTGCCATAATTTATAATATGCATCCTACTTGTGCCCAGTGTTGGTAAGCGCATCTAGGGAGGACTCGCTACACCTTTGCCATTGTTTACTCCAGATCCGGTGCACATGCACGTGGTTCAGAAATGTGGATGGAGTCTGTGAGCATGGACGTGAGCACTGGTGCCCTCTACTACATCCCCCGCAAAGGAGTTAGCCCTGAAGTCAGAAACGTTTAGGACCAGAAGGAGGCTGGACCAAGCAGCTCGGAACATGGGAAAGACCTAAGTGTAGGGGACTCCAAAAGGCCCAGCCAGGCCCCAGGAGAGCGCAAGGCCAGGGGCCGGGAGGGGTGGGCGCTGGTTGCCCGGTGCTGAGTGCTGGTGTCTGCTGCGGACTTTTACTGCCTGCCCTCTGCCTAGGAGCATCTTCCGACTGTCTGTGTTCCCTGCCTTCTGGAGTCAAAGCCCTAGGGGGAATTCAGGGAATGGGTCCACCCCAGGGTGCTGGAGCAGGCAGACAGCTTCTGCTCCCTTTGCTTTCCATAGGGGGAAACGGTACCTGTCTTTCTCCAGAGATGACCCAGAGGAGGAAATTTTCCCCAGTGAAAATAGTAGTAGATCCTATTTCTCCCTTCTTTCCTCAAAAAATAAAAATAAAGTCAACCACTGCTTCTGTCCTTTAATCACTACAAAGGCGGAACTGAAGGTTTTTTTATTTTTATTATTTTTTAATCCTTTTTAAATTTTATTTATTTATTTATTTATTTATTTATTTTATAGCGGGACCGGGGATTGAAGTCAGGCCCTTGTGCTTGTCAGGGAAGTGCTTTATTCTACTGAGCCATCTCCCCAGCCCCCCCCCTTTTTTTAATATTTATTTGGCACAGGGTCTTACTATGCAGCTTGGACTCATAGTGATCCTCCTGTCCCAGCTTCCCCAGCACTGGAATTACAGGTGTGCACCCCCACACCCAGTCTTGGTGGCTGGCACAGCGTTCCAGGTCAGGCACGGCTTGTGGTACCTGGGATTGAACCTGGGTCCTTGCGCTTGCTAGGCAGGTGTTTAGACTGCTGAGCTATCTCCTCAGCCCCTGGAGTGGAGTTCGATAGAGATTTTGATAGAAATCCCATCATGCCACTTCCAGGAATCTACAGAAGCTAACTTGAATGGGATCTTGAATAGTCATGCACCCTTGACTATGGCAGCGCTGTTTCCAGTAGCCAAGAGGTGGGACATGGTGACCATGGATGGACGAAACGATAAATAAAATGTGTGGGCGTGTACATAAATATTCACGCTTGTGGAGGAAGGACGTCCTGACACGCTGTGGTTGAGGACGTGATACCGAGGGAGATAAGCTAGACACCAAGGGACAAGCAAGGACTATTTCTGCTTCATGAGGTGCCTCCTGTTGCCGGGCTGTTGGGGATTTTCCAGAGGTACCGAGAGGCCTTCTGCCCATGTGACTTGATTCTCCTTCAGTGAGGGCAGGGCGACACCAGAGCAGAATGTTTGGTAAGAACAGATCGCAGGTGGAAACAGGTGATGCCGACGCCAGAAAGCCTAGGTGTGGGCTGCCAAACTGGAGAATGGGGCCACTTGACAGCAATTCAGTTGTTCTTAGCTTCCTTAACAACCAGGCCATGAAATGAAAAACCAGAGACATTCCAGGCAAGCTCTATTTGAAGGAAAAATGACATCAATTTCACCAATTACCATATGAAGTAGACAAGTCCCTCTCTGGTGACAGCACTACTGGCTCAGGGTTAGAGAGGCTCAATGGGATTCAGGCTCCAGCATCAGGCAGCCACCCTGGGGGTTCCTCCCACACAGAAGGTGCCACCACCCCAGCGTCTGAGGCAGAAGGCTGGGGTGGGCTCCAGAGTGTGCATTTCCATCTTGGGCACAGGAGATGTTGTTGTGCTGCTTTGGGGGCCCCCCTCAGAGGCACTGGTAGAGAATGTAACCCCTCCTTTTGGGGGTACTTACTGGAGCTATGAGTCCTTGTCTATCCCTGTATAAGCTCCGGGCCATGCAGGTAGGTGGCGGCTCTGTGAAAATCCGTGCCCAGGGGCCTGAGCAGCTCCTTCCCACCTGCTTCCCCCACCTGTTCATCTGGTCCCCATCTGCCACCCACCCCCACCTCCCACGGTGTCCCTGAGTCACCCAGCTGGGAGGCTGCAGCATGCTGTTGGCGGTGGGTCCAGCTGCCAAGGAACTGTGTCTGAGGCAGCCAAGGACCTGCACATTCACTGGGGCACAGCCAGAGCTGGATGCCAGGGATGGAATTTCTGGACAGCTGGGTCTGCCGCTCATTGCCCAGCCAGGTATCTCCCTTGGAGCCTGCGGCTGCTGCCTCCTGGTCTTCTCCTGAGCACATGTGCCCAGGGGGGAAAGGTGGGGAGACTTAGTGGCGCGTCCCTGAGCTGTGCCTTGTGCTCTGTGGGTGCCCGATCAGTCTGGCTTTGCGGGAGCCCTGGGCCTCCGGCCTGCACTGTGCTCTGCAGAGCTTTGGTGGGTGTGGTCAGCATAGGCAGGTGACTAAGGCTTAGCTGTGTCAGCTCCGATTCCTGCTTTCTTGTCTTGAGACACCTTCATTACAACGACGGGTGACAATCTGTAGGCTTATTATGGAATATTATTTAGCACATGAGCTTTTGTGGGTTTTTTTTGTATTTTGTGCAGTTCTCACTACATAGCTTGGACTCATAATGATCCTCTTGTTTTCAGCCTCCCCAGTGCTGGAATTACAGGCGTGCCCTACCACACCTGGACTCGGTCGTCTGCTCAGCATGCCAGGGGCAGGGCTGGCACGGCTGGCATGGCATGTGGTGCCAGGGATCAAACCCTGGCCCCTGCACTTACCTAAGCAGGCACTTAGTCTGCTGAGCTATCTCGGTGGCCTTTTTTTTTTTTCTAGTAAACTAAAATTTTTATTGTGAGATAATGTAACATTTATCATCTTAGCCATTTTTTAATGCATGGTTCAGTATTAAGTGTATTCTTGTTGTTCAACATGTAGAGCTATTATTCCTTCTGGTGAAACTGACTACGCCCATTGAAGAGCCCCCCACTTTGCACCCCCACCCAGCTCTTGGATCATGAAGGTGTTTTCTCTTCTTCAGCCTTAGATCTTATTTTCTGTGCATTTGTTCCAAAGGAGGCGATGGTGCCTTGGGATAAAGAGTAGACATGAGTCTGAACTACTCTCAACCCAGCAGGAAGCAGAGAGGGCTTCTAGCAAGGTAGTCTGTCCTGTAGTCTTATTCTCCCTGATAGTTGTAATCATTCCATGCAGATTTATTTATTTTTTATGCAGACCAAAATACTACTGAGATGTTAGCATATTATTCCTTTAAGCCTATACATATATATATATATATATTTTTTTTTTCTTTTTCTTTTTTTCCTGTATTTAGGGCAGGATCTACAGGGCCTACAGGGTCTCACTATGTAAATCCGACTCATAGTGATCCTCCTGTTTTCAGCCTCCCAAGCGCTGGGATTACAGGCATGTGCCACCACGCCCAATCTTGGTGGCTGGCTCAGCGCGGAGCCAGTATAGCAGGTGGTACTGGCAACTGAAGCCAGGTCCTTGCACTTGCCGAGGCAAGTGATTAGACCGTGGAGCTATCTCCACAGCCCAACCTGTAGGATTCTTGAGTGACTGTATATTTGGCTAGTGTTGACATGACAGTCATGGTTTATTTTTGTTTCTTTTTCTTTTTTGGTGCTGGGCACTGAGCCTCATACATTGTGGGCATAGTATCTTCTTCCTCTGCTGTGGGCTCTCCGCCCACCTTTCGTGTTCAGACTGCATCTTAAGGGACCCTGCCCAGCTTGAATTGACTCCTCCATAATGTTGAGTTTTCATTCTTTCAGTTTTTCATGTTTTGAACTGAGATTTACCAGTTTGAGCCTGACCCTCACACTGACTGTTTCAGGAGAAATTTGAATTGGAGTCACTGGGTGGTTCTTGAAATACCAAACAAGAAGAAGTTGCGTGCTTTCCCTTTTTCCCTCAGGGTTGAGGGTAGATACTGAAGACATGATTTCAGAGCTGGTCTATGGTCAGGTTTGAGAGAACCGACTCCTATGTCATTGTTGAGAAAAGGAAATTTGGGGAAAAAACAAAAAGTGAGAACAGAACGAGTAAATGTGTCCCCTTCCCTTTTGTCTTTGTGGTAAAGAATATTAAGTTACACAAAGGTAGGGCTTATTTGATCTGATGGCAGTTTTCAGTTCCAGCTGGGACACCTCTAATCCCTGTGTCCCACAGAAGCTTCCGCTCTGTGCTCGCCTGGCTTGTGGGCTTGGCGCCGTTGCTGACTGCCCTGCTCGGCTCGACCTGAGCTGGCCCTGGCCACACTACATGCCGCGGTCAGCGCTTTTAGCTGCTGCTGCGGTGCAGAGAGAGAGAGAGAGGTGGCACCAACCGGGAAGTGTTTCAGTGCCCCGGTGGAAAACTCTCCCTTCTGGATTATGACTATGATCATTCAGCTAAATCTAGCCAAGGAGAGTATTCAAGTTCTCATCTCTGTTCCTACTGTATTCTGTCACTGCTTCCCCCTTGATCACCTTGGCCCTAGAGGCTCTGAGTCCCACTTTTGCCATATTATGGAAAGGAAACTCAAGAGGGCATGGTGCCTTGGGCTTTCTCTATTCACGTCAACTCTGACACCTGTGCATTGTTCGAGTTTTTCTTCATCTCTTGTCCTTGCGACATTTTCTAGAGCCTCTTGAGGTTCTTGTAACTAAGAGCTTCCAAGAAGAGGTGTGTATTAGGCAGTTTTGTATTACTATAATTAAATAATGGAGACAGGTAACATATAAAGAGAAAAAGGTTTATGGAGTTCTCTATTTTGGAGGGTCAAGAAAAGATCAGGCAGACCTACTGCTTTGGCCTCAGGTGAAAGCACCAGAGGTCATTGGTGGGAATGAATGTCAGAGTGACAGGATGGTCACATCTCCAACCAAGAATCAGGACAGGTGACTTTAGGCTTTTCCTCAGGGCACCTCCTTCCAAAAGTCTATAGCATTTTCCAATAGCACCACCCAGGAACCTTCATATGTGGACTCGTTGGGGGCACAAATTATGCTCAGACTGCAGCAAGGACAACAGGGAGGAGAGCATAGCCTTTTCTGTTATTATAATTTGTCTTGATGACGAACTTTGGCAAGGATGAGAACTTCAGGGAGAAAAGAAGGAAATGGATGTTTTGGCTAGACACCCCTGGGTTTGAGTCCAGTCGTGGTTGACTGGCTGTGTGTCTTGAGCAGGTGGCTTTACCTCGATGAGCCTGTTTCCCTGCTGAGGGTGGGACGGAGGGCACCCTTGACTGGGGTGGTGACGGTCAGAGTCAGGCAGGCTGCCACACGGCAGGCATCCCTCCCCTCCCCTCCCTCCCTCCCTTCCCTCCCCTCCCTCCCCTCCCCTCCC
>NW_004524578.1:5102163-5183067 GCF_000260255.1 Octodon degus
CTCCCTCCCCTCCCCTTCCATTCCCTTCCCATTCCCAGCTCACTGTGGGAAAGCCCAGATGAGAGTTGTGAGTTTTCTGCCAGAAGCAGCTAACATACTTGTCTTCTTTTTTTCCCTTCAGAATCTTGCATCCTATTCATTGTTAAAGGTTTCCAGCTTGTGGGGGGGGGGGGGCGTGGGCGCGCACGCCTGAGTCCAGTTTCTGTTGTACACATTTTCTTTCAGAGAATTCACTTCCAAGGGAGCTTTTTAGCTTTTCAGAAAATCCTTCTGATAGAATCTGCGTTTTGCTCACATGTTGCACCCATATTTCCTTTTGTTCGCTTAAGTCTGTGTATGCTGAAAATGAATTACATGTAGTTAAAAGTTTTTCTGGTACGAGAAGAGTGCAAGCTGCATTTTTAATATTATGATTTTTTAACTCAGACTTTTTGTTTTATAACAGCTTTAGATTTACCAAAAAATTGAATAGCTACTACAGAATTCTCAATAATTTCCCTACTGATTTAAATTAAGGAACTTTTTATAATTAGTCAATATTGGTATGCTACCATAAGCTAGAAGGCCATAATTTATTCAATATTAATTTTTAACCTAGTATCTTTCCTTCATTTCAAGTCCCTCCCTAGGATACCAATGTATCTTTTTAAAAAAAAAAATCATATTTCTTCTCTTTTGATAGGTCTACAATATGTTTCAGCACCAGAGCCTGGGAATTAAAATTAATATTCAAGTTACCAAGCTTGTCCTGCTACGACAACGTCCTGTGAGTACCTTTCAAAGCATGCAGAAAACATAACGCATGCCTGAGCTCCCTGAGGCTATTGGGAGCTTAGGAGGGCTCCAGATTGCCGTCTGTGTTCCTTATCCCTGGCCTTGAAGACAGCAGCAGTTCGAGGAGAGCGGGTGCACACACTGGAACCGCTGTACGTGTGCTGCTTGGTTAGACAGTCCTGTGGGAGCTCCAAGCCTGGGCTGCCCACACCCTCCTCCCCTCCTGGAAGGTCTTGCGTGTGGCTCTCGGACATGTGCAGAGTTACCGAGGGCTGTGGAAGGGCGGCTCCCCGCCGGTGCTTCACGCCAGTTGGGTTCCCCGTACGTGAGTACCTTGCAACTTGACGGTGCTGTCTGAGGCATAACTTGCCGCGTTGAGCAATCAGTGTGAGACTGAGGAGTTCTACTTCCTTGGCTCGCCATTCTCTCTGTTAACAAAAAACAGTTATTCTCTTGAATAACATAACCTTCCTTTAGACTTATAAGGTCCCTACTGATTCTCAGGATCCCCAAATATGCACTAATGTTAGGCTTTAACTTGGGTGCGGTGACATAGAATGACATCTTGGTGAGTAGCTGTCTCCATCTCAGCCTGCCGTAGCCTGGCTGGGAGCTCTGGCTCCTCTGGGGTGCGGGTGTTCACGTCTCTGACTCCCCCCTCAATCTCTTCCAGGCCAAGTTGTCCATTGGGCACCATGGGGAGCGGTCCTTGGAGAGCTTCTGTCACTGGCAAAATGAGGAATATGGGGGTGCGCGGTACCTTGGCAACAACCAGGTCCCAGGAGGCAAGGACGATATACCTCCCGTGGATGCTGCTGTATTTGTGACCAGGTAAAGCTGGAGCTGCCACAGCTGACCTGAGGCGAGAGGAGGCATTTGCTTTATAGGGCAATGTTGTTGGGAGGTCAGCCCCGGAAATCAGATCTTTGTCTCCCCGTCTGGGCTTCAGTTTCCTCAATAGTTAGCTGGGGGTTTGTGATGATCCACAGTTCTGAGGGCTGAAGGTTAACGTGAGTTCTTGCATGTAAAGCAATCTTCCCAGGCCTTCATGGGCACCAGCCATTAATTGTCCTACTATTAATACCAGAAAAATACTGCAATCTTAGCCAAAAGTCTTGACAAATTGCAAAAAGTTCACCTCGTACTTCTCCCCTCCACCAAATACAGACTGGGAAATTCTGACATGGGTGTGAATATGCTTCAGCCTGGCCTCAGCACAGTTAGGAAGGAGAATGCGTGCCCTCAGCCTGCAGTGGGAGGAAGTCCACGTGGGCAGGTAATGTGTCCCACACGGCCTCCATAGACACTGTTTACAGGGACTGTAGGGGCCTCTGGAGAGTTGAATCTTCTGGGTGCCCATGGGAGTCCCACGCAGCCTCCATACGGGCTGCAGGACTGGACTTCCCCTTCCAGATTGCAGAAGAAAGCAAGGCTGCAGGAGTGGACAGCAGGATCTCTGGGCTACCTCCCAAGCATAGCGGCATGGTGGCTTTAGTTTCCTGGGTTGCTGTAAAAAAAAATGATCACAAGCTAATCCACGTGAAATGATGGGGATTTATCCCCTTATAGTTCAGAGCCTGGACATCCAAATTCAGGGTGTTAAGGCTGCGTTCTCACTGGTGGCTCCAGGGAAGGATCCTTTCTTCCATCTCAGGCTTCTTCTTTTTTTTTATTAATTTTATTGAGAAACAAATAGCAATGAGACAGCTTCAAAACCAATTAGTAGGACAGTTTCAATAATTAATACATTGCATATTGTTGTCTTCATAGCAGTTATTCATAGTACAAGATGCAGACATATCTTGTCCAAAGATTATTAGTATAAATCTTCCTTCTCATTGAATTAACAAAAAGTAGCTGTATATCTATCCTAACTATTTTGAATATACAGATACGAAATGGCCCTTCATTTGTATCCCCTTTTTTTGTTTAGTTGTCAGAGATGGGTATTCCATTGCCATTTAAATATTGTAGGTGTGTGAATTCAGCAAAATAATCCAATATAGTCCAGTAGTCCATAATTGTAGTGGGTTATCCATAGGACTGGTAGTGTCAGAAGTTGTTGACTTGAGCCTTTTACAGCTCAGCATATTTATATGACTTTACTTTTTCTACCTCGTTTTTATACTTTTCTGTTGGATGGTTAAGACCAAAATAAAAAAGACCTATATTACAAGAAATGTAACTTTTGTATCTAATAAGTTCAGTCAAAGCCCCTCAGGATTTACCCTGAAACCCTGTACTGCAGTCTGTAGATCCTCTGTCAGTGTCAGCCACGTGGATGAGTCACGGCCATGGCTTGACCACTTTGTTCTCTGTGTATCTCGTGCATCCCGCCAGGCTACCTCTGTCATCACATGCTCTCTCCATATGTGTCCCTGTGGCCACATTTCCCTCTCCTTAGGGGGCAGTGATCATTGGATTGGGACCTGCCTTGATTCACTAGGACTACATTTTAACTCAGGACTTGAATGACCTGCTTTCTGAGTAAGATCACCTTCACAGTAATGAAGGTTAGGACTTGACCATTTTTCTTCTTAGGGAGCCACACGCCACCACAGATATAGATGTGGCTATTTTACTTGTCCCTGTGTCTTAATACCTTTCTTGGTTGCTTTGCTTTAAGAATGTAAATAAAATTATGATGTATTTACATCAACATCCTCCTATAGAAACTATGGAGAAGTAATTCTTAATATAATCCTTTGGGTTAAAAATACCAAAGTTGTATTGACTTGCTAGAAATATATCAACTTTGAATTTTAAGGCTTACATTTTTTTTTTTTTTTAATTTAGAGAAATCCCTAATTGTGTGCTGGGTATTTTTTGTTTTGTTTTGTTTTTCTGGGTTTAGAGTTAGCGAGGTAGAAGAAATTTATCCTGTCATTAGCTTGAGGACCAGCTGAGCCTCCTTCAAGAGTTAAATACCATTTACTGTCTTGTTCTTTAGTCCAGACCGGTTCTTTGCTTGCGTCTGCTTGGCCTGGTGCTGACAGCTGCCAGTCCAGTGGCATCCCAGCGCCAGAAGGAACTTGGGTGGCCCCAGGTACCAGGTGGCGCAGCTCCATTTTCCTCCTAAAATCCCATGGCATGCACCTTGCCAGTGGCAGACCCAAATGGGTGCCTGATCACTCTTAACGATGATTCATTCATTGCCAGCCCAAAGGGTTAAAGAGTGCATTGACCCTAAAGGGCCTTTTCTGAGGGCATCTGTTGCTTGTCCGGGGTGTTACTACATGTAGAATGGGATGTTTTTTGAAACAGTCTATTCTGTTATTCTAATGTGACTGGGCATCAAGGACCAGAGGATGAATATGACCTGGTTTGTGTCCCTCCATGCTAGTGACCTCCTGGTACCACCTTCCCTGCAGCCCCTGCCAGCCACACTGCAGAGGATGACACCAGTCGAGGCATTTGGAAATGCACCCTAAGGACAGCAGCTAGGGGTTAAGGGTACCATCTTGGAGAGCAGATTCCATTTGGGGAGCAAATAGGAGTTGTGGTGAGCACGTGCTAAGTTCAACTAATTCCCCAAATGGTATCAATGTAGGTCTGATAGCCTTTCCCACGAAGGTACTCTAAACAGCCTCCTCATTGGACTAAGCAGCTGACCTTCCAAGTTCCCTATTTTGAAAGTGACTTTTATAATCACTATATAAAATGTACAAATTCCAATTGTTCTGTTTAAAAATGTTAATTGATGGAAATTTTCCCTGTATTGGAAAAAGTTTCCTTTCTATTGTTTCATTACCTTACAAGTTCATAAGCAGCATTTATCCATATTAGTAATCATGTTTTGGTGGTGAATATTTAAAATTTACTCACAACTTTTAAGTATATGGTACATTAGTTGTAGACACAGCTGTATCACAGATCTCCAGAAATAGGGGAAGAAAGCATGTTTTAAAGGTCTTGTTTGGGGAATGAACAGCACATTTTTCCAGAGACAATAAATGTCACTTCTAGACCAGCCCTTTTACAGAAAGCGGCAGCAGGTGGCTGGACCCTGGGCTCAAAGGTACTGTCACTTAGACGTCCTGCCCTGCCTCCAAGCAGCCAACTTACATGGAAGAAATATTTTGTGTAAGATGTTCTTTTCTGTGTATCACCCCTATCTGACACTGTAAAATAAAACCTAGGAAAACACCGTGGGTTAGGAGATTGTAGAGAAGCTGGAACTCTCGCGTGCTTTTTGTAGGACTGAAGTCAATTTGAGAGCGTCTCAAAAAAATAGTAAGAGTTGCCATGTGATCCAGCAGTTCGGTGTGTAGCCAAAAGAACTGACGTGTGGGTGCTCTGAGATATTTGTCTGCTGACGTTCACAGCAGCATTGTTCCCCATAGACAAAATGTAGAAGCCACTCAGTCAGCTGATGTATAAGCAAAGTGTAGCATAAGCATCCAATAAAGTATGACTCTGGGCTGATGAGAGAGTTCAGCAGACTAAAGTGCCTGCTTAGGCAAGCGCAGGCACCGCAGTTCTATCCCCAGCACCACATGCCATGCCAGCCCCGCCCCCGGCCCCACTGAGCTGGCCCCCAAGACCAGGCATAGTGGTGCATGCCTGTAATCCCAGCACTGAGGAGGCTGGAAGCAGGAGGATCACTAGGAGTCCGAACTACCTAGTGAGACCTAACAACCAAATACATTAAAGAAATAAATAAAAATAAAAAATAAAATGACTCAGCCTTTAAAAAAAAAAAAGTGGGGGATTTTTACATGTGCTATAACACAGAAGAACCTTGAGAACATTATGCTGAATGAAATCAGCCAGCTACAGGACAGTGACTGTTGATGCCACTTTTACGAGGTACTGAGAGTAGTCCCATTCATAGAGAAAGAAACTGGAGTCAAATTTACCAGGGATAGGAGTAGGGCAGAATGGAGAGTTCATGTTTAAGGGGGACAAAGTTTCAGTTTAGCAACATGCCAAAGATCTAGAGGTGGATGGTAGTGATAGGTGCGTGACAATGCGAATATAGTGAATACTCTTGCATACTTAATAGTGAAGAAGCTACGTTTTGACCATATGTATTTTATGGTAATATTTCTAAATTGTTCTTTCTGACTCAGCACATTGGGGAGCGATCTTGGCTGCACGGCCGTGGCTCTGGTCAGGCGCTAGAGGTGCAAGGTCCTTATCCAGGGATAGAAAACCTGACTGTGCTTTAGCTGCAGGCAGCGGCACTCCAGGAGGGGAGCCGCTGGCCTCTTGTGTTGCCTCTGTTATCTGCCCAGGAGCGGGTGTGTGCTTTCCCCATCTCCTGCCGACACTCCAGCACTACCTGAGGAGTCGCAATTGCTCCCTCCTGCTGCTGTGGAGCTGGGGGCCCGCGTGGCTGCTTTCTCTGGCGCTGCAGATGTGATGCTGATGACCTCCCACTAGAGCAGGGAGGCAGTGTTGGAGCTGCTGGGTGGCGGAGTTGGCTGAGAAGCGTCGTTTAATAAGTAGAGGCTGAGAGCTCTGATTCCCTACGTTGGGCTAATAACGGGCTGATGCTTTTGCAAGGAGATTGTGCGCAAGGCAGCTGCTGCCTGCAGAAGCGATCCTCAGCGTCCAGAGTAATCTGAGCTGAGCAAACCACGTCCCTGTGTCCTGGGCCTGCAGCTGTCCAACTCAAGGGCTTCATCTCTTTCTTTCCACATCGTGGGCTTGTCTGAGCCTGAGAATTCTTCTCCTGGACACTCACAACCTGGCAGATGGCCACCAGGGAGGATGTGCTCCTGACATCAGGGCCAGCAGAAGCCGCCAAGCCAGAAGCAGTGGAAGCCAGGTTTTCTGCAGCTGTGTCTGGGGCCAGAGACAGCCACTGGCTGCATGGGTCTGGGGCCATGCAGAGCTCACACAGAGCACGGGGTGCTGGCAGCGAGGCACCCACCTGGCGTGGCTCTGCCTTTGGTTCTGCACTTGGCCCAGGAAGGTGGAAATCAGGAGCGTCCTGCTAAGCTCAGGTCTGCCTTGCTGCTGAGCATGGCAGGGACCCCATTCCCACCTCCAGGGTATATGCAGGGGTGGCCACAGCTGCTCCCGATGCCACCGATGTCCCTGGTCTTCATCCGGCCTCCCTCCCAGTTCCACGGGCCCAACCTTCTGCCCTGCCTCCTCCACTGCCTGTTCCTTAATCTCCTAAAAAGGAGTCTTTTTTTTTTTTTTTTTTTTTTTTTGGAACTGGGGATTGAACTCAGGCCCTTACGCGTGCCAGGGAAGCACTTAAGGAGTCTTGCTTTTATGGCTTTTAATGATTATTCTCTCCCTTTCTACAAAGTTCCTTTTGTTTTAGGTCTTAAAGCCTTTGTGGTCTTAAAGGCTTCTCCTCTTAAAATAGTTTTAAAATTGGTAACTTGTGGACATTTGCTCTACAACATGGTGATTGTTGTTAATATTGACGTGCTTGAAAATTGCTAGGAGAGATTTTAAAGGCTGTGTTCTCACCACAGACTCATGCTTAACAAACAAGGTGAGAGAGATGCTTATTTACTTGACTTAATCATTAGCCAATATCTACATATATCAAGGAATCACGTTTTACCCCATAAATATGTCCAATTTTTGTTAATAATAAAAATATTAAATTGACCAAAAATTGATGACCAAAAGCATGCATCATTGTTGCAAATTTTGCGTGGCGCCCAGCAGGAGCACATCGTAGGGCCCTCTTCTGTTTCCCAGCTCTCAGGTGGGGTGCTGCCGGAGCCAGCACTCTGTGTTTGGGTGGTGACCCTGGAAACCTAGAGGCAGAGCCGTAGCAGCGACCCCTGTTGGCAAAGAACAGCTCAGACCCCTCACGGTGCTGTGAGAGCGGAGAGCGAACCCCTTGGGCCCACAGAAATCAGTCAAGTCCAGCTTTTGATCATCTTTACTGTCTCGCTCATCCACAGCTGCACACCTGGGGGATTCTGGACAGCTTTAAAGAATATGAGTGTTAGTAATGGTTTTGTTTGTCTTCTCTTGCACATAATTCACGGTCGTTACGGCATGGGAAACAAGTTGCTCCCAAGTGGCTTGGAGAATCCACTACAGTGTGGCGATTTTGACAGTGGTCTCTGATCAATGGCTGAACTAACATCATCTTCCAAAATTTTTTTCAGCTGCTGGAAGGTGGCTTTTAAGCAACTGTTCTGTGTGGAATAACTCGGCTAGAAACAGCGGCCCCTCTCTGGGTCCCTGGGCTGTCTTGGTTACTTTTTCATTGCTGCAGAAACATACATGTAACCTGCAAGTTTAAGGAGGAGAGGTTTATGTGTTTTTGCTCATGGTTTGTAGAAGGCTCAGTCTGTGGTTGGTTGACTCAAGACAGGGTGACACTGCAGAGGGGAAACAGCTCATGGTGTGGCAGGCAGGAGCTGGCCACCTTCCTCCTTTCCCTTTTCAGTCCATCCAGGTTACAGCCAATTGGATGGTGCTATCTACATCCAAGGTAGGTTTTCCCTCTTCCCAGAACTCATTGCGCACATCCAGAGCTGTGTCAAATCAA
Source organism: Octodon degus (assembly GCF_000260255.1). Lineage (NCBI taxonomy): Eukaryota > Metazoa > Chordata > Mammalia > Rodentia > Octodontidae > Octodon > Octodon degus. The sequence continues at coordinate 5,110,412 of NW_004524578.1, forward strand.
CCAATGGACTAATCCAGTGTCCTACACCCCTGCTCTAGTTACCTTTAAAAGCCAGTATCTATGAGTCATGAGGCTTTGGCACGGACATCTAGACTCAAGCCGTAGCATGGGCTGACCATTGTAAATGTGGGCAGGTTACTCTTGGCGAACATGGCTAGTGCGATACATCACAATGGTCTGTGACAACTAAAGCAGTCACGTTGCAGAACAATGGATCCTGGTTAATTATGGTATTTTCTTCTCCTTCTTGCAGGATACCACATAAACCTGACTATGTTTGTTTTTTTGTGTTTTTTTTTTAGGACAGATTTCTGCGTCCACAAAGACGAGCCATGTGACACTGTTGGTAAGTTTAGAATTTAATAATCTAAGAGGCTGACATATCCTGAGACTTCCTGATAATCCCTCCAGTATGAAGTTCAGTATTTTCTGTTGTTTCTTTTCCTAGAAGTGAATGGACTGCTTTTCTTGAAAAGTTCTGAAGTTGGTTATGACAGAAGGTATCTAGATCATAGTCAAGTAGCAAGTTATGAACAATTAGAGGGGAAGAGCCACCAGGCTGCCCCATGTCTGTAGCTGGGGACACAGTTAGCTCTAAGAGCTCTGGCCATTCAGACAAGGATCACTTGCTGGGTCATGTATGCAGTTGTACACAGAGATAGTGGCTCACACCCGTGCATGTGAGTGGTCTTTATTGAGCGCCCTGAGAATAAAGCCTGAGCACTTCACTGAATTTTGGTCTTTTTATCAACCAGGGCATCAGACTAACTTGCTTGGTGACCCAGATGATACTGATACCAGCATGCCACTCTGGAAAAGCACGGGCTTCATCTTCCCTTCTCACCTTCTTTTTCTTCCTCTCCACTTCTCCCCTTCCTTGCCATCTTCCTATCTGTCCTATTCCTGTGATACCTGGGATCAGCTGGAAACCATTCCTCTGGTGTAGGAACAGAGCACTAAGTTTATAGAGGAAACACCAAGTCTTTCCAGTTTTCTTTGTTGTTTCCCAAACCTTTATGAACAAGAAGGTCAAGATACGTAGGGCTAAAAGCAAAAATGCGAGCCTTGTGTCCTTTGAACTGCAGGAAAATAGAAGACTGAAAAGGGCTAATACATAAAACTCCAGTGCTAGCAACGTGTTTTTCTCATGGAGTCTCAGCTCTGTGTGCCCCCAGGTCTTTGCTCTTCCTCTGCCACAGCTGGGCAGGGTAAACCTCCACTTTTGTTTTCTCCATGAAATGATTGCTTTAGATTCAGTGATTTAAAAGTCCTTTAAAAATCTGGTATGATGCTAGCAGAAGTTTGCTCCATGTTAGAGTTTCTGAAATGACTTTATTTCTCTATTCATCAGTCCTCTAAACATCAGAAAGCAAGGTGTCAAGAACCAGCCGGTGGGTCTGTGCTGTTATTTGCAGCTGTCTCCCTAATGGAATCTCTAGACAGTGACCCCATAAGACATGCTTTGGTCAAGGATAGCTGGTGAGGCTGAAGGTTGGTCGGGGCTCTAGAAGATGTGTGTTGATGTCAGTTTATCTCCACCTCCTGAACCACCAAGGCACGCACTCTCTCCAGAAAAGCCTGCTCCTTCTCAGTTTTGCGGGGTCAGCTCTGACGGCCACCATAACTTTCTGTGGGACTTTCTGCCCCACCCCCTGCTGCTGGTTAGCTGTCTCAGGTGGCCTGGGGAGGCGCTGGTCCTCATACAGCCCTAGGCTGTGCCTCCTGCCTGCCCCAAAGCCTACACCACAGTGGGCTGAGCTCTGGCCTCTAACCTGTGTGTCCTCAGCACCTGGCTCAGGCTGGGAGCAGCTGAGATGCTCGCCATTGTAAGCGGGCTCCGACTGACTGCTCAGGGGAATGCAAATGAGTGGACAGAGATGAAGGCCCCGTGTCTGCGCATCAGGCATCTCGGCACATCGTTGTCTTTCTTGGGGTTGAGAGCTGGCTTTTGTTTTCTGTGGAATAGATGGAAAATCCCTCTACTAATAGGCCTCCCATTTTTTGGCAAGGTGTTCTCAGGGCCCCTGTGGAAGAGTGGGAAGCTAGCTGTAATCAAGCATTCGTCCCTCTTCTAAACCAAATCACCACTCTACTCTTATTAGTTTTCCCAGAGTGCTCTACTAAATATAGACTGCAAGGTTCAAAGAAGAGACAGTTATCACCATGTAGTACTGGAGCCAGAGCATCCGGGTTTGCAGGTCTGATTTCTGGGGAGGCCTCTCTCCTTGACTTAGCGCCACTCGGCTCTAGCGTGTGTGCTTTAGTTAGTTTCCGTGGCTCTATCTTTAAATACAATCACACTGAATTTGCTGGGCTGGAGAGCATGATTCAGGCCATAATACTGTCTGTCTGCTACCAGGTAGCACCGCATGCCCTTCTGTGACACAGGCATGTCCCATTTCCTGAGCAAAAACATTTCTGGTGGCAGGACCACTTGTAATGATTCTTCATGCGATGGTTGCTTAGCCAAGGGCCTCACCAGCAGCCTACAGATTCCTACTATGTTGGTACTCTAATATTTCTAAATTACCATTTTCATCTCTTACAAAAGAACTCAATTCCTTCATGAGTACAGTTGATCTTGTGGAGTGTAATAAAACACCCCACAAGATCAACTGTGATTTTTTTTTTTCCTTTACAAAACTATTTTTTATTTATTTTTTATTTTTTGTATTTTAGGAAAGGGTCTACAGGGTGTTCATTGTGTCACTACTAGATCGGACTCGTAGTGATCTGCTTGTTTACAGCCTCCCAAGAGCTGGGATCACAGGGGTGCACCACCACACCTAGTCTCCTGCCCCTGGGGCGGGGCCAGCATGGCAGGCCTGGGGATTGAATCCCCAGCCCCTGTGCCTGCTTGCAGGTGCTTTAATCTCCTGAGCTATTTGTCCAGCCCTTACTAAACTTTTAATGAATGAGACTTTATAGTACGATTTGACATCAGTCTCCGGTCCCATTCTGTAAAGTTCTGGGAACTCTTAGCAAGTTGTGATTTTCTAAACAGAGACAACACTTGGGTCTGCTTTTATACTCCTATAGTTGGACCGCCACATTTCTAGCACTTAAGATTTTCATACTGTCAAATAGATCAGGCTTGTGTTTTAACCCATAGTCGTCACAGTTTATGATGTTAAAAGAAAAGCAAATGCTTTCTGAATTTACATGCACGTGTCATCACTGCACGTACTATCGAGTCAGTCAGAACAATGAGGTGACTTGGTGCTCTTAACAATCTGGAAACTGGGTAGGGCTGTCGTATACCAGTCTCAGCATCCACTTTATTTCTGGATCTATGATTTTTTAAATTTAGAAATAATTATAGGATCACAAAATGTTGCCAAAATAACAGAGTGGTCTGTCCTTCCTGTCACCCAGCTTGCTCCAGCGGTGACATCTTAGCATTGCATTGTCGGAATCAGGGAATCACTGGGCCCACAACAGTGAACTAGACTACAGCTCTTAATCCAGCATCACTCGTTTGTCGTGCACTTTTGTGTAGACGGTGTCTATGCAGCGTCTCTTCCTGGGTGTTCACAGGTTTCTCATTCACAGATTCAATCCACTGTGGATTGAAAATGCTTGGGGATTTCTATAAGTATAGACTCTTCTTTCGTCTTTCCGCCCTGAATGATGCAATACAACTATTTCTACAGCGCTTCCGTGGCGTTAGGTGTGAATAATCCAGAGAGGAGGAAGGTGTGCAGGGGTCATGTGCAAGCTCCTTACTGCTTCACAGAAGGGAACTGAACAGCCGCAGATTTTAGTATGTGAAGGTGCTGGAACCAATCCCTCATGTGCACAGAGGGACAATGTAGTTGTGGACACCGTATCGCATGTGTAGATTTGTCCATTTGCCCTGACAATCTAGAGCAGACTGGCTTTATCACTTCCAACGAACGCCCAGGGCCGCCCTCGCCTGGAAGGCACCCTCTTCCTCTCCCACGTTTCCTAACCCCTGGCAACCACTGGTCTGTATTCCATCTCTCTACTTTTGTTATCCCAACATCCAATTTATTTTTACGTTTTGTTTTGGTTGCCCAGAATGAAAAAGTAATCTGAATCCCAGAGATACATGCTTGCCAATTGAAAGGATTTGAACAGCTGTGTTGGTAGTGCAGGATCCAGCTGTGTCCTGAGTTCTGCAGATAATGAGACCCTTAATACTTGAGGTCACTAGGAAATCTAAGGATTGCCAGTGTTATGTAACTGGGTTATAACCACATGTTTCTGTATTTATTAGGCTATAACTCATATACAGTGAGGAGCACAAATCCTCATGCATTTTTAATTTATGCCTACACTGTTTTTGATTTGGTTTATCTCATGTTAATTGAAGTAATTTTAGGGCAGAATTTTGACTTCTGTTTTAATCAGTTTTTTATATCGTTGTAAAGTACTGTGTGCTGCTTCGATCTGCATCTGGACTACTCCCTGTGGCCCATATGTGAGAGGCGTGGTCCCAGCTTGATGCTACTGGGAAGTGGTGGGACCTTTAAGGGGCGGGGCCTCCTGGGAGGCTGTGGGTCATTGGAGGAGCGTCCTCCAAGAGGATTGTGGGATGCCCTGTCTTCTGCACTTTCACCCACTTTCCCTCCCTCACTTCCTGGCCATGACAAGTGGGCAGCTGCTTCTGCCATCTGCTCCCACCCCGATGTGTTGCCCGTCTCACAGGTCCGCAAGCGATGGCACCAACCCATTGAAATCTCCACAACTGAGAGGCAACATCAACCTTTCTTTTTTATAGCTTGATGACTTCGAAACACTTTATTACAGTAGTGGAAAGCCAGGGCACACACAGAGAACATAGAATTTGCCATCTGAGCCCATTTGAAGTGTGTAGTTTAATGACAGTCAGTCCATTCGTAGTGTTGTGTGATCACACACACACCTCTACTCTTGAAATTACTATGCAGATTGAGAGTAGTAACTGCCTATTAGAGCTTTCTCTCATGCCTCCCCTCTAGTCACTATCCCTCCAAAAGCAACCTGTTGTATTTTTAAAATAGTATAATAGAGATGCTGGTATGGTTTGGATCTGAAACATCCCTGCCCAGCCTCATGGCTGGAAGGTGACTGGATCGTGATGGTGCTGTGCTATGTGGGCGATTCGTCCAGAGATGGGTTCAGAGCTACTAGGAGGTGGGGTCTGGTCAGAGCTGGGGGGTCCTGGGGGCCGCTCTGGCTCCTCCCGCCTTCTCCCTCCTCTCTGCTTCCTGGCTGCCATGACGAAAGCAGCTTTCTCTGCTCTCAGCCAATGACCGTGGACTGTTGCCATGAGCCAGATGAACCTCTCCTCCTCTAAACTGTAGGCATCAGGGGTTGTGTCTCAGTGACAAAGAGAGGGACCAAGACAGACATGCTGGCAGAACATCTGAGAATCAGAGTGGATTTGGGGGTTCTATGAAAAAAAGCTTTTCCTCAACATTGTCCCGTCTGCATTAGCCCATTTTGTCACTCTGAATTCTTCTGATGAGAAGCAAAAAGCAGGGTTGGGAGTTAGGAGCAGTGAAAGGGGCTGGGCAACCTGGCTGGAAGCGCAGGCAGTGCTTGGCAAGTGCGGCAGGGGCGACCACAGAGGCCAGCGGCAGGGCCTGTCCGGCCTGTATGATGCTGCAGCCCTGTGGGATGGCCTCTGTCTGCCCCGCCCTATTCTTATCTGCATTTGGATGAGGGTGACTGTGGCCCTTTGCCCTTCCATAGGGGAGGCAATGGCATATTCCAGAAAGAATAGATATGGACGTGGTGAAGCCCCCAAAGGGAACAGTGTACTTTGGCCAGAGTAAGGGGTGGATGCTGTGCAGTCTAGAGTGACCCAGGGCTGTTACCCTCCTGTTGCCCAGTAGCCATTGACACACAAAACTTACCCTCTCTGGGTTTCACAGGGACTTTACAGGGCTCTGATTGAGGTAGGAAAAGGAGGGGTTTCCAAGGCCCTGGTTCCAGGGTTGTTCTTACCCATGCATGACAGAGGCCTCAGCAAACTCCTCTGTACTGGGTAAGTCACAACTGAGCAGATGAATGGACACACTTGGAAAACCACAGCAGAAGGACCTTCCCTTCTCTCTCAGCCCTGCCAGGTCCTCTTTGCAATGGGAAGGACAGCAGGGGTGACACCTCAGGATTCTGCTGATTTCTATCTTAGGGAAGAGCATGCGTGGAGGAATGGCAGCTTGTCAGGAGGATCAGCAGAAGCAGGCACCATGCCTAGTACAAGGGCCCCTCAGTGGGCTCCCATGCCATATGCTTCACACCTGACCTCTGTGGTCTGTAAGACATCCCTCTGTTGAACTGGTCCATCTAGAGTGGTTGGCGCTGTAGCCAACTGAGGCTGGTGGTGTCCTGGAAAGGTGAGAAGACAGACACTGGAGCTGATGGGACTGTAGGTTCTTGGTCTTCCATTTGCAAAGAGCAGCCCCTTCTTCTCTCCACCACCCAGTGACCAGGCAGAGGTCTGAGTTACAGTCAGTGGGTGAGGGGTGTTGGTCTTGCTCCTGCTCTGTCTATAAATTGAGCTTCAGTGACTTTCTCCACAGCCTGCTCAGGCTGGGAAGTTTCTCTGTTCTTGATCACATAGTTAATGGTTTTGATTCACGGGGAAGCCTCCCGTTTGCCTCTGCAGTAGAAGGGAAGAGGATCCTGCAGGGAGGACCGTGGGGGGCTGTCCCACAGCCATGCATGCAAGTCCAAGGCTGGCGCTTCCAGGCGTGCTGAGCCAGGCCTGGCCCCTGGCCCCTGCTGTTGCGACCTGGATATGCCCACACGCTCCTTACCCTGGAGCGGGAGGACCTTCCTGCGTCACTTACAGCCCTCTTTCTGCACCCAGGTGCATTCTGGTGGCCAAGGAGAGTGTCACAGCTGCAGCCACTGCACTGCAAGCACCAGGGCCATGGCAGGGAGAAATGAGGGAGCACGTGTGGGTGGAGGGTGTGGGGGAAGGGAGCGTCTCCGTCTCAGACCTTGGTGTGTGGAGGGGAAGCCTTGTGCTCTGGAGTCTGTGTTGGGCCAGCCCCAAAGGAGGGTATTGGTCAGTTTTGTATCTCAGGGATCAAGTACCCAGCACCTACGGTTAATAAAAGGAGAGGTTTGTTCTGGCTCAAAGTTTGAGAGGATTCAGTGCCTATTTGGTGGGCTCCAAAGCAGAAGAGGGCATGATGCAGGGCATGGGACGAATGCTGCTCAACCGGGATGGTCAGAAAGTAGAGAGAAGGGAGCCTGGGGTGCAAGAATGCACCCTGCAGCTCTGGTCCTCTGGGACCACCTCTATCAAGCCCCCCCACACCACAGCACATCCAGCTGTGAAGTCGCCCATGGGGGAATCCACTGCTGAGTGCAGAACTCCTCAGCCCAGTCCCCTTCCCAGCACAGGAGACTTGCGGGGGACATTTTGAAACCAAATGATAACGATGATCCAGTAGAAAAGTATGAAGACAAAATATAGGAAATAAAGCCATGCTGTTATGTTGAGCTGTGGGGGACCCAGGTCAATAATTTCTGACATTGCCAGTTAAACAGAAGACCCAATGCTATTATGGGCTACTGGACTCTTTTAGAATATTTTGCTGAGTTTACACACCTATAATATTCAATAACGGAACTTAAAAAAAATAGGGCATAAACATGAATGTCCATTTTGTATCTGTGTATTCAAAAAGGTTAGGATAGATATATAGTTGCATTCTCTTAATGAATAGAATGATTTGTTCTAATGGTGTTTGTAAATAGGTTCACAAGTCTGCATCTTGTGCAGCAATTAACCACTAAGAAGAATATTTGCAATGTATTATTTGTTGAAACTGTACTTCCGATTTGATTTGAAACTGTCTCATTGCTATCTGTTTATCAATAAAACTTTGAAAAAAAAAAGAAAAATATCAAAGAAAAAAAATGATAACGATAAGGCCACAAAATGCAAGGGAACTGGGGGGTCAATAAAAGGTGTGACAAGTCAGTGGTTAACTGACAGGGTCACAGCCTGAGCTTAATGAGCCTTTATTCATTGGTCATGTTGGGGACAGAGAGACACTGTAAATCCTGTGGTATCATAATAAGGGTGTGGCATACCTTGTTATGGGAACATCAGAACTTAGCAGTCAACCTGTGTTTTGTCTCTTCCATCAATTGCCCCAGGACCACCTTTTTATTCTCAGCCTAGCGTCTTTGCTGAGAATCCCCTCTGGAAGTTGTCTTTTTATGTGAGCCTTTGTTCTTTTTATTGTGGTGCCATTGTTATCTTCATTTAGTGACTTTGGTTTTCCCTTGTCAAAAAGAAGTGTCAATCAGCTACACTGTGAATTGTCCATCATGTTCATTAAGGGGGGTCTATAAAACTGTAGCTGCTTCACACTCAGTTCTGTGTATTAATAATGCTAGTGGTGTCCCCTAAACAGTAGGGCTATTTACACCTTGTTGGCTTTGGCAGGCGGGCTGCCCAGCTGGGACTTCGCCATATGTTATGGCTTGTGTCCATTTGTTCCCCCCAGAGCCTCATGCAGACATGGGCGGCTTCTGGAGTTTGTGATGGATTCTTGAACCAATGCTGGGATTGCAGGTGTGAGTGACCCTGACGCTGACACTGACCCTGACCCTGACCCTGACCCTGGTGTGGGTAATTTGCATTACATTGTAAGGAGGGGAAAGAGGCTAGCTAGCTACCTGGACTGCTGCGACTCTCTCTTGCTCTTTGCCACTGCCTTGAAAAGCTGCTCATGTGCCGCTCTGCCTTGGGGCCAGCGGAGTAGACACTGAAACCTCCACTAGCTGGAAGCCAAATAAGCCTTTCCTCCTTCATTTTGGGTGTTGAGTATTTTATCCCAGCAACGAGAGAAAAGTAACTGAGACCCCATAGCAAGGCCAGAGCCAGTCTAGGCCTTGCAGTGAGGGGACCCTTCAGAGGGTTTGACCCAAGCCATCTAAGCACCCAGTTACTACCACCAGGCAGGTGGGTGTCATCAGCCCCACACTTTGAAGGAGATCTGCAAGGTTGCTCCACTCATTTGTAGTCAAAGCTGGCAGTTGGTATGCAGATCAGCACAGTGCTGTCGAGGGGAGGGAGAAGCCAAGGTGTCAGAAGCTGTGTGCACTGGGTGAGGCTGGAAAGTGTGGCTGGGGGACCTAGAACAGTGTCACTTGTAAGATGAGCTTTGGGTTTGTTTCTGGGGATTTCCCCACTTTCTCATTTTGTTTTGTTGTTCCTTGTAACCTGAGAGATGTCACCGTTCAGTTGTGCTTCAGAATTAGTTAGAAATACAGATGGTCGTTGGGTACAGTGGTTTGAATTAACAATTTTTTAAAACTTTAAAATGGTGCAAGAGCAAGAGACGTTCAATAGGAATCATGCTGTGTTTGCACTGTTGCTCTCTCCCTATGCCGCTGACAGCCCTATCCGTAGCTCCCCGTCAGCCCCTTGATCACGAGGGCAACAGCCAGCTGCCCTGACTGGGTGCGAAGCCAGGATGTTCAGTAGGTCATGCTGTTCACATATGCTCGCTTTGGACTTGGGATTTTCCAACTTATAACCAGTTTCCCTAAATGTAATGGCATTGTGTGTAAATCAAGGAACCCCTGTATTTAGCATCAGGGAATTGCCACCAAAGGAAAATAATTCAAGTGACTGAGCTCTGATATGTCACTCTCTTTATTGGAAGAGCCATCTGACCTTGGATCCAGGGGTATCTCAGCTCCACACTTAGCCAGACCTGGTCATCTGTGTCTGCTCTGAGAGGCTGCCCAGGCCAAGGCTTCGAACTTTGTTACATATTCGTTATCCCGCAGTCTCCAGCAAATTCATCTGTTGTCAGAAGCTGCATTGGTATTTATAATTGTTTTGTGCTTTTCATGAGGTTTTATGCAAGTTTTCAATTTGGGGCATCAAATGTGCATGCTTCCAGCAATCAGGGTGCAGACTGTTTTGGTAACCGCTGCCTCCTCGTGCTGTGCAAACAGTGTCCCCTTAAGAGAGTCAGGAAAGTAGCATTCTGTGAATTCTCAGATGTTGTATCCGCAAAGCCACCTTGGGTTTCTTAGCTAGTAGAATTTTTTTAAATTTTAATTTAATTTAAATTTTTTTTTATTTTGGCAGAACCAGGGATTGAACTCAGGCCCTTGCGCTTGCCAGGGAAGCGCTTATTCCACTGAGCCATCTCCCCAGCCCCTAACTAGTAGAATTTTTGAGAAAGGAGAAAAGTACATACTTTATTACACTAGTTTCTTTCCTTATAGTTTTAGCTTTAAACATCAATAGAGAGTATTTTCTAAAAAACACCAAGTAAGTTGAGTCTGGATATTGGAGAAGGTCTTCTAAAAGACAGCGTGTAGGGGCTGTAGGGCTGAAGGGCCTCAGGGACTTTCTTACCTTTATCTTTCTATGGCTTCCCTATGCCTGGCTTAAAGGTAATGACTGAGATAAATAAAAATATGCATGTGTCTGAAGCTACGTGTGTGGTCACCCCCACGTGCTTCCCTGCCTGAGGAAGCGCGCCGTGGATGTGCTGCTTATACTGAAAGGCATAGAGAGACCTTATTTGTTTTACCATTTTTTGCTAGTCCTTGTAACTTCCTCCCAAAAAGTCCCATTTGCCCTGGTGGCTGTACAAGGAGATTCCACTGCAGGAGTTTTGTGTTCGGGACTTGGCTGACGGACCATAGCTGACCAAAACCACTAGCACCAAGGAAAACAGTTGGGCTTGTTTTGTTCCTCCTGCCATGGTCTCCTCTGAGGTCACATAATGGCTGCGTTCTGTTAGAAAGTGGTGAAAATATGTGCGCACGTTTTGCATGGAATGGGACTCTACCAGGGGAACCAAGGTTTAGTTTGGGAGTAGGCTGAGGCAAACACGTGGCTGTGCTTTGAGAAGCAGGAGGGTTTACTTCTGGGAAGATGGCAGAGTGGTGAACAGCAGAAAACGGTCTTTCTGAGGTTTGGTGTCCAGATGCAGGAATAAAGCAATGTGAGAACCAGAAGGAGAGGGGAGTGGGTCTCCAGGGCCAGGCAAGGATCTGCAGCTAGAATTAAAGCCCACAGGGAGAGCAAAGAGAGCCTTCAACAAAGAAGGGGGAGGCAGCAAGCAGGACTTTCTCCCTGAGCCCTGACTCACTGCGTGGGAGGGGCCACTGAAACATGCAGATGCACGGTGACTATTGGCAATACAGAGGCCTCCACAGACAGACACACCAGTGGCACTGGGCGATGGAGGCAGCAGGCTGCAGTGGCTGGGAGTTACTTGGGTTGAGACGTCCCCCAGGAGCAGACAACCAGCCAGAGGCCACCTTGAAGAGGAGCCGGCTGAGCTCAGAATTCAGAGCCACTGCTGGCTCCATCTAGCACTTTCCAGTGAGGCTGAGGTTGCTGACTTCAAGTCAGCAGGAGCACAAGGGACCCAGCTCGAGCCTGCAGGAGCCACACGCAGCACTGCAGATTGAACAGATGCGATTCCAGCCTTACAGCCAGAAACCAGCCTGAACTTCGGTGGAACTACAGGTGCAGCTTGCTGGGATCGTCCCCCACCTTGCTGTAAATACATGGCTGCCTTGCTAGGAGTAGTCCTCCTGGAGCTGGGCTATGGCTGCCCAGGTTTTCTACCAATAACAGCAGAGACACACTTTGAACTGGACATTTTTTTTTCTCTGATTTTGGTTGTGTTTTTCTTTTTTCTTGATAGATTGTTCTTGATTTTATGAGTGTGCACATTGCTTATAGTTTTTTGTTTTTTGTTTTTATTTTGTGGCTAGCTCAGCCCAACTTGGAGGCGGTGCTGGTTTGGCATGTAGTACCAGGGATCGAACTTCAGTCCCTGCTCTTGCCTAAGCTTGCTTAAGCAAATACTTTGGACTGCTAAGTTATCTCGCTGGCCCCCTGCCTATAGTATTTTTGTTATTGTTCTGTTCTTGTTTATATTTCTTCCTTCTCTCTTTCTCTTCTGTTTTCTTCATGAGTTTCCCAAAGTTTGCATAATCTTCCTTTGTTCTCCAGCTTTGCTTCTGATCTCTTCCTCTTCTTGTATTTCTCTATTTTTTTTCTCCCAACCACTTTTAAATTTTCTTTCCTGAGGGTAAAATCACCATATCGAGGGCATATTTGCTGAATACAGTTTTCTGGCTTGTTTCAGCTTTTGTTATATAACCACAAATGTAGTTCAGATGGTTCAAGTATCACGTCAGTAGTTAGCACAGTCTGACATTTTCTAGGCTGTTTGATGTTATTGTTATTGCTGGTTGTACCACTTAAGCCAGGGTGACATCACTGTTGTCATGAAGTGTTCTTACTGGTACACCAAGACTGAGATTGCCAGCAGGTCATAACTGATGCTATTGGCCAGTGTAAAGAACCAGGGGATAGACCACATAGATAGAAACTTCTAATCACCAATAAATTGAAGAGGTAGGATCTTGGAACAGACTCAAAACCCAAAACCATCTAGAAGACATTTCTGAGAAGTAGTCATTTCCTAAGGGTTTTAAACACAGAAAAAATGGATAGATTCCTAGATACATGTGGGTGACCAAAGCTGAATCAAGATATATAAAAATTCTAAATAAACCAATGTCAATCAATGAAAATGAAGGTATAATTAAAAATATAACAAACGTTCAAGCCTGGTCAGGTTCACTGTAGGATTCTACAAATATTTAGAGAACACCAATACCAATACTTCTTGAACTCTTCAGTGAAATTGAAAGGGAAGCAGTACTCCTAAATCCATTCCCAGAAGCAGGTATTAACGTGATACCAAAACCAGAGAAGGATACAGTAAAAAAAGAGAACTGCAAATCAGTCTCCCTAATGTACATAGAGGCACAAAGCTCCTTAAGATACTGGCAAACAGAATGCAGCAAATAATCAAGAAGATTATACACCATGGTTAAGCGGGATTCATCGCAAGGATGTAGGGATGGTTCAACATATGCAAATCAATAAACAATACACCATATTAACAGAGTAGAGGACAAAACTCATATCTTTATCTCAACAGATGCAGACAAAGCATTTGACAAAGTCTAAAACTCATTCATGATTAAAAAAAAAAGCTACATAAAACTGAAGTAGATGGTCTTCATCTCAGTCTGTTAAAAGCCATCTATGACAAATCAACAGCTAATTTCATAAAGCAAAACTTAAAGCTTTCACTCTAAAATCAAGAACAAGGGCAGGGGAGATAACTCAGTGGTCTAAGTGCCTGGCTGGCAAGTGCAAAGGCCTGGGTTCAATCCCTAGTATTGCATACCCTGCTGGCCCTGGAACCCGGATACCCCCTGCTGGCCACCAAAACTGGATGTGGTGGTGCATGCTTGTAATCCCAGCACTGGGGAGGCTGAGATAGGAGGGTCACCTTCAGTCTGAGCTGTGTAGCAAGACCCTGTACCAAATAAATACATAAAAGATTTTAAAACATTTTTAAAAATTAAAAAAATAACAAGACAATGAGTTCCACTGTCACCACTCTTACTCAATATAGTTCTGGAAATTTTAACCAGAACAATTACATAGAGAAATAAAAGGAATAAGGATAGTACAAGAAGTTAAATTATCATTATTTGCAGAAGACATGATACTCCACATAGAAGATCCCAAAAATTCCACCAAAAGACTTCTAGTCAGTAGCATTGCTAGATACGAAGTCAACACTCAAGAATCAGTAGCATTCCTGTAACCAAATAATAAACATATTATGAGAGAAATTAGGGAAACAATGCTTTTCATAATAGTAGCCAAAAAATGAAATACCTAGACTCACTCTAACAAAGGAAGCAAAAGACCTTTACATTGAAAATTGCAGTACTCTAAAAAGAAGATCAGAGAGGATATCAGAAAATGAAAACCTATCCCTTGTTATCAGGAAGAAAAAATATAGTGAAACTGGCCATACTCCCACAGTTCTTAATCAGATTTAATGCAATCCTAATAAAAATACCAATAGCACATTTTACAGAATTAGAGAAAATGCTCCCAAAATTCACTTGAAACCAGAAAACACCTAGAATAACAGTTCTAGGTCTTTTGGGCAACAAAGTAACACAGCAGCATCATAGTCCCTGTCTTGAAATTATACTACAAAACTACCATGATAAAAACATCATAGTGCTAGCAGAAAGATGGACCTGAGGATCAATGTAACAGATTAGAAGATGCACAAACAATTCCAGACACACTCAAACACCTTATCTTTGACAAAGAGCTCAAACATCTCCACTGGAAAAAAAGATGGCCTCTAATAAATGATGCTGGAAAACTTGACTTCCAACATGCTTAAGATTAAAAGCAGACCCCTGTCTTTTACCATGTACTAAACTAAAATAGAAATGAATCAAAGATCTAAATATTAAAACAAAAACCCTAAATCTGCTGGAAGATGGAATGCGTAGAACTCTTGAAGACATTTGGGTAGACAGACTTTAGGAGCAAAGCCCCTCTTGTATAGGAACCCACAAAAAACCAACTGATCTCATCTTACCAAAAACCTTTGCACAACAAAAGAACTTAGTGAACAGACAAGCGACAGTGTAGAGAACATTTTTTTCCAGCTCTTCCTCAGAGGACTAAAATAAAGTAGTTTTAAAAAAAAGACTTCCCCCAAATGTAAAAGTAGATATCTGAAGTGGATACAGTTCTCAGATGAAGAAGTAGCAATGACAAATAAGTATATAAAAAAGTGTTCTACATCCCTGGTCATTTGAGAGACACAAATTAAAACCATGCTGAAATTCTGTCTCACTCCAGAAAGAATAGCTAGTAGAAGTATTGTGGGACTGTCCTGCTTCAAGGTTGTATATGGTGAGATTTTTGGACTTATGTGTAAACAGAAGTATATAATTCTTTATCCCTATTTTTAAAATATATTCTAATTTTTAAATGTTTTTATCATATTCTGTAGGGACTTAAAGTTCAACATATCAATACCTGATGAAAAATACCTGTTCTATATTATGCCTAAGATGTTTGATATGCAGACAGATAGTGAGGTTAAGCTTAACAGCCTAAGTTGTATGGTAATAACAATAAGCTTGTCTTCTGGATGGTTAACAACCTAAGTTTGCAGACCAAAATTAGAGAAAAAGGAGGGCCACAAGGAAAGCCAACATTTTGGCCCTGGCCTTCCAAGGTCAATTAAGACTCAGGACGTATGAGAACTTGTACTGTAATGTCATGTAACTCGGTAGTGTCCCAAATTTTCTGATCAAGGAGATTATGGGGCCAAAGAGGAAAGCAATCAATGATGTAGAGTGTGCCTAAGGAGAGTCACATGGAGAGAAAACGTTCTCTCAGGCTTTCACAGAGAGCACATTGGCCAAGCAATGGCCGTGACTCATCCACATGGCTGACACTGACAAAGGTTCTACAATCTGAGGTACAGGATCTCAGGATAAATCCTGAGGGGATTTCGCTGACCTTATCAGACCCCAAAGCTACAACTCTTGTTGTATAGGTCCTGCTTTACCTTGGTCTTAACCATCCAGCAGAAAAGTATGAGAACAAAATATAGGAAGTAAAGCCATGCTGTTATGTTGAGCTGTAGGGGACTTGGGTCAACAATTTCTGACATTGCCAGTCAAGCAGAAAACCCAATACTATTATGGGCTACTGGACTCTTTTGGAATATTTTGCTGAGTTTACATACCTATAATATTCAAATTACGGAACTTAAAAAAAGGGTATACAGATGTCGTCCATTTTGTATCTGTGTATTCAAAGTGCTTAGGATAGATATATAGTTACATTCTCTTAATGAATAGAGTGATTTGTTCTAATGGTGTTTGTAAATAGGATATCATGTCTGCATCTTGTGCAGCAATTAACCACTAGGAAGAATGTATGCAATGTGTTAATTATTGAAACTGTCCTACCAATTTGATTTGAAAAAAAAATAGTAAGACATTAAGAAGTCCAATGCAATATAAATATTGACTATTAAAAAAAATCAATAACAAGTGCTGGAAGGGCTGTGGGGAGAAAGGAACCATTTTCCACTGCTGTGGGGAGTGCAGACTGGTGCAACCACTGTGGAAATCAATGTGGTGATTCCTCAAAAAACTAAAACTGGAGATTCAATTTATCCAGCTATTCTTCTTGATGTCTTTCTGAAAAATTAAAAATATCATACCACAGCAACATATGCACACATGTGTTTATGTCAGCACAGTTTGTAATATCAAAATCTTGGAAGCAGCCAAGATGCCCATCAACCAAGGAATGAATAAAGAAGATATGGGTTCAGCAAAATAATCCAGTATAGTCCAATAGTCAATAATAGTAGTGGGTTTTCCATAGGAATGGCAATGTCAGAAATTGTTGATTTGAGCCTTTTAAAGCTCTGCATATTAACATGGCTTTACTTTTTCTACCTAATTTTTATACTTTTCTGCTGGATGGTTAAGACCAAGAAAAAGCAAGATCTATATAACAAGAAATGTAACTTCTGTATCTGACAAGGTCAGTCAAATCCCCTCAGGATTTACTCTTAAACCCTGTACCGCAGTTTGTAGATCCTTTGTCACTGTAAGCCATGTGGATGAGTCAAGGCCATTGCTTTGACTAATTTGCTCTTTGTGAAAGCCTGAGAGAATGTTTTCTCTCCATGTGACTCCCCTTAGGCACCTACAATGTATTTTATTTTATTGAGAAACAAATATAAATGAGACAGTTTCAAAACTGACTAATAGGACAGTTTCAATAATTAATACATTGTACATTATTATCTTCTTAGTGGTTATCCATAGTACAAGATGCAGACAGAATATCCTGTCCAAACACTATTAGTAGAAATCTTTCTTCTCATTGCATTAAGCAAAAGTAGCTGTATTTCTATCCTAACTATTTTGCATACACAGATACAAAATGGTCCTTCCTTTGTATTGCTTTTGTTTAGTCCTGTCAGAAATGGGTATTTCATTGGCATCTAAGTACTATACATTCATGAATTCAGCAAAACAATCCAACACACTCCAGCAGTCCACAATAGTAGTGGGTTATCCTCAGAAGTTGTTGACTAGAGCCTTTTACAGCTCAGCATATTAATATGGCTTTACTTTATATAATCTCATTTTTATACTTTTGTGCTGGATAGTTAAGACCAAGATAAAGCAAGACCTGTATAACAAGAAATGTAACTTTTTGTATCTGATAAGGTCAGTCAAGTACCCTCAGGATTTATCCTGTAGCCCTGTACCGCACTTTGTAGATCCTTTGTCAGTGTCAGCCATGTGGAAGAGTCACAGCCATTGCTTAACCAATTTGCTGTGTGAAAACTTGAGAGAACGTTTTCTCTCCAGGTGACTCTCCTTAGGCACACTGTGCATCATCGATCATGTTGCTCTGTGGCCCCATAATCTCCTTGATCAGAACATTTGGGACACAACTGAGTTACATGATGTTACAGTATAGGTTCTCCTATGTCCTGAGTCTTCACTGACCTTGAAAGGTTGGCTGTCCTTACAGCCCTTTTATTTCTCTAATTTTTGGTCTGCAAACTTAGGTTGTTAACCCTCTGGAAGAGAAACTTATTACCCTACATCTTATGCAGTTGAGTTTAATTTCACTATCTGTCTGAATATCAAACATCTTCAGCATAACATGGACCAGGTATTTTCCATGAAGTATTGATATATTAGACATTAAGTCCCTACAGACTATGGAGATAAAAATTTTAAAAAGAAAAATATTTAAATAATATGAATAAAAAATCACAAATTTTTACATAGAAATTTAGACATCTAACCATATACAGCATTGTAGCAAGACAGTCCTGTGACATTTTTTCTTGTGTCTTTTTTTTTTCATTTATTACTCATTAAAAAAAAAAGAAAAACTTGTACTTGTGAGACAGTATGGTAATAATTGGTATGTCATGACAAGAAGTACGTATTTAGAAGACCAGAATGACAGGAATTCCAAGTGTGACCCTTCTATTACACATTGCTATCTTCAGTGCAGTTGCTTGGTTCACAGGTATCAGCATATATAATTAGTCAAGGTAAGAATCCTACCAATTGACTGCTAGTTTCAAAAACCTGCTGATGTTTCTCAGGATCATTGCCTTGCCCATCTTGTGTATATAAATGTATGGCTTTGTCCCTGTCCTGTTTCCCAGCTTTTCTCAATGTGTTTGTTATCTGTGTGGAGGAATGCTATTGACTTTTGAGTATTGGCTTTGTATCCTGCTATGCTACTGAATTTGTGTATCAATTCTAGTAACTTCTTCTTGGTGGAATTTTTTGGGTCTTCCAAGTAAAGAATCATGTCATCTACAAATAATGATAATTGAACTTTTCTTTACCTATTGTTATTCCTTTTATTTCTCCCTCTTGTCTAATGGCTCTAGCTAATGATTCCAAAACTGTATTGAATAGGAAGGGTGATAGAGGACATCCTTGTCTTGTACCAGATCTTATAGTAAAAGATTTGTTTTTTCCCATTTAGAATTATATTAACCATTGGGTTGTCATAGATGGCTTTTATCAAATTGAAGTAGAGGCCGTCTATTCCAATTTTCTGTAGGACTTTGAACATGAATGAATGTTGGACTTTGTTAAAAGCCTTTTCTGCATCAATTGAGATAATCATGTGGTTTTTAGATTTCACTCTATTGATATAGTGTGTTACATTTATGATTTTCAAATATTGCATCCTTGCATCCCTGGCATGAATCTACCTGGTCATGGTGTATGATCTTGACGATTTGCTGTATTCTGTTTGCTAGGATTTTATTGAGGATTTTGGCATCTATGTTCATAAGGGAGATTGGCCTGTAGTTCTCTTTTTTAGTTGTGTCTTTCCCTGGTTTTGGTATCAGTATAATACTTGCCTCCAGGAATGATTTTGGGAGAACTGTTTCCTTTTCAATTTCATTGAATAGTTTGAGGAGTGTAGGGATTGTATCTTCTATAAATTTCTTGTAGAATTCAGCTGTGACTCCATCAGGACCTGGACTTTTCTTTGTCGGCAGGGTTTTTATTACATTTCGTATTTCATTGGCTGTTATTGGGTTATTGAGAGTTATTATATCTTCTTGATTAAGTTTTGGTAATTTCTACCTTTCTAGGAATCTGTTCATTTCATCTGTGTCTTTTATTCTGTGAGCATAAAGATTCTCAAAGTAGCTATTGATAATCTTCTGAATTTTCACTGGATCTGTGGTAATTACACCCTTTTCCTTCTTTATTGCTTGTATTTTAATTTTTTCTTTCCTCTTTTTGATGAGGTTAGCTAGGGGCTTATCGATTTTACTTAGTCTTTCAAAGAACCAACTTTTTGATTCGTTAATTCTTTGAACTGTTTCTTCATCTCAATTGAATTAATTTCTCCTCTAATCTTTATGATTTCTTCTTGTCTTTGGGCTCTGGGTTTGGTTTGCTCTTCCTTTTCTAGATGTGGGAGGTGCAGCATTAGGGTGTTTATTTGTTCCTGTTCTGTTTTCCTAATGTGTGAGTTCACAACTATGAATTTCCCTCTGAGAACTGCTTTTATCGCATCCCATAAATTCCGATAAGTTGTGGTTGAATTTTCACTGAATTGTAGATATTTTTGCATTTCTTATTTAATTTCATCTGTGAGCCATTGATTGCTGAGTAGGGTGTTATTTAATTTCCATGTATTTAGGTGGTTTTTCTGGTTTCTTTTGTCATTTATTTCCAGTTTCATTGCACTGTGGTCAGATAATGTGCATGGGATAATTTCTGTTTTCTTGCATATACTTAAGCATGACCTATGGACTAGTATGTGGTCTATTTTAGAAAATGATCCATGTGCAGCTGAAAAGAATGTGTATTCAGCTGTCATGGGGTGGAACACTGTATATGTCCACTAAGTCCATTTGTTCCAAGCTCTGGTTCAGTTCTGCTACTTCTTTGCTAATTTTTTGTCTGGTTGACCTATCTTTTTGAGGTAAGGTGTTGTTAAGGTCTCCTGTTAAGATTGTGGTATTGGATATTAGATTTTTCATGTCCATTAAAGGTTTGTCTTATATAGCTGGGTGCTCCTGTGTTTGGTGCATAGATATTTATGATTGTTACCTCTTCCTCTTAAATTTTTCCCCTAACCAGTATATAATGGTCTTCTTTATTTTGTTTGATCATTCTTGGTCTGAAGTTGAGACTGTCTGAAAACAGGATTGCTACCCCTGCTTTTTTCTGAGGTACTGGGGAATGTAGTATTTTTTTTTTCCATTCTTTGACTTTAAGCCTATAAATGTCTTTTTGAGTTAAGTGTGTTTCTTGTATACAGCATATTGTTGGATTTTGTTTCCTAATCCACTGTGCTAGTCTATTTCTCTTCATTGGTGAATTGAGTCCATTTACATTGATGGTTATAATTGAGATGTGTTGACTTATGATTGACATGTTATTTACCTGCTGTTGTTTAATCCTTTTTGTCCTGTGTTTGTTTGCCCTATTTAGTGGGTTCCTTCTGTTCTCGTTTATGGAGTTCTGATCATTTTGGTCCCTCTCTTAGAACATCTTTCAGTAGTCTGTTTATGGATCATTTTCTAAAATAGACCACATATCGTCCAAACCCTGTTTAGGGTTGGCTTTGTCATCATGAAATTCTTTTGTTGTTCTTTGTCATGGAAGTATTTCACTTCTCCATCAAACTTGAAAGAGAGTTTTGCAGGGTATAGTAGTCTGGGCTGGAATTTGTTTTCATAGAGGACTTGAAGTACTCTGCTCCATGCTCTTCTTGCCTTCGTGGTTTGTGAAGAGAAGTCAGCTGTAATTCTGATGGGTTTTCCTTTGAATGTGATCTGCTTCTCTTCTCTAGCGGCTTTCAGTAGATTATTCTTGCACTGGATTTCTGGGATCTTGACTATTATATGTCTTGGTATGTTTTTAATTGGGTTGTAGTTATTTGGTGTTCTGTATGCTTCGGTTACCTGAATGTCAGATTGTTTCCTCATATTTGGGAAGTTTTCTGCTATTACTTCTGCCTATATTCTTTTTATATCATTTGTATTGACTCCATCGTTCTCATTGATGCCTATCAGTCTCACATGGTTCATCTTTGCATCATCTTGCTGATGATGGATTATTTTTTCCTGCATCCTAGTTGTTTTTAAGAGATCCTTCTTACCTTTGCACTAGCTACACCAGTGTCTTCAAGATTTGAATCTCTATCTTCATTTTCACTCAAATGGTTTTGCAGGCTTGTAATTGAGATTTTAAGTTCCTCTATATGTCTTTGACTATGTTTCATACAATCTATTTCTTTCCTGTATTGCTCATTCAAGGAATCTGTTATTTTTCTAATCTCCTCTAGTTTTTTTTTTTTTTTTTTTTTAATCAGTGTCTTCTTTAGAGGCAGTTATTAATTCTTTTACTGCAGAGTTGGGTTTTTTTCAGATTGGGTTTCCTCCATATGTTTCTATATTCGATTCTTTACTTCAGTGGCTATGAATTAAGAAATTTCTTTTTTTATTTCAGAAATTAATTCTGCTCTGAGTTCCTCTACACCTTTCTGCTATTTTTTCTTTACTTCCAACTCTGTTAATTCATACTTTGCAGTTGAGCTAGTGTCCTCTGCACTTGTTTTGGGTGAGCTCGAGACCTGAGATTGCATTTTGCTCCTTGTCTTTTTCATTTCATATAGCACTGAACTCTGACCTTTGGTGTAGAGCTTTGGTGCTATTATAACTTTAGTACCTACTGAAATTTGGGTGCATATGTATTAATTTTGAGTTTTATCCAGTTATGCCTGGGCTGGGTCTAGCTGTTGTGTTCAGCTCCTTCCTGCTGCAGCCCTTGGCAGTGAACCTGTTGTGTTCCTCTGGCACAACAGTGAACCTGTGGTGCCTCTCTGTTGTTCCCCTGACCCAGGGGGCACAGGGGAACATAGAAGCTCTCCCACACACTAGCCGGGCCTGGGCTGGGCTGCATCTGGGTGCCCCAGAGCGTTGCAGAAGTTCTCACTCAGTAGGCGAGCTTGGGGACGAGGGCTATGGAGGGTTGGAGGGTTCCAGAGGGCACGCTAGAGGGTCTCACTAACACAGCGTGCCTGAGTTTTGGTCTGGAGAGGTCCCGTGGGCACAGGAAAGCCGGAAGCTCTCCTACATACTCACAGGGCCTGGGCTGGGCTGGATCTAGGGCAACTACAATATTTAATGCCAATGGAATACCCATCTCTGACAAAACTACACCAAAAAAGGGGATATAAATGGACCATTTTGTATCTGTCTATACAATGTAGTTAGGATAAATATGCAGCTACTTTCTCTCAATTCAATGAGAAGAAAGATTTGTACTAATAGTGTCTGTAGACAGGATATCATGTCTGCATCTTGTACTATGAATAACTACTATGAAGACAACAATATGCAGTGTATTAATTATTGTAACTGTCCTACTAATCTGTTTTGAAACTGTCTCATTGCTATTTCTCAATAAAATTAAAAACAAAAAACAAAGAAATATGAGCATTAAGCCAAGCCTTTTTTAAATAGACATATACAGATGTCCGCCAACAACAGAATACTGTACACATTCTTCTTGACTACACATGGTACACAGACCACAGACTGGTTAAGAAAGCCTGCCTAAATGAACACAAAAGAATTAAAATTTTACTAAACATAAAAATGTTGCTTTTTTTAATACAGTGGAGTAGTATTATACTATAAAGAAGGATGAGCTGAGACATCTCTAGCCAAATGATTGAACATTGAGACCATACTCTTAAGTGAAATAAATTGAACACACATGTTTAAATATTGTCATCTTCCTCCTGTGTGAGAAGCCACATGTGTAAGTTAGGACCAAAATGTGTAATAGATGTTGGGGAATGGGAAGAAAATGTTCCCATGGGAAGGGGAACATGGGAGGGAGAGGGGCAGAGGAAGGAGGGGACAAGAAACAACTAAGGCAAAATGGAAACAAAAGTTTTATAAATAAGGAGAAGAGGGGTTGAAGGGAAGGGAGGAAAATGGGGGGAAAGTAGTAGTGTGGTGTGTCACGTCCAGGTGCAAATTCCCTAGGATGAAGGTGGTCATCATGTATGTCTAAAATATACCAATAAAAAAGAAAAATGCAAGGAAGCTCACTGCCCGCTGTATAGCTGGGACCCCCAAACCCAGGCTCAATGACTCATTGGATATTGGGGCCTGGAGAGCCGGTGCCCTGTGAGCCGGTGCCCTGTGAGCCTGTTCTCCCTCGGGCGTGGCTGGGAAGCTGTCTCACGGTCTTCTGTACTCTGACAGCTTGTGATGGCTCCAGAGCTGACCACTCTTGGGTTGGTGCCTCACCTGCTTGGGGTGCCAGTGACATTGGGATCTCAGCGTGGCCTTGGTGTTTCCACTCCTCACCGCCAAAGGAACACTGGGATTTGCTGGGAATGAGGTCCCGCCTTCCTTCCATTAGGGCACAGCTCTTCCCCTAGTCGTGCATTTCTGCGTCACTCCAGCCACTTTTTAGGTTGTTAGAGAGCAACAGAACACCCCCCCCCCCGTGGAAGGAGGGGGCAGACTGGTGACCCGATGAGATGCCCCTGGGGTGCAAGCAGCTGTCCACAGGGAGCCTGCAACCATGCGCAAGGAGTGAGCAGGACAGGTTACAGGGATCAGGGCCACTGCTGCATTCCCATGAGAACAAAGGCTCCTGCCCATTAGGAGGAGCCCAGGACATCTCAGTCCACAAGCTTTGGAAGGAGTCCCAGCCCAGTTTCCCATACAGTTGTCCCCTAAATCCCTCTCATGCCTGCAAAGCAGGCTCACGCTCAGGGACCACCCATCAGGAGAGGGGACGGGCAGGGCTGAGTGCTGTGGTCAGAACATGGGCTCTGCAGTCAGACCTGGGTTCCCATCTCGCTGTCACACCATCCTGTGTGCCTCCTGTTATGTCTCCAACTCTGCTTTCTCATGTAGAATGAACAAACTGTTATACAAGGTCACTGTGAGGGTTAAAGTAATGACGGACATAACCATTAAGGTGGCTGTGGCCAATCCCCCCCCCAGATCCCCCCAAAACTAAACAGGCCAGGCATGATGGCACTTACCTATAATCCCAGAACTCTGAGAGGCCGAGGCAGGAGGATCATGAATTTGAGCCCCACCTGGACAATTTAGCAAGACCCTGCCTCAAGAAAGACGTAGCTTCCTGCGAAGGCCATGAGTGGCCCGGTCCCCAGTGCTACAAAAGCAGAGCAAAACGAGCTACACCCGAGTAAGACAAACGCTGGCAAGGACTCCGAGAACCGGAACCTTGGCTGGTAAGGATGTGAAGCGCACATCTGCTTCGGGATATTAGTCCCGAGAAAAATGTCGAGACACAATTCAGGAATTCCGCTTCTAGGTGCTTCCTCGAAAGAAGTACAGCAAAGGCTTGAACGGATAATCCAGTTTCTGTCTTTCCTTATTATTAATGTGTGTGCAGGACACACTAAGGGCGTTTATTGCAGAGAGTTGGCGCCTGTGCACGTCGCGGCTCCATCCTTCCGGCTGCCCCTCCCCCACCTCTCGCTCCCCCGCCACTGCATCTCCTGACCCCCTTCCCACCTGCACAAAGCCTGCCTTCTACTTCCCCATGTTACCCTTTTTCCCCCCTCTAAATTGTTTATCCTTTGGGTTTCTCGTGCAATATTGAACCTTCTATGTCTCCTTTATTTCACTCAGCATTATGGTCTCACAGTGCATCTATTTACCTGCACGTGACTCCATTTTTACCTTCTTCATGGGTGAGTAGTACTCATACACAACATTGTTTCCTTTATCATCTCCTGATAGATATATAAGCCATTTCCAAGAAGTCGCAGTGGGAGTTGTGCTGCTGTGAAGATGGGTGTGTGGGTCAGTGTCATGTGATGTCTTTAACTCTGTTGGGAACAATCAAGGGAATGTAACGGGTCACAGAGAATTTCTAGTTTTAGTTGTTGTAGGAATCTCCATACTGATTTTCACAGTGGCTGTGCTTGTTGGCATTCCACCAGCACTGCCCAAGGCTGCCTCTTCCTATACATCCTCCGCAGCATGTGGTGTTGGTTTTTGTGTTCTTGATGGTAACCGTTCTTTCAGGAGTAAGAAGGAGTCCTACCAATTTGATTTGAAACTGTCTCATGGCTATTTGTTTCTCAATAAAATTATGGGGAAAAAAAAAAAAGGAGTAAGAGGGAACTTCCATGTGGTTTTGGTGTGCATTTGAACACATTCACATCAATATTATTCCTGACAGCTAAACAGTGGGAGCAACACAAGTGTCTGTTGATGGAATCCATAAACAAATGCGGCACACACACACACACACACACACACACACATAGTACACTATTTATTACTCAATGTTTAAAAGGAAGGAAATTCTGAGACATGGTACTATGGGGGTGAACCTTGAAATTATGTTGAGCGGAGCAGCGCAGTCACAAAAAGTCAATACTGAATGATCCTATTTATAGGAGGACCATAGAATAGTCACATTCATAGAGACAGAATTACAATGGTAGCTGTCGGGGAGTGGGGGGGGCGGGGTCATCGTTTAGTGGCTGCTGAGTTTCAGTTTGAAAAGATGAAAACTGGATGGATGGTGGCCGTGGTTGGGCAGCAGTGTGAATGTACTTAACGTGGCTGCGCTGTAAACTTAAAAGCCATTAGAATGTTGCACTGTATGCTAGGAATCCTTTATTTCAATTCTTTTAAAAAGCGAGACTCTAGGAGAAGTCAGGATGTGAATTTGATCCTCTAGTTTCTCTCAGAGATTTAACCCAAGAAAAATGGCTGGGATGAGGGAAGAGCGATTCTCAGGAAATGGGGTGCTGCTCTTCTGGTGGGAAGAGGTGGGGTGACTCAAGAGTGCCAGGTCATGGGATGGGGTATGCACAGGGCAGGGAAGAGAGACAGGGGGTGTCACCACAGGTGGGAAGGGGGGGCAAGTACGTGTATACAGGCATGCACCAGAGCTAGAACTAGAGACAACAGGACCAGAGCGGATCTTCAAAGCTGTTCCCTCATGACATGCCCTTTTATGCTTTGTGTCTACTTGTTCCCCCCAAAGCCTCATGCAGTTATGGGCTGGACTTCTACACTTTGGGATTGTGCATGATCCAGTGCTGGGATTATGGGTGTGAGTGCTGCTGGGATTATGGGTGGGGATGCTCCACCTGGCCTGGGGCTAGAGCCTGCATGCAACCTAAGGGAGACAGACTTGCTCTCAATTGCCATTGTTGCCACCACTCCCTTTTGCTCTTGCTGTTTTCTACTGCCATGGACTGCTGCCCTCCGCCTTGTGCCAGTCTGCCTTGGAGCCAGCTGAGTACGCCTGAAACCTCCACAACCTGTGAGCTCATAAACCTTTCCTTCCGTAATCTTGGGTGTCAGGTATTTGTCCCAGCAACAAGAGAAGAGTAATTGAAGCACACCCCCTTCAACCAGGCCCCGAGTTTCTGTTGCGTCCCCCAAGTGCCATCCAGCTCAGCATCGGTCGGGGAATCTGCTGACGAAGGTGGAGCCTCTGCGCTCCTGTCACTTTCCCGAAGCCCATGGCTGACCACACTGTCTTTAGGGGACACTGCAGATATAAACCATAACAGGTCCCCAGAGGTGAGCAACTTCAGGCACGTGAAAAGCAGTGACGTGAGGAGCAGCATGGCATTGCAGGGAGCTGGGTGGGAGTCCTCTGCGGCTGTCCTGCAAGCCAGGAGGGCAGTGGTCAGGGAGCCTCGTAGGGTCCTTTTCTGGTTGGTAGGTCATGCTGCCTTGGCTGCACTCCACGGTTGGATGGGCTGTGCCCAGACTTGCTGAAAACTGAAGTCAGTGCTGGTAGTTGTGGGCTGTGGGTGTTTTGCACCTATGTTGGACATTACAGTACCACATCTGTCATGCTGACAGTTCACATTCCCCGAGACTGCTGCACTGCTGTGCCCCCGGTACAGGGAGTCCGGCTTAGCCATGCTGAAGCTGTGGTGAGGCTGGAATAAATGATGAGCCCTGGGTGCAAGTGATGCTCCGGAGGCAGATCCCTGATTTGGTGGAGAGTATGTGTAGGGTACGTGTTTCAGGCAGCTCACCAGGCTTTTATAGTCTCTGTGTGTTCATTACATTGAAGAATCCTCAGCTCTCCTGTGTGAAACTGGAAGCTGGCTCTGAGTTTTTAATCTCAGTTTTTACAGATAGGCAGCTTGGGAAATTTGGAGTGCTTCAGGAAGGGAGGAGAAGGCTATGTCAGGGCAGCCTCCTGTTCTGCTCAGTTGAACAGAGAACAGATCTGGGTCTGGCTATTATTTGAGACTCCCGTTCAAGCAACCTTTGAAGTATAGATGTCTAGCATGAGAAATTCTTGACAAGAAGAGTTATGACAAGAGGGAGTTTGGCTGATGTGTGGTAATGTGGCTGTGTCATGGCTGGGAAGGAGCTGAGCCAGGCCCAAAGCACGGTGGAGCATGGGCAAGGAAAGGCAGAGCCATGGCTAGAGAAAGGTGGAGCGTAGGCAAGGGAAGGCGGAGCCATAGTTAGGGAGAGGCATAGTCAGGGTTAGGGAAGGGTGGGACATGGGCAAGGGAAGGCAAAGCGATAGCTAGAGGTGGAGTCATGGAGAGAAAGGTGGAGCATGGGTAACAAAGGCGGAGCCATGGCTGAGATAGATGGAGCCTTGGCTAGGAAAGGGTGGAGCTGTGGTTAGGGAGAGGTGGAGTTATGATTAGCAGCTACTACTGTACTACCACAATTCAGGGGTCCTGGTAGAGGCTGTTAGCTGCTATCTTCAGCTATTTTCTTCTGTTTGGGTGATTAAATTTCCCAGGCTTCTTGGTAGTGACCAAGTTTCTTTCTTACTTTTCTGGTTGCTGAGACAAAAATACTCAACACCCAACGTTAAGGCAGGAACAATTGATTTCAGTTCACAGCTTGTAGAGGTTTTAGTCCATTGTCTTAGTTACTTTACTGTCTTTGTGGAGACAAAATATCTGACTCCTAAAATTAAGGAAAGAAAGATTTATTGAGCTCACAGTTCATGGCGGTTTCAGTCCATAATCAGCTGGCCCCAAGGCACAGGGGCAACACCTCAAGGTGGCAGAGGACAGCAAAAGCCGCAAGAGCAAAGGTGAAGGGGAGCAAGCCTCTTTCTCTCCTTTATAGTGTGTATACATGCCATCTGTACCCTCCTCTTCCACAAGCTCAGGATGTTTACAAGTAAGGACCCTGGCCCCCTGCTGAGTTAAACTTCTAAGCTTCTCAAACTGACACAATGTATCAATCGTTACATCCCTAGTCAGCCAGCTCCAAGGCAGCATGGCATGGCAAAGGGACATCCCAGAGAAAAAGCAATTCATGGTAGTCAGAAGGCAAGAAGGCAGCAAGTGGCAAAGAAGTAGCAGCAGCAGCAAGCGACAGCACTAGCCCTCTTCCTGTGCCTTATATTCCATCCAAGCTTAATGCACTTAGGGTGGGTAGCACTCAGGATCAGGCTGGGGCACTGTATTAGTTACTCTTCTCTCATTGCTGGGACAGATACCCAACACTCAAGCTTAGGGAAGGCAAGGTTTATTTAGCTCACAGTTACTGGAGGTTTCAAGACACTGGAGGAGAGGCAGGGGGGCTTCCGTGTCCAGAATGACCATCTCCACCCCTTTCAGAAAACACAGGCTAGCCAGTTTTACAATTGGCACCCCTCTGGCCCTGCCCCTCAGGCCCCGCCCTGGTCCTCTGGCCCCGCCCACCCCTCTGGCCCCGCCCTGGTCCTCTGGCCCCACCCCTCAAGCCGCTCGCTGCACCTCCCTCCAGCTACATTTGCCCCATAACTTACATGAGGCTTTGGGGGGACAGCTAGACACAAACCTTAACAGGCACTGTTAATCCTATTCAGAGCTATGCCAAACCAGTAATTAGACTGATTTAGTAATCACCCTGAATCCCCGCGGGACACACTGTAGATGCAGCCATCTCTGGGAAGTCCCACCTGTGACCACATGAGGCCTTAGGAGGACATCTAGACACAAGCTGTAACACAAGGGATGCCTTTTGTCCACTGGAACAGTATTGGGGGACACTTGTGCCTTTTAGTCCCATATAGGCCACTTGTAAATGCATTTGGAGGTCTTTATTGACCAACCAAGGTCAACGAAATGGCCACAGACCCCTGAGACTCTGGCTGTCACATGAAGAAGACAAGTGTGTTTGCGTGTTCCAACACAGCCGGAAGTTGCGTCATGTCATGTGATCTGATCCAGCCAATGGGGACAGAGTGTAGTGTGTTCACAAGCTTACCTTTCCCTATGACGGCCTGTTCACACCTCATAAAAATAGGCAAGAGGACTTCCAGGCTTGCTTCCAAAAGTGACAAGAATGGCGGGGTTAGCAGGTTCCAAGCGAGGGGATGTATTTTGAGAGGGGTTAATGGCAGTGTGTCTTTTACTGTAAATGAATGATAAAACTTTAAATATTCATTTATATTTCAATTGTACTTCTTCGTAACTCAAAGGGACTGTTAAGACTTGGGCTTGTAAGAGTCTTAATAAAGAACAATTAATGTTTAGAGGTGACACAGCAAAGGAAATTGACTTTTGAGGTTCTAGCTTTACAAACCAGGAAGGTGAATGAATGGCAGAAGTAGCAGAAGGTGAGGGCTTGCTAAACACATTGCCTGTCAGGTCATTCTTTGCCTTCCCATGGATGGACCAGGCCGAGAGCTGTCACTGAAGATTGACTTCTGTTCCTTCTCCTCAAGGGGAGAAGGAGACCTTTACAAATTTTTGGCCTGCTTTGTAGCTAAGAGAGGGAAAGCCAGCAGCTTTCTTGTGTCTGCTTCTCAGTTTCCTCCAACCTGAAGTAGTGCTTCCTTCTGCACTGGCTGGAGGGGGTAGGATGGGGAGACATGTTTCCACAGAGGGGCATGGTCTCTACTCTGAGCAGTGTAAGGCCTTGTTGGTACCTGCACTAATTTTTTTTTTTTTTTGTGGAGCGAATTGCACAGGGATGCTCTATGTCTTGGGCTTTGCTCCGTCCACACTGTCCCTCATCTCTCCACAGTGTAGGTGCCATGTCTATCCTGGGGACCCTCAGTGCACAAAACATTCAGAGGTTCCTGTCCTGATAGAGTTAGGGGCTAGAACCTACAGGTGTGATCCATCAGAATTTCAGCTTTCTGTTTTAGTGGCAAACACTGGACAGTCAGTGTCTAAAGATTAGGGTTCTGTTGGTTCAGAGCTTTGGCATTCTGGTCCGCCATCAGTCGGCTCCATTGCTTTGGCCATGGCTGCACTTCATGATGTGGGTGTGACAGCAACATGGCTCAAGTCATGGCCAGAGAAAAAGGCAGAGGGAAGGGGTAGGGAGGTGGGAGAGGAAGGCAGCAGGATCCTCCCTGTTCTTCAAAGGGGCCTCCCATTGGGACACCACCTCCTGGGACCCAGCCTTTACCACAGGGGCTTTTAGGGGGAGGGGCAGCCAATGAACATGGAAACCATAGCACTAAGTAAACCACCGAGTGCAGAGAGGGGCAGGTTATAAAGCGAAAAAGTAAGAGAGGGAGGGCTCTTCGGCTGCTTCACAGCCACATCAGATTGGGCCTTGAGCTGTCCCACTGCTGTTTACTTGACCTTGGGTAAATTACTTACTGGATGCCGTGATCTTTGTGTAATAAGATAGCAGCATCGCCTTGTTCAGCGGCTGTGAGGGCCAAATGGGAACATTCCTGTGGCAGGCTGGCCGCGCTCTGAGTCTAGCGCTATTGCCTCCTTTGAACCCTCTGCAGGACACCAGGCCCAGCCTCCCTCTTGCTGTCCTCATGGGGAACTCCTAGGAGGGGTGCTGGCCATATCCTTCAGCCCAAGGTCAGCGGGCGCTAAGGTCTCCCAGTGCCGAGTGGGAAAAGGCAGGTAAGCAAGAACCTGGAAGGCAGTTTGGACAAAGGGTAGATGTTCAGAGACCCGCTGTTTATGGAGCCCTGTTATGTGCCAAGTGTGATAGCCAGATCACTTAGGAAGCCACGGGGGAGCCTGGCCACAGGTAGAGACACTTTAGCCGAGTTTCTCTAGCTGCATGGCTGTCAGGGGCACCGAGGCCTGGAGTCTGATGGTCGTGTGGGTCTGGGAAGTGAGCTTCTACACGCTGTGCAGTGAGGAGCGGATTAAAGCAGTGAACCATGGGATCTGACTGCAAGCCCCCACCCCTGACAGCCCAGGCCTGGCTCTGCTTTTGGAGAAGAGGGGAGGGGGACAGGAGAGAGAGGCTTGCATCTTTGTACGTAGTAAAAGATGTAAAGAGGCTCCCCCTCTTAACTTTCTGAGTTCAGAGTGCTTCTTAGGTAAGCATGTTTCTGAATCACCTGGGGGACGCCTCAAAACAGGATGTCTGGGCCCCATCCTGAGTTCAGATCTGGGGTCACATGGGGCTGCCTGGCTCAGGTACTTAAGAGGACGGGGCCACAGAGAGAGCCAAGCCCCACTTTCCATTACTGTGGCTGGGGATTCATCATTTCTTTGTGGTTATTAATTTAAAAAAAAAAATATGGTGGCTGAGCTTGGTGGTGTATACCTGTAATCCCAGCGCTGTGGAAGCCAGGCAGGAGGATTACTACCCGTTTGAGGCTACCCTTAGCTGCATAGCAAGACCCTATATCAAGCCGTCCCCTGCAAAAATATGACATGTGTGAGATTATTATATATTAGCTCGCTCTCTCACTCTCTCTTTTTTTGTATTTTAGGAAACGGTCTACAAGATATTCAGGTCTCACTACTAGATTGGACTGTTTACAGCCTCCCAAGAGCTGGGATTATAGGCATGTGCCACCATGCCCAGTCTCAATTGCCATCTCAGCATGCCCTGCATGCAGGACTGGCATGGCCACTGAGGACTGAATCAGGGAGCACTGAGCTATATCCACAGCCCTTGTTTAAATTTTGAAATAGGGTCTCACTAAGTTACCCAGGCTGACTTCAAACTTGTGATCCCCCTCTTGCCTCAGCCTCAGAAATAGTGTGATTACCGGCCGTACCACCACACCCAACTTAGACACTTGCTTCTTTACCAAAAGCAGTGACAATGTCAGTTGACAAGTTAGTGCTCATGTGCCTTTGGTTCAAGTGTGGAACGCCAGCAGCCGACCCAGCTTAGAGACAGTGACAGCCCACTCCTGGGGACTGCTAAGGACGTGTGATCATTAGCGTATGGATTATCCCAATGCTACCACAAGTAGAAACACCGCAGTGACTCCCAGGATTTGGAGGCAGGGTTAACTACATCAGTGGACACTGACTGGGGCCATTCCCAGGCCCTGATCTCTGGGCTTACAGGAGATAGGCAGGCAGGAAGTGCAAAGGCAGAATGGCTTGTCTGTTGGGGACTGGTTTATACAACGTGCATCATACTGACCAGCTGTGCATCACAGTGACTGGCCTTTTCTAAGAAATAGGAGCAACCAGAACTAGGACAGGAACTCTTACTTGAGCAACAAACTAAAGTATACTGGCTGGGGAGAGGGTGGTGATTTCTGTTACAATCCAAGGCATCACCTTTGCCCCAAGTGTTCTACTCCCAATCACATTTTCAATGAAGTCAGTGTTAGTCACGAAGAGTGGTAGGAGGTGATGGCTTTGAGCACAGCCTCTGTGTCAGCGTGCCTAGTTCAAATCCCCACTGTAGTACCTACACTTTGTACCTACCCCAGGGCCCTGCAGTTTGCTCATCATCTTGTTTCGGTTTCCTGACCCGTAGTCGTGGCAGTTCCTACCTCCTATGGCAGATATGAGAAGGAAATTAGGTGTCGTAGGAGAACCGGCTTGGGCTCCTAGTCCATGCCCCACCCCTGTTGGTTTTGTGGTTCTGGCTTCAGCAGGTATCACTGAGGGCCCTCGAAGTCCTTCATGGTGGCAAAGGACAGAGGTGCTCAACTAGTGACCCTCAAAGGGCGATCTGAGGCTCAGAAAAACCAGGGAAGGTGCTGGAGATGCAGTCCTGGTGTCCTCTGAGTCCATCTGCATCAGACGCACTGGGGCCAGGCCCAGCGCTCCG
Source organism: Octodon degus (assembly GCF_000260255.1). Lineage (NCBI taxonomy): Eukaryota > Metazoa > Chordata > Mammalia > Rodentia > Octodontidae > Octodon > Octodon degus. Next base: position 5,143,318 of record NW_004524578.1, read on the forward strand.
TGCTTTTCCCCAGTGATCCTGACATTGGCTTTGAGGCCACCAAGTGAAGTCTCTACAGTACCAAAGAGACCAGATGCCTCAACCCTGTGTGTGTGTGTGTGTGTGTGTGTGTGTGTGCGCGTGCGCGCGCGTGCACATGTGCATATTTGTGTATGTGTGAAGGAGGGACCTGAGCCTGAACGCTCAGGAAGGCCAAGGCTAGCAGCTTGTGAAAAACTCCAGTCAGGGGCCTGAGTATGCAGCTCAGCTCAGCGCAGCGGAAGAGCACTTGCTGAGCACGCATGAAGCCTGGGAGTCTGTCCCCAGAACCAGAAAACAAAACACAGAATCATGGAGGGGAGCACAGGAGAGCCCCTCACCCTCTCACAGCCTGTGGCATGCTGACTTCTCTCCAGAGCACCCATGAGGTGAGGCTTTTCCAGGAGGTACTGCTGCACATTTATTCTCTTTTTCCAGTCCCACTCATGCCCCTGAGACTCCCGAGTCCTGCCTCTTGGTGGCACTCTGATGGCTGACTGTTCCATGGTGCTGCAGCAGGAGGCACGGCCACAGTGTGCAGCTGAACAGCCAGGGCTGTCCTCCCTGCTCCTGAAGCATTCCAGGTGTTACTTCACCAAGATGACCGGCTCTCTTGTTGTTAGGATTCTGTTGTCATTTTGCAAAAGCCAGTTGAGCAGAATGCCTCCTCCTCAAGTCCCTGCTGGTTTCTCTTGTTTGGTTTCATAATATTGCAGATATTTTCTATTGTCTCCTGTACCCCATGGTTACAAAGTCAAACAGGACAAAACAGCTGTGCATATGCAGTTGGGAAGGCCTCCGGAGCAGCCGGCATGGCCGCGTCTCTCCGCCTTGGCACAACTGTTGATTAAATGGAAAGCTTCCCAGGGAGGCAGCTGGGAGAAGAGCGGCTGGGGAGTCCTTGGGGCCAGCCCTTGGGCTGGTTGCAGCATTTCCTGTGCCACAGAGCTCTGACTGCCAAGATAAACACAAGTTTTGAGAGAAAGTCAGCGTCCCAGGAGATTTTCATTTTGGAAAAGGAACCGGTAAGACAGTCACTGTGTTGGCCCAAGGAGTTGTGTTCTTCCACGCCCAGGTTTGCACACTCTGTGTGTGGAAGCCAGAGGGACCTGGGAATGGAGGCTTATGGAGAAGACCAAGGAGGAGATGAAGAAGGGGCCTGTAGGCAGTTGGCTTCTCTCTGTGCTAGTATATGGCCTTGATCTGGCAACCTTCACCTTCCTGTTGTCCTTAGGGATGGAGGTGCTAAGGGACACCTACCCACTGGCAGCATTTCAGGGGTTAAGTGTGAAACCAGCATAAGTCACTTGGCCCAGCCTCTGTGTGCCTCATGGGGGGATGGCGGCTGTGACTGTCATTAGCTATCTGATAGTTGCCAGGCCGTCCTACTGCCTTTTGGGTCCCAAGGTGCCTGATCCATACCCTTTTCCTTTTTCTGCCGTCCTGGAGATTGATCTCAAGGCCCCTGAACTGAGATGCTTCCCCAGCCCTTTTCGATTCTATTCTTTAGAGACAGGGTTTCACTAAGTTGCTAGGTTGTGCGGGCGAGGCTTGAACTTGTGATCCTGTTGCCTCAGGTTCCCAGGGAGCTAGTATTATAGCAGGTGTGTACAACCATGCCTGGCTCTGGCTCACACTTCTACTGGCCAGTCCTGTTCACTTCACCTCGATTAAACCTTTTTTTTTTTTTTTTAAACAACTGTAATTCATTCTGGCCCATCTCTGTCACCTAGTGTGTCACTTCCTGGTGTGATGCCCTTGCTCACCTGTGCCGGCCGCCTTGTCTACTCCTTGTCTCTCTTCTCACGCTCAGTCCACCAGGGGCCCTGTACTTTTTCCCGGGCTTGGCAAGCTCTTTCCTGACATCTCTAAGGGTGATTCTCTCCCTTCCTCAGGCCTCTGTCCACACAGCATCACATGAGAGAGGCGAGAGCAGCCTTTCCACTTCCTTGTCAGTGAACATCCATCTGATCATTTATCTGCTTGCTTCTCTGGTGGGAATAAGTCTGGGAGGCGCATCTTTATCTTCACGTCCCCCACTGTGATCCCGGCAACAAGGCAGGAGAGGTGCCCAATGGATGAATTTTATTATATAACAGAAATATTCATTAAGTATATTTATTGAACAAGTAAGCTTGAGTCTTGTGATGATTTGAACCTTAAGTGACCCCCAAAGCCCCGTGTCTTAGTCCCCAGTGTCTGGTACTGATGGGAGGGGTGGAGCCTTTTGGAGGTGGGGCCTAAGGGAGGAGGTGAGGTTATTGGGGGTGGAGCCCTGGAAGGGATACTGGCTCCTGGCTCCTCCTCTGCCATGTGCTTCCACTGTGGTGGACTGTGGTGCCACACACCAACAGCAACAGGGCCAAGTGACCAGGGACTAAAATCTCTGAAACCAGGAACCAAAATAAACCTTTTGTCCTTTTCAATTGATTTCTTTTAGGTATTTCAAATAGTAATGGAACGCTGACTAATACGTCTATCAATCTGTATTGTGTTTGGATAGAGTAAGGGGTAGAGCCTACCGCCAGGGACTTTTCAGTTCCATGTATGACTCTTGTTTGTTGTCCTATAAAAGTGTAACCCACACAGTTTGCCAAGGAGTTAATCTTCTGTATATTTTAATGCCGTTTATCTGTGCAGTGAATTAAAAAAAAAACACTTGAGCTTCAACTGATGTTTATTGAATACTCAGATATTCTATCCTTGCAAAAGGAAATTAGATAGTGGACTTTAGAGATTCAGAATGGCGCCCTCCTTGGGCTGGGTTGAAAGGATGGGCAGCTGAAGAGCCAGGCCGCTCACATGTAGATCTTAGCGAGCTCAGGACATGTTGCCTCCACAGAGGGGAGAGTCTGGGAGCCCGGAGTGACTGCGGTATCAGGCAAGCTGCCCGGCAATGCCCTGAAAGTCAGATTGCTTTGCTGCCCCGGAGACAAGCGTGGAGGGCTCAGGAACTTAGTAAAACAGGGAGACAGAAGCAGGAAGAGTTCTTTTCTGGTGAATGAGCGCAGGCTGTCTGGCAGAGTCCTCCATGGTTGCCAGGGGCAAGGCCTTCAATGCTGAGAACAAGACGGGAGGGGACAACAAAGCGTCTGCATCCACCAGTGTGGTCTGGCCTTGTCTCTCCCTCCCTCCCTCCCTCCTTGCCTTCCCAGTCTTCCCCTCTTTTCTTCCTTCCTTCCATTCTTCTTTCGGTGGTGGGGACTGAGCCCAGGGCCAGGTAAGTACCATACCATAGAGCTATAATCCCAGCCTTCTTCATATTACTCTGAGACAGCATCTTGTTAAGTTGCCTAATCTGATCTCAATCTTGAGATCCTCCTGCCCCAGCCTCCTACATAGCTGAGATTGCCACTGCAGGCACCACCGCGCCTGGCCCACCAGCACATGTTTGCTTGAGAGGAAAGCAGGCTCACTGCAGAAGTGAATATGCCAGGGATGGCAAACCTTGTAAAGCTTTCAGAGATGCAGAGTCCGCTGTGCATACGCACTGTAAGTTCACACTCACTGGTACAACTCTACTTGACTTGATACAAGTCCACACATGGCCACATCTTCTTTCCACATCTGGCACTATTCTCATCCTCCTGGACTTCCGGAGCACATGGATGCGTCATAAGCCTCACCTCTGCCTTGCGGGGCAGGCGGGAGGACTGGGCAGTGTGGAAGCGGTCACAGTAAGATGCTGGCCTCTCACCCTGACTCTGTGCTGCTGCCCAGGGTCCTCTGCAGGTGGCCTGACTTCCAGTCCTAGGCTAGGATGATGGTAATTCTCCTGAGCAAAGCACTGCATGGCAAGATTTGTAGTAGAGTCTACAGCTGGCCCTGGCCAGGTAGCCCCAGCCCAACCCAAATTTTCTGCCTTATTCTAAATATAAAACATCATGACTTCATATGTCAGCCATGAAACCATCCAAGGGAGACCAGGGTCATCTTGACTCATTTTGCTACTCTATTATGTTTGAGAGTCACTATAATTTATAAGTAAAATGAAAGCACAGGAATTAGGTGTGGAGACTGAGAAAGGTGATGGGTGCCAAGAATGTATTCTGTGTCTGTGCTCAGCCCCTGTTGGGCTGGAAGGGAGAAAATGATGAGAGATGGCGATGCATCATCTGGTTCTCCTGGGGATGACCGTGAGATCATACAAGAGGATCGTGGAGGAGTCAGAGGCCAGGAAACGTGCGTGCGCTCAGAGTTTTGAAGGAAGCAGCAGACAATAGGCAGCCCTGTTGGCTCAGACGTGCCAAGTCCCGGAAGAACCTGCAAAGAAGCAGGCCAGCGTTTGGTTCTGAACTACGGCACCTCCTCCCGTAGGAAAACCTGGGGCGTACTGGGTGACCGCACAGTGCCGTGCTGCCTGTGGAGAAAGTCTTTTCAGTCCCACATAAGAGATCAGCTGGCGTAACTTCTGCGGAGGTGGTTTGTTGACAGTTGGTCAGGGGAGACCGGAGAGAGATCACAGTCAGTAATTGGTCAGCTTTTCCTTCTTGGGGCCTGCGAATGAGAGGTGGGGGTCTTTCCTGTAAGAAGGCGATTATCATCTGTGGAGTTCCAGTGGCTGGTTTATAAAAGAAGAAGCTTAGGCACACTGGGAAATGGTTTTAATGAAATGAGATTTAGCCAGAGTTAGATACAAACGTCATTGCCAGGAGGCATTGTGCCGAAGCCTCAATTAAATTTTCCATTGGATTATCTGATGATAAGTAGTTGTACCCTTGGGATTTATTGTCTTTGATAAATGGCCCGAGTCCAAACTTTAAAGCAACGTAGGTCGTAGCCTAACAGAGTCCTGGAAATAATGAGGTACGCCCCCACGAGATACAAAGCACTGAAATTACCCTGGTGGGAGTACTTATCTTAGAGACTGCTGGGGATGATCTCCACCCCGTGCAGGATGTGTGGGCTTTCTAGCTGCGTGCCGATGGCGAGGCTTTCCAACTTCGTAATTCCTTTCAGTGCCAACAGAGTTTTCAGTGTCGGCAGGAAGGAGTGGCTGCCTTCCAAGACCTACCTTGCCATGTTGCTGATCCGTCTGCTTCCTCCTCCGTGGACTGTTTTTGTCCTTTGGCTGCTAGAAGACAGTCTGATGGCTTCCTAATTGGGTCCCCAGGCAGAGTGGGAGCACCTGTGGCTGGAGGTGTTTGGTACAAACAAAGGACCCCGCTTCTCTCACTAAGATCTACTTGTTTCTGTGCATGCCTGTGTGCACCTGTGAGTGTGTAAATCTAACTTTGCAGTTGTCTGTTTTCCAAGTATTATTGGTATCCACGAGGCACCTTCATTTAAACAAACCTTGTGTCCAAAATTCAGTACTTTATGCTTTTAGCTAAATGGCTGAAAATGAAATGAATGTTAAATACCAGTAGCTCCCATTCTAATCCAGCGTCCAGACCCGAGACAGGTGATATGGGCTGCTTTGCGGAGTTATGTTTGACTTTCAGAAGCTGTGTACTGATGCTATTTGCAGCCGGGCCACTCTAGTCTCAACCAGTGTCCTCTTCCCCTGCCTTCTCTGGAACCATGATCTTAGAGCCTTCCCCTCCGGCTAATTTGGCATCAGCCCCAGGGTGTTCCTGGCATGGATGACTCCTACAGCTCTGTAACAGCATCAGGAGAAGTCACACATTTTGATCCATCAGCATTTAACCTGCTCAAAGCCCTGGACACTTGTCTTAATGGCTCTGGAGAATGGGGAGATCTCTATGATGGCAGGGTGGAGAACACAGGTGGCCTGGTGTCCCCTGGGGCACTTTTGTGCTTATAAACTCTTCCCTCAATGGATATGCTCAGGCTGTCCCAAAATACCTAACTGTGGCTGTGCTCAAGCAGGCTTGGCCCAGAAGGTTCTAAACTTTCCGCCTGGCCTGGAGTGTGGTTAGATGTGGGAGCAGAGTGTGTTGGAGTCAGCTGATGTGTCACCAGCTTGTTTTCCTGACCCCAGAGGGAGCCTAGCATGGTCACGGTTCCCTATGTTGATTATTTTGGGTGACTGTATACCCATCTCGTGTCAGTCAAGGGAGCCATGTTGACCTCTTGTCAAGACCTGTGTCTGCCTCCTTGCTGCAGCCCATAAACACTACCACCTCAGGGGATTTTCCTTGTCTTTCTTTGCCTTTCAAAGGAAGATGCTTGCCTTTGGCCAGGTGGAGAGAACTCTGTCCCTGGTTCCCCTGAGACTGCTAACCTGGTGGGTTCCACAGCTTTAATGGGGCATGCAGCCCCATCTAGAATGCCAGGTGGTTCTGTGCACTCAGTGTAAGGTAGCCTGTTTAGATAGTAGGCCAGGAGATGCAAGCTTGATTAATTTAGGGGCAGCAGCCTTGCTGGGGTTCTTAATCCAGAGTGTCCCTCTGCTCCTAGAAAATCTGTCTCAGTAAACTGCAAAGCTGCTTCACTTCACAGAGCAATAAATACTGAAGTGAGAGTGCCCCTTCCATGGATCAGGACATCAGCAGAAATTCAGGAGACAAGAGTGTGGAAGAGAAGGTATTAGCGAGACTCACATTTCAGTGCAGGACATAAAACAGCGGGCCAAAGAAGTTTGGCTGACAGCCATCTCTTCCATCAGCACTGGGAGTGGGCAGGGAGAGGCATTTAGCGGGGACAGGGTTATAGCCTAACACCATCTTTCCTGTCCTGGGCTCATGCCTTTGTGCTGCTTATTTAAAACTGCACGGCCTCTGCCTGACCTGCAGAAGACATAGTGAGCTACCATGCCAGTGTCACCAAGGGCTAATTCGGAATCATTGTCATCCTCTACCAAGCTTGGAACTAGGGGCAGTCACAGTATTATAGGCAGCAAAGTTAGGCAGGAATATGAGAGGCAGTGAGTCGGGCCCAAGTCCTCCAGGGAGGCAACACGGAGGATGAAAATGTTACCCTTATGGCTGGTGGCCCACCTATTGGTGGCCAGGCCTGGAGATAAAGACAAAATGCCCAGTCCTACATGACTCTCTGAGAGATAAACAAATTAACATTAGCATCAGTCTCCCCAGTTGGCCACGGGAACCCCCTAGTTCCTTGTTTCCATTTGCACTTCTACATGACCCACTTCCTCATTGGGTCAATGTTACCTAAACCTGTAATCTTACTAGTTGATCATAGTTTTACCTTGCATTATGCCCACCTTGTGATTTTGTTCTATAAAACTCTTTACTCTGTAAAATATGGTCCATGCCAACCGACATGCAACCCCTCCTGTCTCTCAAGAGCTGTTCTTATCCCCCTATAAATCTGTCCTATTCTTAACCATCATTGTTACTAAGAAGTTATTCTTTAATTATGGGGAGCAGGAACTCAGTGTCTCAGATGTCTCACAGGTTGGGAGTTCCTTTTCTTTCCCCTGTATCAACAGCATCTGCTTTACTGCCAATGAAGTCAGCTGGAGACCTGAATGTCCAGGAATGCTGCACCCGAGTTCTTCATTCCACTCCCGGAAATTTCACCAAGGAATCAGCCAGCTTCTCTATACAGCCATCAGAATTAAGGCTCCTTAGAGAAACAGCAGCAAGGCCACCTCCGGGGCCCGTCCTCCTGGGGCAGGTGGGGCTGGGGCTTGCAAACAGCCCTGCTCTTTCCCAGAGCAGCAGGACTGTCTCCCTACCCTTGCTGGCTGAGCATCCTGCAGCTGACCCCTGTCTACATGGAAACTCTCTAAAGGGAGCCTGCCTGGTGTGGCTCAGAGTCCACTCCTGTGCCTGTATTTGTACAGTGTTTTCCTGTGGTCTCTCACATGAAGGTGTCCACGTGGGCTGGGCCAGCGTTCTCGTTCCCTTTACATGCACCCTGCGCGCCCTTACCCTTGGGGGGAGAATGTCTAGGAGAAGGGGAGGGAGATGAGCCCTTCTGAAGGCCCTTAAGCAAGAACAAGCTTGCAGTATTTGAGGAACAAAAAGGCCACATGGTGTTGCCAGCTCTGTCACTGCTATGGCCGCATGTGTCCACCCGCAGATGACGAAGCCAGGAGGGGCAATCTGTTTCTTCTGCCAGATGATCACTTTTGCAGCTTGTCCACTTGGCTGTAGTGGGCCCTGGATTGTGCAGAATCCCAAGGAGGGACTGAACCACGTGAAATGTCCACCTTGGAGATCAGGAACTGTCAACCATCAGCAGACGAATGTGATTCATTCTTGGTTAAGCTGTCCGTGGATGCTGTGTTAGGTCAAACCAGCCAAGACATGACTGCTTACAGTCTACTTAAATTTAACCCTGCCACTCTCCTGCATAAATCCCATCTCTGGTTCCTCCCTGTCCTTGGGGTAAAATCCCAACTAGCAGATCCTTTCAGGGACACCTTCACCTGTTTGCTAAAAACTCATACACTTTGCCCCTGTCCCCATATCATGCCCAGGCTTTTGACCTCATATGAATTCCCAAGCAGCCTATTTCTACTGATTTTTCTTTCCTGGGTATTTCTGTATGCCATGAGTTTATATTGAATTTTTGCATGGTCTAGTTGTGGGCTGCGTAAAGTTGTGATTCCCAGGGTATCATGGTGCTATAAACTCTATCTGCACATAACTGTGGATGCCTGGGTGTGGACCCTAGAAGCCACCGCCTTCTTGCCCTAGCTGGTCCTGCATGTCTCTAGAGACAGAGCTCTGCTGGCTGTTCCACGTCCCCTGTCCTCATTTGTCTTTGAACATCTCTTAGAAGGGACGCCCGTGCTCCTGCCCTTAGGAGCCTGAGACGGTGACCGCAATGCTGTGAAGGCCAAATGAGTAGCTACTGCTTGGGTTCTTTTCCTGACATTTGGGTGGCTTTTCCAGGTCCCTTTTGTTCCCTCCTGGGTCCTCGTGTGAACTGTACCCTGGTACTGATTTATTTTAATGAAAACATGTATTTTTTATTTGGTATGGTAACACTTTTCTATGTTCTTCCCCAAGTTTTTCAAAATTTTTTTCTAGCCCCTTTATGAAATCTTTACCTTTTGTCTCTAAAGGCTTTTGCTGAGATGACTAAACACATTTTAGCTTTTTCAAGATGACTAAGTGGACAGTAGCAGTTGCAAGTTTTGCTGCAGATGGGAGAGAACGTATCTCTTGTGGGATGCAGGCTGCCAGGGGCAGGTGCCTCCACAGGTGGGGGGTCTCCGTGCGAGGCGGGCTGCTTGGTTCTAGCTAGGCTGGAATGGGTGAGGAGGCTTATTTTACCTGCAGCCCTTGTGCTCCTGGGGCCAAGGAGAATTTTGGAGGTTAAGTCTGTGGGATCCTTGAAGTTGTCTGGCCAGTTTCACAGCTGCTTCCACTGCGTCTGCCCCCCACATCTGTGGGTGGCCCTGTCTTTGACAAAGAGCAGAGCTGTAGAGAGCCCTGGGGTTGCCCCTCAGGGGCTCCCTTGCTAGGCTGTCAGTGCAGGACAAAGAAGGTTTTGTGTCCAGTGAAGAGTGCTTTGGAAATATAATCCCAGGAGAAGGTTAAGGCAGATCAGGGGGACCCTGGGAAATCAATGTCCTTTCCTAGCTTCTGCACCGAAAGTAAAGAACAAGGACTTCATAAGAAAAGAGAGTATTTTTACCTCTTCACAATGACCAGTATTTTCTCTGTCAAACCCCTTGTATTTTTTCCCCTTTGAAAATTTGTGATGGCTGAGTAATTTACAGCCTGGTTGGCTCACTATACCTCAAAATGATGCTTCTACACTTGTCCGCATCTACTACAGGTCGACAAATGGCAGCCTACAAGGGAAGAAGCTGCCACCTCTGTAATCCTCCCTGTCCTGTGTCTGCCCTGCCTCTGCTGTGTCCTTCTGTGGGCTGTGGTTGGGACAGTTCTCCCTGCACTCATGGGTCACCAGGAGAGTGGTTGCTCTGATTCCTATTCACTCCCCTTCTGGGACTTTTTGCCCCACTCCCACCCTCCCCAGAAGGCAGAATTCAGCTACCAGCACCCTGAGAGGAGCTCAGGGCCAGTGCAGAGAGACAGCCGTGGAGCGGTGGCCATGCGCCCCCCACACTCATTGCCCAGAGACTGGATCTGACCTCAGATACCTTTTCACTTTTTCCTATTCTCTAATATTTAAGAAATCAGCGTGTAAGTGCCTGGCTCTGGAATGCCTGGAGAGATTGGGCAGCTCCAGGCCCGCATCCTGGAGAGCAGCAGTCAGTCGAGCTGAGCAGTCTCTGACCCTTTGGACAGTTGCCAGCTTCACATTCCCCACCATTCCCTCTTGGCTCCCTTCTCTGGTAAGTGGCAAGGGCTGTCCTCTTCAGATTTGCGCTGTTGCTTGTGATTCAATTTAAAGAAAACTGGCATGTTCCTTTTCCTGTATCTTTATTCCAAGTGAGAAAATGAAAAACAAAGAAGGCAGCATTTCAAGGAAAAAATGAGAAATAGTGTAGTATTTCTTTTTAGAATTAAATCACTGAAAACACGCTTTTTTGATTAAAATGCCAACAAAATGTGTCTCTGTCAAAAGGACACAACTCAAAAGATGATTAGGAGGGTGCATGCCTCACTCTTGGGTCACCTGCCTGGTCCCTATAGCATTCAAGCTCATGAACATATCCTGAAAGGGACATTTCTCAGTGACAGTTTGTTAGCATTTGAGATCAGAGCATTTGACGTCCCCAGCCTTTGCCAGGGCATGACCTTCAGACACTATGAACACCACCTGCCAATATCACCGGGTTCTGCAGGTGGAGAAATGCACCCTGCGGGGCTGGCACATAGAGGCCCATGCCTGTGATGGACGTGGTGAAGAGTGCCTGGCTCCAGGCCGTGAGTGTGCTGCGGAGGGGGCCCCCCGGGGACACATGTCACCAGGCTCTGTGTTCTGGCTCTGTTCTGAGGCTGATCAGTTCCGCTCTCCTTGGGCAGGGCTTCCAGGGTTTGTAGAAGTTGAAGCAGAAGAAGAATCCCCCACTTGTTCTTATCACATCTTTCTGTTGCAACTTGCCGCAGTCCCTTTGATGTAGGAGCTGGCAGGAGCGCCTGGCTTGTCTGCCAGCATGGTGTTGGGCATGATCAAAGCGGGATGCCCAAACTTCCTGCTGAGAAATGTCTGCACCGCATGGCACCGCCGCAGTGGCTAACTGGCCCCCCTTCCTTACTGGATCAGTTTTGGTGCGGACGGCATAGTGCACATTGTTGTGTGCAACTGAGTCTCCAGAAACTACCATGAAGTAGCTGCAAGGCAAATTGTTGAACTGGTTGTGCAGTAGGACAGACTGCTATTAGCCCACTCTTAAGGCTGAGGCATGCCTTGACTTAATAAAACATTGGGGGAACACACAGGTGCCCTCGGTTGACTGGGTCCCAGGCTGTTTAAGGATCTCAGCTGGGCCTCTGTGAGGTAGGGGCCGGCAGCAAGGCTCTCTGGGATTGTCTGCATGGCTTCTCGGAGGTCTCAAGAGCTGAAGGAGCCTGCAGAGTCAGGGTCAGCCCTGAGCACAAGCAGAAGGCAGCCGGGCTGGTTTCGGGTCCTGTGAAGAGAGCATAGTTGTTGGAAGCAGGCAGGACCCTGGCCAGGTTCACTCCAGCCTTCAGAGCACGCTGCAAACCTGCACAAAGGTGCTCTTTGGGCACTTCTAGAAACAGCCATCCAGGGGGTCTCTCAGTCCCTGAGACTGACGGAAGATATGAGCGTGTCCAGAGTTCGGCAAGCAGTCCTGACTGATGTGATACGTGACTGGTTTTGCAACAAAGGAGAATTTATATATTTAAAGAGATATAAGTGTATTGCAATTTCTGTTGTCTTGGTATTGATTCTCTTACCTTCAAAAGAACAATAAGAAGGGGGGCCAGGGAGATAGCTTAGTAGAATAAGTGCTTGCCTGGCAAGTGTGGGATCCTGAGTTCAATCCCCAGTACTATAAAAAAAGAAAAAAGAAAAAAAGAAAGAAAAAGAAAAAAGAAAGAAAGAAAAGAAAAGAAATACTGAATAAAATTGCTCAAAGACTGACCATTAAGAATGAGTTTATTGGGCCAGCAAGATAGCTCAGTGGTCTAAAGAACCTGCTCAGGCAAGCCCAGGGACCACGGTTCCATTCCCAGCACCATATGCCATTGTCAGCCCTGCCCCAGGGTGGGCTGAGCCAGCCACAAAAAAAAAAAAAAAAAAGTTTATTCATGCATAGTTCATGTAGTTGTAAGTTATCATTTTATGTGACTGCTACCCTCAGATCTGTCCTTTAAAACATATATGTAAGTCCATTTTTTGTTGCCATGATAAAAATACAGGGATCAGGAGATTAAGACTGGATAATGTATAAGGAAAATACATTTGTTTAGGTCACAGTTTGGAAGGCCGATTGCCCAAATAGCATGGTACTTGCTCTGGTGAGGGTCTCCCAGGGCCGTGTCATACCATAGCAGACAGCTTCATAGTGGGCGTGCCTGTGGCTCAGTCACTTTCTTCTCTGCTAAGACCCAGTACCCGACACCTATAACCCAAAGGAGGAAAAAATATTTGTGCTCATGATTACAGGCCCTGGTTAGCTTATCCAAGATAGAAGCTGCACTGTGGAAGACTCTGGCCTGAAAAAACCTGCTTATGTCCAGGAAGCAGAGAACCAGCAAGAGCCAGGCAGAGAGCCGTCCCTTCCAGGCCATGCCCCCAGTGACCCCCCGGCAACCACCTCCCCCGACACACACAGCTAGCTGCTCTGAATGCACAGTTGCAACGCAGTGCCCCCATGGTCTAGGCAGCTCCCTAAAGAGGCCACTGTGGAGACATTCTAGATGTAAGACATAATAGCCTGAAAGAAGGGGAGAGACCACCAGGAGACGCAGGAACCCAGAGCCATTCGGGCGTCGGCTGTCTTTTTATAACTTCCCATTCTTACCCTATCAGCATTACCCCGTCGAAGGACTACACTGTCCATGCCCTCGTTACCTCGCACTAAGTCCCCCTGACTGAAGGTTGCACTCGCTGTTCGAGCCCTCCCACCGGGTGCTTCCATCGCGTTATCCCTCAGGACCTAGCACATCAATCGCACGTGCGTGCTTGCTGCATTCAGGATTCAGATATCCTCGGGCGGTGAGACAAATTTATGTCACTTCTATAAAAGAACAAACTGAAGTTTATTGGTATAGATTTTCATTAGACAAAAATATTCACAGAACACTTTTGTGTGTACCAAGAAGCTAATTTTGTCTTTTAGGGCTGGTCAGAAAGCTCAGCAGACTAAAGTGCCTGCTTAGGCAGAATGCAGCGGTCGGGGTTTGATCCCCAGCATGCCATGCCGGCCTTGTCACCGGGATGCGCTGAGAGGGCAACTGAGACTGGGCGTGGTGGCCTGTGCCTGTAATCCCAGTGCTTGGGAGGCTGAAAACAGGATGATCACTACAAGTCTGATCTACATAAGGAGACCCTGTAGTCCTTGTAGACTCTGTACCAAATGCAAAAAAAAAAAAAAAAGCTGGATATGTTTTTTTAATTGAAAAAAGGTCCTGTAAACATCTTACATACCACTACTTTAAAAAAAAAAAAAAAAGCAAGGATTCATCCATCAAGTTGGCACTGTTACTGGGAACCAAGAACTACCTCTGAGTTCCTCAAAAACTTAGTATTGCTTTATGACCCAATGGTTGTGCTCCTAGATATATACTCAGGAAAATTGGAAATATGTTCATAAAAAAGCTGAGCATGAATGATCACAGAAACAGGTATTCCAACTGCAGGTAGCCCCAAAGTTGAGCCTATCCAAAGGTCCAGATACACAAATTCTGGTCTGTCCGTCCATACCATTGAAGCTTGTCTGTGGTAAGAACCTGACGCATGTTACCAGGCGGTTAAGCCTTGAAGACATGGTGCTGTGGGGATGAACCGGGTGCAAGAGGCCATACGGGATATGGCTCAATTTAGATGAGCTACCCAGAAGAGGAGAAGCCACAGAGACAGAAGGCAGACCAGTGGTTTCCAGGGGCTGAGGGTGGCAGAGGAAGGGGGTGATTCCTGCAGAGTCCAGCGTCTCTAGGGAGTGATGAGAGGGCCCTGGGGGGGGGGGAGCAGGGTGACAGTGGGACAATTCTGAATAATACAGTGTTCAAAAGGCTGAACCTAATGCTGTGTGAATTAAATCTCAATAATAGGATATGGCCTAGAGGCCCAAGCCTCATCAGTTGCTGGGTCTAAGTGGAAGAAATAGACCCAATCATATGTTTTTATTTGTAGTTTTCTATTGCTCAGGGGAAAATAGCAAACTTAAAATATTGTATTGCATCCACATTTGGGATTGATTGATTGATTGATTGATTGATTGCATCCGCATTTGGGATTAGTTAACTGGAATTGGAGAAAAAGCAAGAGGGGGGATCCCACTCCTGAATGCTTCTATTGTGGAGAGTTAGTCCAATCTGGGCTGACGTGATGTGTCTATTGTCCTTTATGAGCAGTATTGAAGGCCAGACCTTTAGGTTTGCAGGTTAGTACTCCTTGTTACATAGAGAGATGAGTGCTCCAATTGGTGGGAAGATTGTATGCGTCAGCAGTTGCCATGGCTGCTGGGCATAGTGGCGCATGCCTGCAAGCCTACCACTCTCAAGGCTGAGACAAGAGGATCACTGTGTTTGAGGCCAGCCTGAGCAACATAGTGAGACCTTATCTCAAAAAATCGAAAACAAAACAAAATTACCCTGGTGATGCCTGAGGAATAGCTGTGACTTCAGGACCTGTAGACCCTGTGCTGTATTCTCTGCAAAATGGGAATAATAACTATACCTGTCTCGCAAAATTGTTCGGAATCAGCAGGTTCAAAGGGCTCAACACAACTCCTAGCATGCATTATTTCAAAAGGTGATTGTGTACGCATGCTCTGCGGAACATAGAGAGGGTTGAAGGAAGCCAGTGGAATTAACAAAATGGATTTGAATAAAGACAACACCTGGGGTCTGGAGAGATGGCTCAGTAGAATAAGCGCTTCCCTGGCAAGCACAAGGGCCTGAGTTCAATCCCTGGTTCTGGAAAAAAACAAAACAAAACAAAACAAAACAAAACAAAACAAACAAAACAAAAACCTCCTGCAACTTCAGGCTCCGTCTGGACCCCTGTTGTGCCCAGGTCAGATGAAAGGGCCCCTGCTGCTCCCCACAGCAGTCAGCATCATTCTGGCCTCTGCTGTCGCCTGAGCTCAGAGCGGCCACACCTTCTCCTTGAGTTCTCCCTGGGCCCTCTACTCACCTGCCCTCTCCAGTGAATATGAGAACATTGATGAGCCCCCTTTGAAGATGCCACACGGGGTCCCGGTGCACTGGGTGCCGTCTGGATTTCCACGGGGATCCAGACAGTGGGCTGAAGTAGGAACACAAAGACCAAATAGAACCTCATCCTGGGGTAGCCAAGTTATCTGACTATGTGAGGATGGAATTAGAAGTGGTGTTTATTTTTCTAAGTTCTTCCGTGTGTTTTAGAATGTCTACTATGGTATACTTTTATAATTAGGAAAGAATATTGTTTTTAAGAAAGTTTGAGTGCTAGATGACACTTTTATTTTCATTTTTGTATTTTAGTAAGGGTCTGCAGGGTCTCACTACATAGACTGGACTCATAGTGAGCCGCCTGTGTTCAGCCTTCCAAGTGCTGGGATTACAGGCGCACCACACCGCTAGGCCCAGTCTCAATGACCTCAGCGCACCCTGGGGGCGGGGCTCGCACGGCACGCGGGGAGTTGCACCCTGGCTGCTGCGTCTGCCTAAACAGGCACTTTAGTCTGCTGAGCTATTTGACCAGCCCTAGATTACATTTTTAAATAGCTTTTTTGTCATATAATTTGTGTGACCCCTAAAACTTACCTGCTTGCCTCAGATTTAAAGTATGCATTTGAGTGTTGTTTAAAATACACATATTGGGGCTGGTGAGATGGCTCAGTGGTCTAAAGCATCTACTTAGAACAAGCTTGGCAAAGCACAGGGACCGCGGTTCAATCCCCCAGCACCACATGCCAGCCAGCCCCGCCCCCTGGTGGGCTGAGCTGGCCACACACACACACACACACACACACACAAATAAATAAAATTAAAAAAATAAAATAACATTTTTCATCTCTATATAAATCCCGTTCCTAGTAGAAGTCTTTCTGTATCCACCTCCTGAGGCCCTAGGAAACCACTAATCTACTTCTGTCTCTGGATTTGTCTATGCTGGACATTTAATCTGAAGTATTGCACTTTGTTTATGCATCTATTAGTTGATAAGCATTTGAGTTCTCTCTCTCTTTCCTTCTTTCTCTCTTTCTTTTTCTCAGTACCGGGGATCGAACTCAGGACCTTGTGCTTACCAGGCAGGCATTTATGCCACTAAGCTATCTCCCAGCCCCAAGTTCTGTTCATTCTTTGGCTAGTCTGCTTCTGAGAACATTCATGCATGAGTTTTTATTTGGATACATTTTTAATTCTCTTGCATCTGTAAGCAGGAGTGGAATTGTTGGGTTGTATGCTGATGAACTATTTTGCTAAGGTCCTATGCCATGTAACATTCCTGCCACTGATGTGTGTCAAGTTGAATGATGGTGATTGTGCATACACATGCGTATGTTAAACAGCACTCAAATGTATACTTTAAATTTGAGGTAAGCAGGTAAGTTTTAGGGGTTACACACATTATATGAAAGTCCCAGTTTCTCTATATTCTTGTCAACACCCATCTTTTTTGATTAGGGTCATTCTGGCAGGTGTGATATAGTATCCAGATATGCTTTTTGATTTGCATTTCTCTGATAGCTAATGATGTTGACCATCTTTTTTTTTTCCTCTCTGGTTCTAGATATAAGTCCATTATCAGATGGGTGACTTGAAATGTCGTCTCCCGGTTTGGGGAGTTTCTCTGCTTTCTTGATAGCCTAAACATGTAAATTTTGATACACTTTAACTTAGTAATCTTCTCTTTATCACTTGTATGTGTGGTGTTATACCTAAGAAACTGTTTTTTTTTTTCTATTTCTTTTTTAAAAATTTTTTTAAATTTATTTTTATTG
Source organism: Octodon degus (assembly GCF_000260255.1). Taxonomy (NCBI): domain Eukaryota; kingdom Metazoa; phylum Chordata; class Mammalia; order Rodentia; family Octodontidae; genus Octodon; species Octodon degus. The sequence goes on from NW_004524578.1 coordinate 5,160,251, forward strand.
AGAAATAAATATGAATGAGACAGTTTCACAGCTGATTAATAGGACAGTTTTGATAATCAATACACTGTACATTGTTATCTTCTTAGTGGTTATCCGTAGTACAAGAAGCAGACAGGCTATTCTTTCCAAACACTGTTAGTACACCTCTTTCTTCTCATTGCTAAGAAATTGTTGTCTTGGGTTAGAATACAAAGATTTACTCCAATATTTTCTCCTAAGAATGTTACATTTTTATGTGGGGTGTGTGTGTGTGTATGTGTGTGGGGGTAGAATCCAGAGCCATCCCCTTGCTAGGGATGCACTCTACCACTGAGCCCTATTTTCGGTGATATGTTCAACAAACCTGTAATCTACTTTCATTTTGTTTCCTGTTTGTGGTGGATGTCTACATTTGTCTTCTTGCATACGGATATCTACTGTCCCTGAACTTTTATTAAAAAGATTGTTATTTCCCTTGTTGAATTGTTTTGGCCCACATAACACTGTGCTGAGAAAACTCAGATGTTTTGAAGATGCCCCTATTCTCCTGTTGAATAGGGGCATCTTACTACTTTTCCTCTTTCAAGAGATGTCTCTGAACCATAAACCCATCCCCAGACAGTCCCTACTGGCTAATTACAAATTTAATATTCATTCTTTGTCTTGAAAATAGCATTTTTTGCCTCAGGAAGCTAATTTATGTTTAGAATTAGGTTGGATCAAACACATAAGAGGGCCGAGAGTAGGAAGACACCTTGATCTTGGAGAAGAGAATATGATGTTTCCCAAGAGTGCGCTCAATGCATGCTGTGAATTTTGTCTTAATAAATATCTCTATGCTATTGTTATGAATCCACCTACTTCTCCATCTGAGCAAGTTGCCTAGAGGACTCTCTTTCCCCTCAATGAGCAAAGGACTTAGGACTCGTGTGCTCAGAACACCAAGACCAAGCAGAGGTGCTCTCTGGGAGCCTCTGGAGAAAGCGCTAAGGTAGCTTGGCAGATAGCAGGCAGGGTCCAGGGCAGGTGAGAGTAGCAGGAAAAGGGGCTTCTTGCCCTACCTTGGAGGGAATCAGTCCAAATTAAGGTAGCACACAGAGCAGGCAAAGGGGCCAAAGGTGAGGGTGAATAGTGTTGTTCCAAACATTGTAACTTGCCGCCTTTCAAGTGGGCATGGGGTGACCCTTGCACCTACATCCTGGCCCATATGGTGGTGTTGGCAAACCTGTGGCACGCATGCCACAGTGGGCTGTTTATATCATTGAAAGCTCTAAAAGGTTTGCCATCAGTGCCCTAGGGCATGTATCTCAGTTTCTTTCCACCTTACAGGGATGAAATGCCCAATACCAGCAACTTAAAGGAAGAGAGGCTTATTTTGGCTCATGCTTTAGAAGTCTCAGCATGTCTGTTTGTTAGGTTCAAATTTAGAAAATGGCAAATGGCATGCTGGGTAGGTCTCCTGTGGAGGAGAGCGGTTCTACTTATGTGCTGGCAGCCAGGAAGCAGGCAGAAGAGAAGAGCATAGAAAGAGACAAATCCTTCCGGGTCATGCTCCCTGTGACCTGGCTCTTCTAAATAACCCTACCTGCTAAATGCAAGTCAGCTAAAGCAACCCCCATTTGCCTTCCAAAAGCCCACCTCTGAGTGCATGAGGCTGTTAGCGGACAATTAGACATAAACCACAACACTGCACAGAGTGGCCTCGGATGCCAATGAAAGTGGTGTTTTCCCAGCACCCAACTCTTTATTCTTCTGTTTCCTGCTTTCCTTAAGTTGTTGAGAAAAGCATTTTAAGACTCAGCACTCCTTCTCATTGGTGACTGCTATGGCTGATGATTGCAAAATTATTCCGTGCTTCATGACCTAGAGTTTTTGCTTGATAAGTGATTTTTAATTGTTTAAAAATCTGGACTTGGTCAAAATAATTATGCTGATAATACTTATTCAGCATTTACTCTGTGAAAAGTGCTTTATTCACGTTATTTATTTAATCCTTGACTCCAAGAGGTAGGTAATAGGTGCATTGTACGAATAGTGGAAAGGCTTGGAGAGATGACACAGTTGTCATTGTTGCCCAGGCAGTCAGTGGCAGAGGGAGCTTTGGTGGTTGCAAATTGCTTGGCTTCCGCTGCCTTGGTTATTCACGCCAGGCAAACCAGACCAGGTTCTCTGCTGGCTACGTGATGCCCTGTGGAGCTCTCTGAGGTAGAGAGGGTCAGATGATGAAAGAGAAATGTCTGGCATCCTGAAATCAAGGCTAAAAGTGAGCTTCCCATTCCTGTGATAGTGGATGGTGACAGGGCTGGAGATATCAGAGAAATAGCCAATCTTTTGGCCTGGATCCATTTGGTAAATGCTTCAGACAAGGTCCAGAAAGAAAATCTGAAAAGATCCCCAGGAAAATTGTTGCCTGTTCTTCTAAGTGGTGCATCCTTCATGTGGACATCTTGCTTTGTGTTGGAAATTTGTCTACCCCTTCTGGTGTGCCACATGGGTTAGCCAGCTCACTCCATCCTCTTTTTATTGATGTGGCATTCCACATGCAGTCGTGAAAGCCACCTCTGCTGTAGGCAGACCCTAATCAGCGCAGTGCAGGGGCCAGGAAATAGCACTCTGCATTTTTTGAGTGGTCATTTTTGAAGAGAAGGTCCAATATTGAGACAGTTGGCATTAATCTCTATTTCCTAATAAATGAAATTTTGATAAATGAGTTTTATACCAGACTGAGGTACAGAAGATCAATGGAACAGTAGGATAGATTGGGAGTGTTTCTCTCCAGGGCTGTTGATGCTACAGGGCAATAATGGTGAACTTGTCATGAGAATAAATCATAGCAAACTTCTACTTCCTTATCTCGTCATTATTTCAGAAATGATAAGTCAGGTTCATCTCAGAAGAAATCTATAGCACAATTTAGGTTTATAGTGTGTGGAACCAGATAATTAGTTAAGGAATGTCATATTGATGTGCTTAAGAAGGGATTTCAGCCTCCTACATGAGTAGGTGGGATGGGCCTATGAACCTAGAACATTCTGTGGTTTCCTGGCCTGGGAAGAGTGGGGGGGTTGAGAGGTTAACAGTAGAGTTAGAAAATGGCCAAAAAATGTCTAAAATCCATACTCCTTCCAAAGATAGACTTGAAGGGGGGGGGGTCTATCTCTGTTTGTGAAGTATCTCTCTTTTACCCAAAGTTTACCTGCTTTGATATTTATCCAACACTGGATGGATTTATGGGAAAAACACAACTCTTCCATCCTGGTGGACACTGGGATGAAAGACTCTTGGGACGAGTGTGTAGCATGCGGCAGGAAATGCGCCTTCGACTGTACTCTCGAAGCTGAAAGAATAGATGTTGCTACTGTTTTCTAAGTGATCTGGTGACTTGTCAGTATTCTTCAAGAGGAGAGCAAAACAGACAAATGGATCTTGTGCTGGGATCTTACTTGTGTTAACTTTCTGTGAATTCACTGTTAAGAAATAACTGGCTTTCAGAAAACAAGGATAACCGGTTATAAACAAAAGCATACCACTGCTGCATAAAGGCTATTTCCATATGGATTTAATCCACGCACCCCAATAAAAACACACCAAAATACAATAAAAGGTCCTACATTAGAAACAGCCCCAGGAAAGCAGGTCAGGGGCCTTGTCCAACAGAGCAGTTTCTTTTTAAAGTTTGAATATATATTTTTAACTCCCAGGATTTTGTGCAAATGCTCTTCTTATGATGGAAATGTATCTTTGGGGGGAGGGGGAGACCAGAAATTGAACTCAGGACTTTGCACTTGCCAGGCAAGCACTGTGCTGCTGAGTTACATCCCCTGCCCCCCAATGGAGCTATATCTTTTCTTTTCTTTTCTTTTCTTTACTTTTTTTTTTGGAACTGAGGATTAAACTCAGACCCTTGTGCTTGCCAGGGAAGTGCTTATTCTACTGAGCCATTTCCCCAGCCCCTGGAACTATATCTTGATAAACCCATTGCAAGTTGAAAATACTATAAGTCAAAAATGCATTAAATAAATATAACCAAAAATGCATTAAATACATCCAATCTACCAAACACCCTCACTTGGTTGGCACTATAGTTCACTGGAGAGTGTGGGTTGGAATTGTGTGGCTGCCCAGAAGCTGTGACTCACTGCCACTGCTGCCACTGGACCCACACATCACCAACCCAGAAAATAGAAAAACTCAAAGTTTGCTTTCTGCTGAATGAGTATGGTTGAGCCGCCCTGTCAAGTCCCCGAATCCTAAAGGTAAAGTCAGGAACCATTTGTGTTAGGAAGTCATCTGCCTGCCTGCTGGGGGCCCGGGGAAAGGGGGGGTGGTCTGTGCCTACCTACCCTCTGGCTATTTCCTCTTTCACTTGCACATTCTTTACAAGCACAACACCCACTGTAAACTGAATACTTAGCTCAGAGTACTTCCTCCACCGAGAACCTGCACCTAATTGACAAAGTGCAGGGCTCTCTCTGCGCTGCCTGGCCCCTGTCTTAAAAGTAACATTCGGGGTGAATCATGACAGACCCTTCCTGGTCTGCTCATATGTGAGTTGAGATCTGGCCAAGAAAGCACACTCTGCGAACCATTACTGGTTATCACCTTCTGAGGAATGCTCGGGCAATCCCTGAGGGCCGAAGGGTAATTTTCCCAGGATCTTTCCCTCTGGCTTGGCTGTCCAGGAAAGAATTTTTCCAAGGGAATGTCCTTGATTATATTCAGAGATTCCTGTGTTTTGTGTTTTCAACTTTTTTGAGGTTATGGGCCCCCTTTGGAAATTTGATGAAAGCTATAAACCTTTTTGCAAATAACATGTATATACGGAATTTTGCATGGTTTTAAGGGTTAAAGACATCTGTGTGAGAGGCTTGTTAGCTTATGTTTTAATAGGAAAATCCCTGGACTTTTCATAGTAGTTGGCAGATCTGCTGTTCCCTGGAATGCATTATGCACAGCCCTGACTGCATCTGTCTCCCATATCTGCCGTCTGTCCACCCTTGGAGGCAGAGAGCTCTTACCTCTTGGGCGGCTCCAGGGAAATGTGCAGCCACTCTGCGTTCAGCAGCCAGAGAAGCTTATTTATTCCCCTGGTAAGTGAGGACAGTAACAGCTTCTCCATGAGGTGGTAGTTGTACGAGTGTGCATGCACATATATGTGTATATGTATAGGCACATATGTGCACACGGCATGCATGGGGGCTACTGGCCAGAACCAGGTGGGGGAGCCCCAGCTGCGCAGAGGTGCGCACCTAGACGGCATCCTGGTGCTTCCTGCGGCGCACACATTCCTCAGTGCAGAACGACCTTACAGCTTTTTTGGATGGACCAAATTGCTGTCCTTATCTTCATTTACAATCTCATGAACAGCTCCAAAAAGCCTTCAGTCCTGATCATCTTGCCAGGTATTGTCAAAGCTCTTAAGCTTTGTTAGTATGCTGGATAGGAATTGATATGTGTGTTTTCTTGGATTTTATTTTGTATTTCTCTACCAGTGAAGTTGAGTGTTTCTTAGCACTTTTGAACATATAAGTTCAAAACATCTTCTCCATGTCTTTGTCTTTAATTTTGTTTATGATGCCTTTTGTTATGGAGAAGTTTTCAGGGTGGATTTAGCTAGATATCTCACTCTCCCATTGTGATTTCTGCATTTAGATCCTGTCTCAAAAATTCTTTACTAACCAAAGATCATAAAGACATCCCTTACATTTTCTTCTGACAGGTTCAAAGTCTTGTTCTCACTCTTGTATATTTCATCTCTTTAGAGTTTATTTTGTGTCAGGTATGAGGTGGGAAGTCTAATTCCCTGGCTTCTCTGCAGATCTCCTACTGACCCAGTGCCTTTGGCTAGTCTATGGCTTTCTGTGTATCTGATATTATAAGAAAAGTCAAGCAATCTGAAGTTTATGTAAACTCAACTAATTTTTAATTGTTCATGACTGATGTGGGTTTCTATTTAAATATTAAGTGGACCAAAGAGCAACATTTCTACACTCAGATCCTTCTTTGGCAATGAATTTGTAGCTGCTGATGTAATCATTCTGGGCAAAGCATCTGCTCCAAGGGCCTCAGATTGCCGCCTGCTCCTTCACTCATTTGTACTTTGACCTTGGGGAGTGGTTGACCTCTCAGCATCTTGATTTCTCTTTGATAACGTGGGTATGGTAACAGCATGACATAAAAGTATCCTGGGCTTGGTACACGCATCTTGTTTGACAGATATTGGTGTCCATCAGTGTTGTCCTCATCCTGGTTTACTTTTCCCTGTTCAAGTCCTCCTCTGTCAGCAAAGGTTGGTGCTTCATACAGCAGGCAGTGCTAATGTGAGCTTGCTCCCGCGCAGCACTTGAGAATGTATTTAAGCTGTGCTGGGCTGTTGGTTAAATCGATAGGGGTGGTGGCTCAGAGTCGCTTGGTGTCTGCAAAGATAGATTTGTGCAGATACCTGGACTGCAGCGAAGATGGACTTCTTCCTGCAGTAGAGCCTTTTGCCCTGGATCTGGGCTCCTGAAAGCGGGGGTGAGCCTGTCCTGGCAAGAGCTGGGGAGACCATTTGATGCCCTACCTTTAAGGCCACCTTGGGAGGGAAAAGATAAGTAAAGTGAGCTTTGGGGACATTTTCCAGCTATTTAGCTTAAGGTAATAACAAAAGTTTGGGCTTGGAGCCAGAAGGGAAGAAAGGAATTTTAGAGTCTGAGCAGCCGGAAATAGCTGGGCCTGGTAATTCCTGAGCTAGAATAAACTAGGAAGAGGGAGCACGCCTGAGCAAAGCTACCTTCTGCGCATGCGCATGGGTGCACGCAAGCGGTCTGTGCTTCCGGGGCTCCAACCCAAGTCTGTCACACTGAGCTATGCCCTGAGCCCTTCCTTTTTGTATTTTGTTTGGCCTCTCTATATACTCTAGGCAAGAATCAAACTTGTGATCCCTGCACCTTGGCCTGCTGGAATGCTGGGATTGTAGGCATGGGTCACCATTCCCTTGGATGCAATTGTAGTCTTTTGACCTGGAAGGGGTCAAAAGCTTCAGGAGGCTTAGTGTGGGAAGATAAGTTTCCTCAGAGTGGGATGAGTGAAGGGCAGCCAGGCTAGCCAGAGGAATGCCACTTGGGGCTCACATGGGAGCCTAGCCCCGGGACATCGCATGGGGCACAGGGAATTGTGTGAAATTGTTTAAAAGGCAAGGACTATTTGTTTATTCTCTTTGGACATTTTTGTTTTTTTTTGTTTTGTTTTGTTTTGTTTTTGTTTGTTTATTTTTTTTTTCCCCTTTGGACATTTTTGTATATGTGCTGCTAAAGTGAGTACTCTTTGGACATTTTATTTTCTCATTATTTTCTAACGTATTTGGTACAAGGTCTCACAATATAGTTCAGACTTGTAGTGATCCTCCTGTTTTCAGCCTCCCCAGTGCTGGAACTCAGGCATGCGCCACCACACCTAGTCTTGGTGGCTGGCTGAGCTTGCCCAGGGGTGGGCCAGGCATGGCTCATGGTGCCAGGGATCCAACCCCAGCCCCTATGCTTGCCTAAGCAGGAGCTTAGGCCACCGAGTGATCTCGTGGGCCCACTTTGGACATTTTAAGGCCACACACTGACGTGCATGCTCTTTCTGTGGTCTGGAATAATCCTAAAACCTGAGGTAGCCTATTAGTAACAGGCTGCATCTGTAGGCCCAGAGCAGGGAAATGACCTCACCCCAAAGGCAGAGCCAGGGACCCGGTTCCTCCACCTCCTGCTGGCTGGCGATGACTCCAGAGGCTGGGTGGCGCTTTCCTTAACTGCTGTTTCCTCTTTGCTCTTTGTACCCACCTGACTTCACAGTACGCTGCTGAAACATACTTTCCAAACACTAACCTTATTTTCTTGTCAATGAAATATCATCATTTTTGCTTCCTTCCAGCAAAGGCTGAAGGAGATGAGGGCCTGCCCCAAGCCCTCCAAAGAAGGCTTGTCATGGTGGACAGACAATAGTTCATGCGTGTTGAGATCATTCCCACGTGGCAGCTATGGGATCCCATGTTTAATTAAGGTGCTGCAGTGCCTCGTTAGGAGGTGACTTATGGACTTGTGCTCAGAAGCTGGAACCTAGAACTGCTGTAGGCTCACCTGAGCTTCTATATGTAGCTCAGCAGCGGGTCCCCGAGTGATCCCTCCATTCTTCAGCCAGCACTCAGGTGGGAAGTGTGTACACCAGCTTGAAGGTTTCACCTGAATTCCACATTTCACCCCCAAGACAGTGGCTTTCTGGGCTAAGCACTGAGTAAGAAGTATGATTTCTTAATTATTCTAAACAAGCTTTGCTTTTCTTTGCTGACATGGCCAGTCTTTCCATGCATGCCCTTGTCTTCTACTCCTCCTGTAGACATACAGTGATTAGAGCAGGAAGCACCCATGAAGCTGTTTGGCAAGGTTGTCTCGGGGGAACTCTAAGGACATTCCATTGTGAGGGCCTCGGGAGACAGTGAAGGTGGAGCAGAGAAACAGCTCATGTGGCCCAGGATGTGTAAGCAATACAGAGGAGGCCAGGTGACACAGGCAACACTGGACAGTGGCCAGCATGTGTCACTATGTCTTCCTCAGCCTCTGACACTTGAGTGTACACTTAAGGCATATTTTTCCCACCTAAACTATCCCATTATGCTGGCCATTTCCAGATAGTTAAACCAATGCCGTTGTCTCCTTCTATCGCACTTGTATGTGTGCATCTGTTTAATGTTTTAAAATTTCAATTGAGGTATAATTTAGAAAAGGATAACTGAATCTAAGTGTGCCACTCAGTGAATGTTTGCAAACTGGGAACTCGGGTCAAGAAACAAGACAAGTCTAATGCTCAACGAAAGACTCTTCCATGTCCCCTCTGGTGTCCAGTTTCTCCAGGGTAACTATGTCCTGACTTTTTGATCACTTCAGAAATCATTATAAGGCAAGCAAAGTGAAATAAATGAGATCCACATGTGCAAACATTGTATTATCTCACTAGTATGAGAACCCAAAAGAATGATTAAAATCTGAAAGGTACAACAGATACTGTGAAAGAGAAATAAATTGTACAATGGGAAGGAAAAACTAGGATGAGGAAAAAGACATATTTAGGTATATATGCAGGCTAGTTTGGATGATTGTACTGCTGATTTCTGCTGGTCTTTTGAAAGGAGCAGTTAATGCTTAAATGTTTTTTCTTTTGATTCTTTTGAATTTCTTTCAGATTTTAATTCTTTTAGGTTCTCACACTAATGAGATAATAATAATAACTCTTTTGTTATTGTTTTGTTTTGGTTTTTCTTTAAACCAATCTTGCATGTTTCTATCTGGTAACCTGAACAACTAACTTGAAGATAACGCCATGCAGTACAGGAACCATTGTTGAATTCCTATGACTTTGTTTAGTGAAATTTTATATCGTTTCTAATGCTGCTTCTTTCTATTACTATTTTGTATTCTTTAAAAAAGAAATAAATGAAACCCCAAAGCCCACCATCCTCGTGACCGCCTCCCAGGTCAGGAAGTAGCATCTGTCTGCCGTGCACTCCCACCCTCCCTGGAGCTCCGTCCCAGTCACCTCTGCTCTCCACAGCAAGTCAGGGCTCTGCAGACCTTCGGAGTGAATGCTCCCTGGAGTCTCCCTGCCTGCTGCGCTGAGCCTTGTGCATCTGGAATTCCCCTTGCTGCTCCGCTTTCCTTGACAGCCCCTACGCAGGTGCAGTAGTAGGGCTTCCATTCTGCAGGCTTTGTGGAGCCCCGGGAAGACTTGTGGGTTCCCAAGGAGACCTCGCAGATGGCTTCTGCAGTGCTGTGCCCTCTCGTTGTCTCTCATGAGGGCCACGTTGTCTTGCCCGGCCAGCCTTCAGGATTCCCTGGGACCGTGAAGAAGGCTTCAGGGCTCCAATTCTTCAGACCTAGCAATGTGTGACTTTTACACGAGTCTTGGAATTGCCTCACTCTTCCTTCCTAGGCCGTGTTTATGAGTCTTTTTAGAACTTTTCATAGGAGCTGGGAAATTCCAAGGAGTCCACCGCAGATGGAAACGCATGGTGATGTGAATGACTTGGGCTGTGTCTGGCACGATGCTGGGTCTCTGCTTCCTTTACAGGGATCCTGCGTTGTAACGCATGTGCCAAATGACTGAAGAATGTCACTTCTGCGCCTCCAAAGGCAGCTAACGGTTGAGGTGTTATGTGATTTTAAATACGAGCCATCAACACTTCCACTCGACCGTAGCATTCATTCTTCTCTACCGCGTGTCTTTGTCGCTGGTGCAGCTTGAAGCATGTGCAACTTTGCAGCTCGATTTCTTGTTACTCAACCATGCTCTAAGTATCAGGCGTGGCCTCTCAGGGGGACGCGGGGCCGTGGTGTTGTGCAAGAAATCAAATGAAGGAGGGCGCCCCCAGGTGACCGTTTCTCTTGTCCATCGTCTGTGAGCGTGAGGTGCGGCTCCAGGCACTTCCATCTGTACCCAGGTTACTCTCGGGGTCTGTCAAGCTGTGCGGCCACCTAACCCAATACCGGGCGGGATGGTGTCAGCAGTAGACACTTCTCACAGCTCTGGGGACTGGAAAGTCCAGGATCAAGGTGCTGGTAGGGTTGGTTTATGGCGTGGGCTCTCTTTCCTGGCTTGGCAGTGGCTACCTTTTCACTGTGACTTTATGTGGCCTCTCGTGTTTACTTTGGAGACACTGGAGGACACATGTACTCTCAGGGGTGTCTTCCTCTTGTAAGGACACTAGACTTACTAGGCTGTCATCTTTACAACTCTACCTAACCTGAATCATCTCCTGAAAGTCACTATGTTGAATTACATCCACATGAGTTGTTAAGAGTCCAACCTCTAGAGCCCAGGAAACACACTTCCCCCCACCCCTGGGCAGGATCGACCTTCACACCAGTCCCCAACCACTTTGCCACCTTCTGGCTTGAGCTGTCGTTGCAGCTCAGCAACCCTCCCTCATGTCCATGCCTGTGACTGCTCTGAAGTTAATTCTCAGAATTCGGGGAGATCATGATTCCAGGCGCATGCTTTGCACAGGTCACAGGTCAAAGGTCACAAGACCCGATCAGGAATGTGCCTCTCCTTCCGGGTGTCTCTGCATCTGCCCAGGGAGCCTGTGAGTCCCCTGTGGGGAGATCTAGTCCTGTGGCAAGCTTAGAGGTCTCACTCCCCACATGGCAGAGGCATGTTTAGGCAAAATGCATCACTCTTCTTTCCAGTCTTACCAACTTCACAATGTCCACATCCCACAGACAGGAGTATGTCCTATCCCACCAGTCAGTGGGAAACAATTATAGTGAGAGGAGATAGAGGAATCTAAAGATTGTTGAAGTAGCGCTAGCACAGTTCATCTTTAAATTACTGACCAAAATAATGCTGAGCCAAGCGGCTGACTGGAGTATGCGAATGTGTTAGTGCTTTCAAAATTCAGTGGGGTCTGCTGGGTAGCAGGGTGGCATCAGTGTCTCTCCCCGCTTTACAGGACCGTCATCCTGTGCTTTCTGACCAGGAACAAGGCACACGGGAACACCTGTGTGCACACAGAGGCCTGCACATGTGCGTGCAGGGTTGGATGCCGCGTGCCGAGGTATAGACACTGTGCACAGGCTTGGTAGGTAGTGGTAGGGTTGGAGCAAAAGCAGCCCACAAAGTCTCATATGTTGAGAGGAAGAGTTTGTGAGGGTGATTGGACTGGCAGTGTTCTGCACTCATCGGAGCTTCACCCACAGATGAGCTCGCAGCTGAACACACCGTGAGGAAGTGCAACCCGGTTGGGGGAGGCGGCTCTCCTGGCGCAGCCTCATTCCTGGCTCCTTGTCTCCATCTGCTTCCTGGCCCCTCAGGGTTGAGCGATTTTCCCTTGCCAGTCTCTTTCTTCAAGATATTCGTATGTTGGAGCCGGCTGACCTTGGACTGAACCCTCTGAAACCAGGAGATAAAATGAACTTATCCCTCTTTAAGTTGCAGACGGCAGGTATTTTGTTCTAGAAACGGAAAGATATGTAATGCAAGCGACTGCCTGTCCTGAAGGCAGGTGTGAGGAGGTGGGCGTCGATGCCTCCATATGCACAGAAGTCCTGCAGTGGGCCTCGCAGGGCTGTCGTGCCTGCTGCGCCAGTGGTGCTCCCTGCAGACAGTCCCCAGGAGAGGAGCTGGTCCTGGGCTCTCAGGAATATCTGCAGGCAAATGTGCTGAGAGGCAACTCTGCTGTGACAGGGGAACAAAGGAAAAATCAGGAACGTGAGCAATGTGGCAGTCAGCATCCACTCTCGAGAGTTCAGTGGGCACTGACGTCCCTGAAGCGGTGGCGTTAGAGCCTCCAGGCTCTCAGGCATGGCTGAGAATCTCCACTCTCCTCTCCTCTTTCCTCCTTGCCTCTTTACTGTATGATGTTCTTGAGGCGATTTCCCTGGGGCCTGTGCTGCTGTTGCTAGCTTAGAATTCATACCTGGCTGGAGGCCCATCATGTCCAGGCAGCCAGGAAACACTTGATGAAGTGTTTTTCACAATAAGAGACTGTCAAGGCTCCTCCAGTGACCCAAGGTGAACCTCCTGGGCCCTTTGCCTGGGCACCAGGCAAGGCCTATTCCACAAGCACTGAGGGCTCTGTGGATTGCTGCTGCTGCTGCTTTTTTTTTTTAAGATACAGGGTCTCACTATATAGTTTAGACTCGTAGTGATCTTCCTGTCTCAGCCTCCCCAGTGCTAGTATTAGAGTGCACAGTACGCCTGGGGTCCCAGGGCTGACACAGCATGTAGACTGGGGATCAATCTCAGCTTGTCTAGGTAGGTGCTTAGGCCACTGAGCTATCTCCCCAGCCCTCCCTGAGCTTCTTTAAGGAGGGTCATACTAGTCACTTGAGGAATGTGATATTGGTTCCCCCGAGGCCCCCACCTATCTGTGTCTCCTCTGGACACATGTACCATCTTGTCTGGAGGGGGGGAAATCTACCTGGTGCCTCCATGAACATGGCTCACATTGAGTGTCAACAGTTATTTATTTCTCTTCCCTCCCACTCCCCTGGCCTCTTTTGATTTTTGCATAATGTAGCACACTGTTGGCATAAAGTTTTTTGCTTCTACTTTATAATCTTCCAGGAAACTTGCTCTTCCATTTACACTTAACTCCTTAACCTCATCAACAATCCTGACTTAGAGGATCCACTGCTCCAGCAGAGACCTTCGGGTCCTATATGGGGACCCAATTTTGCCACCTGATTCCCTCCTTGGGGACATTGTCCCTTCTGAAAGCCCAGGTTCCTGGAGGCACCTGGAAGACCTAGGCTGAGGGCATTGGTGTCCCCAAGGTGGGACCTATAAGTAGCACTGGTCAGAGAGTGAGACCCAGGGTGGTTGTCTGTCCATACTCTGACTTGTGACTAAGAATCCTGCATGCAGCAGCGGCTTAGGTGACACTGGAATACACAAGCCATCTAACGGTGGTAGCCTGTGCTGCTACAGCGCTTAGCAGAAAGCCACCGTGCAGAGGGGAAATGGGGCGCTTCCTTAGAGAATGCGCCAGCACATCCGTCGCTTGGTGTGGCAATTGCAGTGACTGTAATGGCCTTACCAGATATGTCTCCTCTGGCAGGAAGTTGGGATTTTTTCCCCATTGACATGCTTTTCATGTTATCTGGTTTTGCCTGCTCTGAGTGTGGACACTTCTTTGTTCTCTTTTAACAGTTGTATAGTTTCAGGGCTTATATGTAGGTGTTCAGTTCATTCTGACTTCAGTTTCACATGTGATGTGAGGTGGAAGGGTTCACATTTTCCAATGCATGTGGACATCTGGTTGTCCTGGCACCCTTTGCTGAAAAGACCCTTGTCACCCCATTGAATGGTTTTGCCACTCAGGTCAAAAATCTGCTGGCGGTTGATGCGAGAGTTTATTTCCTGCCAGACTCTCAACTCTGTTTTCATTGATCTGGATGCCCCTTTCTGTGCCAGGATCACACAGTCATTCTCATCACTCTGAGTGGTATTAAGTTTCACAGTTGTGAATGTGTGTCTTTGTGTGATGAGACTATGAAAAACTGCCTTTGGCCCCTTTACTACTTCACTGAACCTCGAGTGAGTTGCTGAAGTTTTTCCTTCTCTTGCTTGGTCACTGAGTGTTTGGCATAGGCATTTTGAATGGCAGTGGCAACTTCTGCCAGTGCTGGTGTTAGGGAGGAGGCCAGCATCTCTCTTTAGGGCCATAGCTCCCATCTGTGCTTAGCGTAGGGGTACATACCTTTGCTCACTGTCTCAGTTAACTCTCCTCTCATTGCTGAGATAAGTACCCGACACCCAAGATGAAGGAAGGAAAGGTTTATTTAGCTCCCAGTTACTGGAGGTTCTAGTCTACACTCAGCAGGCTCCAAGGCAGAGAGGCACAGGGCAGAGGGCAGCAGTTCATGGTGGCGGCAGATAGCAAGAAGAGCCAAGGGGGTGTGGGTAGCAGCAGCAATGACAACAGAGAGCCTGTCTCTCTGTCTCTCTGATATTGCATTCAGGATATCACCCCAAGATGGGAGCAGTACTCACACCCATAATCCCAGCAGTACTAAAACCTATAATCCTAGTGGATCATTAGTTAATCTCAAACTCTAGAAGTGCCATGACTGCGTGAGGCTTTGGGGGGACAACTAGACACAAACCATAACATTCACCCACCTTCTTTCCACTATGGCTGAGCCTCCATGGCCCAGGAGAGAAGAGAAAAAGTGGGTTACCTGCCAGTGGTGGACTGCAGAGGTATGGTGGGGTCAAGGAGAGGTCATTACGCTTTGCTCCACGATTTGGGGGCTGATTTGGGACCGAAAGCCGTGGACAAGCAGGTCTGGAGTGTGGAGCTTCTCAGTTCCAGTTGGAAGAGCCAGGTTAACCTGGCCACCTCTCCTGCGACCCTTCTGGAACCTCTCAGGGCACTTTCCTGAGCCATTAGAGGCCACACCTGTCCTTCAGACCCTCTGGAGCCTGTGGCTAATGTGGAGGAGGTGGCCTCATGAACCATGGACCTCAAAGAGCATAGACAGAGGAGAGCTGGGCATGACAATGAAGCATGCCAGAACTCGGGAGGCTGAGGCAGGAGGATCACTGTGAGTTCCAAGCTAGCCTGGGCTGTATAGTGAGTTTAAGGCCAGTCTGAATTACAGAGCAAGACCCTGTCTCAAAGAGAAAATAACAAATTAGAACACCAAAAAACAACCTACAGAGGAAAATTAACCTGAGTTAAATCACTTAAATAGCACAGAGTTAGGAACGAGAGGTGACACTTAGAACTGAATTTTTTATTGCGACTGGTGCTGAGGACTTCATTTTGCCTGCAGATGGGACGTGGTTTTTCAGCGTGCAGCAGACCCGCGCTCCGCACTTGTTTTCGCCTACTGGCAGCTCTGTCCGTGTCAGTCCTGGAGCATTTGGCAGTCACTCATGGCCATGTGCAGAGTGGTGAAAAATTTGAGTCACCAGACAGGCGCGCTCCCAGCTGAGGTTGAACAAGGCCATGCTCTGCCTTCCCGTTTCAACTCGCCTACTATAAACAAGCGCCTTTTCACAGAGGATTTAGTGCCACGTTTTTTGCATTTTTGTGCTTTTTCTTGGTGAGTTCATTGCTGAAAGTGGCCCGACCATTGTGCGTAAGAGCTGTGTAAGTGTTCTAAGAGCAAGCCTGTTGGGATGAGCCTTATGGAGAAAATATGCAGGAGGGAAGAAGGAAGGATAAATTCCCCACACAGGCATGAGTTGCAGGGCTGTTGGCTCAGAGTTCAATGCTGTGAATCAAAATGTATTGAATAAGTTACCCTTAAGCAGAAACACTTATGCAGATCGGGTGACAAAAACCTACATAGAGGCTCATGGGAAACTAACTCTGTATTTTCCCTGGGAGCCATGGCTCAGTGTTTAATAAATCAGTGGTCATGGCAACTTTTTAGACTCCACCTACCAATGTGAGTTCAGTCCCCCCTGGTGTGCTATGTGTGTGCACGCACACACACACGTACCCAAATATGTATGTATGAATTTAAATTTTATTTTATTTTTTAATGTATTTGGTTGTTCCAAGGTCTCACTACACAGCTTGTACTCATAGTGATCCTCCTGTTTGCAGCACCCACAGCACTGGGATTACAGGCGAGTGCCACAAGGCCCGGACTCTGTGGCTAGCTCAGCCCAACCTGTGGGCAGGGCTGGTGTAGCTCGTGGTGCCAGGGATCAAACCTCAGTCCCTGCACTTGCCTAAGCTTGCATAAGCAGGCAGTTTAGCCCACTGAGCTGTCACCAGCCCTAAATTTAAATTTTATATATACATATATATATAACCTGCCTACCAAGAGTAGCAAAAATTAGCTGTAGGTATTTTCTTTTTTTTTTTTTTTTTTTTTTTTTTTTTTTTTTTTTATTTATTTGAGAGAGAGAGAGAGAGAGAGAGAGAGAGAGAGAGAGAGAGAGAGAGTGGTGTGTGTGTGTGGCCAGCTCAGCCCACCAGGGGGCGGGGCTGGCTGGCATGTGGTGCTGGGGGATTGAACCGCGGTCCCCGATGCTTTGCTAAGCTTGTTCTAAGTAGGCGCTTTAGACCACTGAGCCATCTCTCCAGCCCCTAGCTGTAGGTATTTTCCGTCCGTCATACTAGATTCTAAGCTCTTTGCCCTTAAATGCTATTCTACATTCACATTCATGCTGCTTGTCCACGTGATAGTCAGGTCCAAGCCTCAACAATCAAAAGAAGTCACCAAGTGAATACATGTGCCTTTATTTTTTGTCACTGAGGGTGTGGTGTCCTGCGATAACCTCGGGGTGGTGGAACCTTGAACAGTGGGCAGGAGAAGCTTGACCATCTCACTTAACTGTGGACAGACCCTGAGCAGCTCTGACTCATGGGCAACAAAGCCAACAGCTGTGAGCTGTTACGCACAGTGATTTATTGGATGAGCCCAAGTTTACACAGTTGGGTGATGTTTACTCCGTAAATCTAAAGAGGATCAAATGCTCAGCTGGGAGTTTATGAATTTAAAGCTTACACTGTGCAGTTTTCTACTGAAAAAGAAAATAATTAAGTGTCCTCATCTGATCTCTCCTCCAAAATTGTGCTCCTACAGAGAAAGAGGAGAGAAGTGGGGAGAGACAGGGCCTGTGTCCAGTTGGAAAGGCTGGGAAGGCAAGCTGGGGGAGCTGGTAGCTACGATCCTCTTCTCTGGATGAATGAGATGTGCTTCCCCTGGGGCAGAGTGGCCCACCACAGCCTTGATTTCTGTACTCTATGTTTCAGATTTCAAAAAAGTATGTTTTACTTCCCTAGTTGGTGCCAGAGAGGCAGTAGAGGGAGAATCACTGCTTAGGACAGAAGCACAATTCGGTTATGTGTTCATGGGACGCGAACTGCTGACCACCAGCTGCCTGAACCGCACACTGAGAATGCCAGTCCCGAGGGCTTTTGCCTTTGGCCTCTGACTTCCCTGACTGTGGCAAACTGCCTTGGATAAGTGGACTTTCATAGCACCATGCATGTTAACTGTACTAAACTTAAGCCTAATCTAATTAATTTAATTTGACTTTGTAATAAAAGGAGAAAATGAGAACTATCTCAGGCTGGCCAGATAGCTCAGCAGACAAAGCACCTGCTTAGGCAGTTGATCCCCAACATGCTGTGCTGGCGCGCCCCAGGGCGCACTGAGACGGTGGTGGAGACTGGGAGTGGTGGGGTGCGCCTGTAAATCCCAGCGCTTGAGAGGCTGAAAACAGAGAATCACTGAGTCCGATCTACATAGTAAGACCCTATACACCCTGCAGACCCTGTCCTAAATTTGAGAAAAGAAAGAAAGGAGAATAAAAATGAGAAATATCTCTAATTCATTTTCCACATCATAGAAGTAACAACTATTAGTATTACATATCTAACTTCTTCTCATCTTCTGATTTATAGGATTGAGAACATTTGGATTAACACCTGAGATGTTTCACCCAGATCTCCACATAAGGAAGCGTTCAGATCTATGAAAATCTAGGGCCGGGGAGATGGCTCAGTAGAATAAGCGCTTCCCTGGCAAGGGCAAGGATCTGAGTTCAAGCCCCAGTTCCGCAAAAAAAAAGAAAAAAAAAGTCCTCAACAGTTACTAATTTCTGTTCGTTACCAAGCTCTGGTGCAGGAGGTACCAGGTTTACGTGGGTGAGTTGGGGTATTGGAGGAGAGCCCTGCATTTTTATCATTTGGATGCTGATTAACCATGTAACTGTCTGCTGAGCCTCACTTTCCCCATCTGTAGCATGACACTTATGATACCATTAAGGAGGGACAAGCAGTCTTGGCCGTGGTGAATCACAGCCAACACAAGCCACTCGGCTTTCTGCTTCCCCTCTGTCCCAAGGAGCTGTGCCAACATATGGAGTTAATGTTTTTTTCTTTCTTTCTTTTTTTTTTTTTTTTGGCGGAATCAGGGGTTGAACTCAAGCCCTTGCGCTTGCCAGGGAAGCGCTTATTCTACTGAGCCATCTCCTTGGCCCAGGAGTTAATGTTTTCAAACACTTTTAATCACAGAAGCCTAAAGCCATAGAAAGCACCACTGTGGTGGCCTAGGAAGCCCACACTAACAGGGAACTGCAGTGCACTGGGAGGGACTGTGACTCTCCAGCATCAGCCTTGCCAGCAGCAGGATTTGTGCTGCAGCCTTTTCTTGTAAATCAATACAGAAAAACTAGATTGTCTTCATTTCTTTACAAGCGCTGGTGTGGGGTTTGGTGACTTTTTCCAGTTTGGTTTCTTCAGCATTAGTAGTGGGAATGTGTGTTCATCGGCTCTCTATCACTACAACAAATAACCAACTTATAAGAAGAAAAGGTTTATTTTTGCCTCATGATGTTGGTGCTTCCAGTCCCTGGTCAAGTGGACCCATTGTTTTCAAGCATGTAGTGTGGGCACCAAGTGACAATGGCAGGAAGTGTGTGGCCCAGCTGATTGCTGAGTGCACAGCCAGGGAGCTACAAAGGAAGAGGAAACAACCACAGCCCACTGAACCCTCCAAAGGCACGCCCCCAGCACCTACTTCCCTCCCACTAGGCCCCGCCTCTTAAAGGCTCCTCTGTGACCCTGCAGAACAGCCTTGTTACCTAAGCCCTGAGGACTCCCTGCTCGCTAGACTGCTGTTTATTTCCATCACCCATTCACTGCTGGTGGGCTTTGTTAGCTGCTGAAGCTCCGCAGCTGATCATTTACTTTTACAGCAGCCTGGGCTTTTCTCCAGGCTTTATTTTGCACATTTGAAGTGTTTCCATGTCATTGCTCATAAACTCCCGCAGTTCTTATGTGAGCTCTGTTGTCAGGGGCCATTTTCTATTTTCTTTTCTCGCTTGCTTGGTTGTAATAAGCAGGCTGGTCGCCATTGTAATTAGTTCTTAAATAGCAGGAGCCTTTGTGCCAAGGACATTTTTCTAAATTGTTTTCTAGCTTAAAAAGTCATCTGCACCTTAAACAAATTAAAATGCAGTTATCAGGCCACCACTGTTTCCCTAGCAGTGTGTGCTACGTAATCAGAGTGGACGGGCGGGTCTTCCAGCTTTGGTGCGGAGAGCTGCCCGGCTGGGAAGTGTTTATGTGGCGTTTAGGGTCTGCTGGTTCAGCAGCGGAGCCCAGGACTGGCGTGCCCAGGACAGCCAGATCAGCACTTCTGGCCTTGCTGGGTCTCCCTCCCCTCCTCTCTGTGCCACTTCTCTAGAGCTTGCATGTCTGATTGTTTCTAATTAATTCATTGACCCAGAGAGGCTGTGGGCTGGGCTAGGGAGACACTCTAGGTGTGGGTGTGTGGGTGTGTGGGGTGTGTGCATGCATGTGGGTGCATGTGTGCTGTCTACTGGTAGTCCACCTCCTCACCGGTAGACTTTCAGCAGCAATCTCCAAAGCATGTTTATTTTATTTTTTTTCCTTTTTAATTCTTTATTTCTTTATTGAGAAATAAATATGAATGAGACAGTTTCACAGCTGATTAATAGAACAGTTTTGATAATACATTGTACATTGTTATCTTCTTAGTGGTTATCCATAGTACAAGAAGCAGACAGGATATTCTGTTCAAACACTGTTAGTACACCTCTTTCCTCGCATTGAATTAAGCAAAAGTAGCTGTAAATTTATCCTATTTTGTATATATAAATACAAAATGATCTTTCCTTTGTATCCTTTTTTTTAAATTGTCAGAGGTGAATATTCTATTGGCATCTAAATACTATAGGTGCTTGAATTCAACTAAACATCTAACACTGTCTAGCAGTCTATAATATTAGTGGGTTATCCTCAGAAGTTATTGACTTGAGCCTTTTACAGCTCATCATATTAATATGGCTTTGTATACTTCGTTTTTATACTTATCTGCTGGATGGTTAAGACCAAGATATAGCAAGACATATATAACAAGAAATGTAACTTTTGTATCTGATAAGGTCAGCCAAGTACTCTCAGGATTTATCCTGTAGCCCTGTACCACCCTTTGTACATCCTTTTGTCAGTGTCAGACATGAGGATGAGTCACGGCCATTGTCCAAAGCACGTTTAAACAAAACCAGGATAATGACCTTTGGTTTGGAGAAACCAAATTGTGTCCTTTCCCACTGTCATTTTGGTCCTCCCAGTGGTCCAGTGATGGATCATGGTATCCACCTGGGGAAACTGTCTCAAAACCCAATAAGATCCAATTTCTTTTTTCCCCCATTCATTTATTTACTACTGCTGCTTCCTCCTTTTCCTCCTCCTCCTCCTCTTCTTCCTCTTCCTCTTCCTTTTCCTCCTCTTCCTCTCCCGCTCCCTCTTCATCTCCCTCTCCTCCTTCTCCTTCTCCCTCTTCTTCTCCTTGCTTTTGCTCTTCTTCCTCTTCTGCAACATCCTCTTTTTTCTTTCTTCCTCTTAGCCAACCATGCTGCATGTTCCCAATACACGTAGACATGTATTAACTGGGCTCAGGGTGTGGGTGTGAACTGCCAGCTGAGTCGCCGGCCAAAGCTCTAGAACCAAATCTTCAGAGCCAGCCACGTGAGCCGTTCCCACGCATGGGGGAGCGTGTGCCCTGTGTGTGGACAAGCTCTGCATCTGCTTGTTTTATGGGTTTTTTTTTGTTTGTTTGTTTTTGTTTTATCTGTACTGGAAACGTGGCTGAGAGCCTCACATATCTCGTGTGTACTAGCTCTCTGCCCCACCACAGAGCTATACCTCAGCCCAGACTTTTACTTTTATGGAACCCACGCACGTGGCATTCTCCCTCTGTTGCTGCCCTGGACAAGGATAAGAATGAGCATGTATAGCAGGTAGAAGTGATAGAAAAGCAGAACTAGGACTGGCTTCAAGTGAGGGGGATTAGTAGGATATAATGTGAACAAAGAGGATATTGGGCGAGGTCTTCGGGAGCAGGAAGGAAAGGTCCTTCATAATACTTTCCCCACACTGTTCTCCCCAACTCTTTATCAGTTCTTCCTGTCCTTCCAAAATGTATTTGGAAAGTTAGTGGAAGGAGCCCTGAGGCTTGGGCATGTGCAGCTGGGCGGTGGAAAGCGCCTGCACTGCAGGACATCCTGTCCTTTCTGGGTGGTCACAGCTCATCGGTGGTGTGCGGCTGGTGGGCGGAGCCCAGTGGGTCTAGCCTGCATCTGCGCGTTGGTAGCTACTGCCCCGCAGCAGTGAGCCTGCAGAGCTGCATCTGGCCGGACTTCGCAGGGCAGGCTACCAAACCTCCTCCTCTGCTGGAGTATCTGTCTCACAAGGGTTACGGGGGGAGGCTCACAGAAGGGTAGACCCCAACAGCAAGGGAAGGCAGAGGGCGGGGTCCTGGGGTACTGCTGTGGTGAGGGACGTCTGTCCTGAGTGCAGGAGAAGTGTAAAGGGCTGCGTGGGCTGAGGTGCTCTGGAGAGCCAGCCTCTGACTGACGTGTGGCCAGCGGAGGCTGCCTGCAGCCTGCCTGATGTTCCTCAGACGGCCTTGTGCACATGCACTCCTCTGGAAGAACCACCTTCCGCCCTGGAAAACTCCCACCCCTCCTCCAGCCCTGGCCGCCACTGTCCCCTGATCCAGCGCCTCCAGGCCTCTGTGTGCAGCTTCTGGCACGCACACCTCCCTGCACCGCAGTTCTTCCTCCCGGTGTGTGCTGGCTCTTCCTCCCGCAGGGTATGAGTAGGCTGCTCTAGAGTCCGCGGTGATTTCGTAGGTCCTCACCTCCCAGAGTTCTCGCATCCCTGCTCCAGCCCGCTGTCTCCTTGGAGGACTAAGGAAGCGTTCAGAGCGAGCCACGCAGCCCTCCGAGGCCGTGCTCTGTGGTCCCCAGTCAAGACCCAAGCTCATGCCCATCCCAAGAGCAGCTGAGAGCAGCGTCGCCTGTATAGATCCAGCCATGGGTAGAGGCACAAGATGCCCAGAGTACAAAATTTAAGGCAGTGGTCCTCCTTCGGGAGTATACAGAATCAGGGCCAGCCTCTAAGAGGAAGAGCCTCCTTCAGCTTAGCACATGGGACACCTTCCCTGACCTCCGCCCTGCCAGTGCTGAGTGCTGAGGTGGCCCTGGGGTCCAGCTGACCCGGCTGATCTTGGGGAAGTTACCGTTCCTTTCCATCTCAGTTTCCCTCATCCTGAGTGAGGAGATTAAATCAGGTGATGTGAATAAGCTATTCAGCATGTGGTTCCATCAAGCCTCAAACGCCGGGTGGATGCTTATGATTACTGTTGTTGTTCGGGCTCCCCCATTCTGAAGAGGGTGTGTCTTGTGTCTCTGCTGCAGGAATTGCTTACTTAGGAGGCGTGTGCAGTGCTAAGAGGAAGTGTGTGCTGGCCGAAGACAATGGGCTCAATCTGGCCTTCACCATAGCGCACGAGCTGGGCCACAAGTAAGTACCAGCCCCC
>NW_004524578.1:5183232-5220143 GCF_000260255.1 Octodon degus
TTAAATATTTATTTATTTTTATTTATTACATTTATTTATTGTGTGTGTGTGGCCAGCTCAGCCCACCAGGGGGCGGGTCTGGCTGGCATGTGGTGCTGGGGATCGAACCGCAGTCCCTGTGCTTTGCCAAGCTTGCTTCAAGTAGGTGCTTTAGACCACTGAGCCATCTCTCCAGCCCCTGAGTGCTGAAATCTTAATTCAAGGCTCATGTTTATTCTTAAAGCCAACCCAGTAAGGGGAAGAGGTTTCTCTGCGTGTCTTCTTTTGTCGTCCTTGTTTCCTTGGGTCAGCGTGATATTTGATACACCCTGAGCTCATCATCTCAATTATAGGATTTCTCTTCAGACTTGATTTTTTTTTCTTTTCAGCCAGTTTCAAATATTACTTCTGCATACACAATGCAAGTGTTTCAGTTCTGAAGAATAAATAGCATCTAACTTTGCATATTTTTTTAATGGAACGACCATGGAAACTTAGGGCCCATAGATGTCTGAGGGAGAATTTGAGCCAGCCTCCTTTTTCACAAAGGAGGAAACTGAGGATCAGAGGGGTAAGTGGACACCCAAAGTTTCGATCCCTTGCAGGAAGCCTCGAGGGGCAGAAAGCCAGCAACTCTGAAACTATGGCCCGAAGGTTTACGCTTTCTCCTGGAGTGAATGTCTGCTTTATGTTTCTCTGAGGGAATACTGTGGTATGGCTCTGTATTTTTTAACTTAAAAAAAAAAATTAAATGGAAGCCAGAGCATACAAAACAATGGGAAAATTTGTATTGGGGTGTACAAAACATAATTAAGTGGAAGTATCTCATGGGGGTGTTTAAAGATTTTCTAATGACCTATTGGAAAATGTCTGGGGCCTTTTTGCAAGAGTAAAGCCAGTTTATAAAAAGCAATATGAAAGCCATTGTGTCCTCTAGAATTAACTATATGGTTGGCTTTACTTTATGTTCTCTTTATCTGGTGCCACTTTAATGTTTTCAATCCTACGGAGGGGTTTGTAGTGGCTCCTTTGGACTTGTGGGGTGCCATGATGCACATGCATAGAGTGAAAAGGCTGATGTGTGGGTGCCCTGGGGCTAGCAAAACCAGGTGAGCAGTTGTCCCTGCACCATCACTTCATTGTGACGCTACCTTTTTAATATTGCTAGAAACTCTTGGTCCCTCCTGTTTTAAAATTCAATGCCATCACATTTATGTTGGGGCCGGGGAGATGGCTCAGTAGAATAAGTGCTTCCTGGGCAAGCGCAAGGGTCTGAGTTCAAACCCTGGTTCTGAAAAAAAAAACAACAACACAGATTTATGTTAACCTCTCTGAGCTGCTAAGATGGCTTTGACAGGCTTCTCTGTTAAAAGGCCATCATACCTAGGAATCAAGCCCCGGTGGTTTTAAGCAGGGCTCGGAAAACATTTGCCACCATCCAGAATGTGATGGGTATTTGAAGAGTAAATTTAAGTAAGTGGTGCCAGCCGAGGGTCTTTGCACGCACTTGTGAGCACACTGTGTGGCCTCTTTTCTCCTTGGATGGTTCAGAATGAAGAGGACTGTCCTTCCCTCCCTTGATGACCTGTTGGGCTGTACTGATCCGAAGCCTGGCGCGTTAGCACAGGAGGTCTACAAAGAGGAATGCTTAGATTCAGCTGTGCTTTAGCCCCTTTAGCTATAGTCTGCTCTAAATTTCTTGGTGGGATCTTTATAGCTTGCCATTAGATCTAATTACCTACAAAACAAACACCTTATTGTTAATCAAAGGCAATACATCCTACCACGCTTGGACTTCCCCTTTGTTGGGTGGTTATGGTTTTCTCAGGAAGTGCGTTGTGTCGCATCACTCTCCAGCTCTGGGAAAGCAGATGCCCCCAGACAGAGCCACATTGTCCCCATCCACAGTTCTTCCTGGTCACCCCAGCTCAGGGAAGCTGGCAGTATCATGTGGAGCTGCTTGAATAAGCCAAACCCTTGACACGCTGCAAAGCCAAGCTCTGAGCTGCTTCACAAATGACCTGAAAGCTAGCTCAGGTTTGGAAATAGGGGGGAGCAGCTCACCCCTGTGTTAAGAAAATCCCCAGGTGGCTGCCTGAGGGGGAAGCCCCATCCAAACCAATGTGGCATCCTTCTGGGGAGAGGGAGGGCCCCTGCCCCCATGGGGCCGTGGGGACGTGGCCGTGCTGCCAGGCTCCCTGTGGCTCCTGCCTCCATCTGAATGCCAGGCGGAAGATGCTCATGCAGTGTGAGTTACTCCATCTGCTTATCAAAGACAGAGCCCCTTAAATTCACGTGCCTTTCTTTCCGCCTTGGCTGTCAGAAAACACCAACCTAAGGCAAGGCTCCTGTTCAGCAATTAAGTCATCTCAATCCTGAAATTATACTTCCCTCCTTCTCTTCATAGTGTTTCTTTTTATGAATTTATTTTGAATAATTGAAACAAATTATTTGATAGTATAAACAAGCTCTTATCCAACATACAATCAAATACATTTTAATTATAAATGAAATTTAAAATTTCTGCCGTGGTTCTGCAGTAATACTGCTGTGAGCACAAATTAACAATGTACGAATGAAATTTAAGTTGCATCAGCTCTCTGATTTATTAAGCACCTCCTAGGTGGCAGGTGGTATGTTAGATTTTATTCACCTGTTGTAGTACTGAATTGGTGCTATGAGGTAGGTATTACTCTTTCCTTTGTAGGTTGGAAAACTTTACAGTCTCTACATAACAATGGTTTGAGGTGACTTCTTAACACATAAGCAAAATAGGCCCACTAAAGTAAGAGTCCAGATTGTAACAGGTAGCAAAGATAGCTTCATGGGTAGCCAAAGACCAAGGTAGGTTCTGTTTAAGGAAGCAGAACTGTGGTGTGGCTGCTCACTAGTGGCCGACTGCTCACGAGGACAAAGCAAAGGCTGCCTTTCTGCATCAAGGAAGGGGTGGTGACTTGTGTGGCTGTTAAAATGACTGGGTATGGGGCACCTGTGGGGATTTTAGAATGTATGTATATGATTGTGTTCTCCAATTTGGAATGGCGCACAGAATAGAATAGATTCTATATCCATGTACAGGTATATCTTATAGTTTGGAAGTTACAGTGCTAAAGAGAGAAAGCAGATATGCCTGTGGAAGTTCTGAGGAGAGGATGCCTGTTCTGAGGAGAGGAGATTCCCATGTGGCCCCAGAAGGGCGTGTAGGGGTCAGAGCTCACTGGCTGGAGGCTGGGAGGGCACAGAGCCCGAGTCCTCCCTAGACCCTCTGAGCTGGGGAAGCCCAGCACTCTATACACACCATGCTTCTGAGGCAGGGAAGGGCGGCGTCTAAAGACAAGGCCTTCCAGATGGTGTGACAGGGAGAGGAGGGAGTCCACGAATCCACAAGGAAAGACATGTCTGCAAGCAGAAGCAAAAGAACTTCAGTCTGTAGAAAATGCGTCAGCTGTGTGGAGCTCGGGAGGCTCCTTGGGAGAAGCCTGCTGGAGATGCATCTGCCTTGAGAAGCAGCCAGCCGCTGGGCCCCTCAGCCCAGTGGCTTGTGGAGAGCCTCCCGGATAGCGCAGATGCCACACTGAGGGCAGCCTCTCGCATCCGTCCTTGGGTGGAGCTTCTCCCAGCCTCTTGTTTCTGACTTTCTTCTGGGCTTCCCTGAGCCCTTTCCCAGGTCAGAAAACTCTTTTCTCTCTGGTTGGGATTGTATGTCTCCTCTGGACAGTGGGCTCAGCCTGTGGCTTCTAAATAGCCCTCCCTCTGCAGAGGTTTGCCACTTGGCTTAGATAACCTCTGAGCAGTGCCCCACAAGAGGACCACGTGGGGTGTTTCGAAATGAGGCCATGCTGCACCTAGATGGATAGGCCCACTGGCTCTGAGGGAGGCTCTCCAGGAGGCGACCTGAGTTCCAGGTGACAACGCAGTAGGTGAGATGTCAGGGGTTCCTTTGTTGCTTCAGCCACCTTCTCCTTCTCTTGCTCCTTACCGCCACCCTCCCAGGTGTCTCTGATGATTGTGCTGCCCCCTGGCCCCTGCTATCTCTTCTGAGTGCTCTACCAGCCGGTCATATTTGGAAAAGGTTTAGTCTTAGTCTTTTCCTTGTCATCTCATCTGACACCTCCCTGAGGACCTCGGTGAGGGTGCAGCACAGAGTGACCTCTGGCACAGTGATGAGGAATGAGGGGATCTGCAGATACTTGGCAGTGGATGGGGGGAGAGACAGCTGAGTCACCTCCTGGAGACGGTTGAGGTGCCAGGCACATGGGGCACCAGGGAGAGAAACCCGCAGTGTCTCTGCAATCCAAGTGTGTGACAAGGAGCTGGGTGCCGTCAGCTGGTCCACTTCACTGCCCCTGCAGACTCCCGGGTCGCTGTGGGAGGACATGGTCACAGTCACTCATGGTGCACACCTGGGCCTCAGACCTGCACAATGTCCTGTAGCCTTCTGGAGCTGCCCACTTTCGGAAGCACTGACCTGCCAGCATAGATTGGGAGGAGGACAGAGGTCTGGGGAGAGTTGCAGATACCATAAGTGCCCTGGTGTAAGAAGGGGACCAGGGAACTGGGCAGATGCCATGGGAAGCTTGGTGGCCTCCACTAAGGACAGCTGTCCAGTCACTGTGCACGCTTCCAGCCAGGATGTGACACTATGTAAAGGAGAGTTGAGGACAACAGACAGTGGACGTCAGGGAAGATGTCCCAATGACCACGTGCAGGGCATGTGCTGCCTGGCCTGCTGTTCAGTGTGCAGGTCTGAGTTCCTGAGAGCCGGAGCTCCTGGGCAGAGCTGATGCTGTCTGGAGCAGGGGAAGAGGAGAAAGCCCTGAGTGGAAGGAGTGGTTCTCGTGACTGCAGTCGGCATGGTCCAAATGAAAAGGGATTGTCTCGGCCCAGAGCAGGAAGGAGAGCAAGTTGCGATCTGGACGTGTAAGCGTGGAGATGCTGTCCGTGATCGTGTGATCTGTGTTAAGAATAAGCCCCCAACCCCATGCAGGGCAGCCCAGGACACGGGCAGGCCTGGGAAGGCAGGTGGCCCCCAGCGCGCTGGGCAGCGGTGCCTCCTGCCCGTGAGCCAGGCCTGGGTTCTCCACCCTGCAGGCAGAGTGCAGGCACCAACATGGGCCGGCCTTATAAGGAAGGCCCAGAGAGACAGAATTTCTGGAAATGTCATAACTGTTTAGAAATCCTGGGGGAAGAGGGAACATGCTTTTGCTGTAGCTGGAATTAGGGCAGCGGGGTTCACACAGGGGTTGGTCTTCCTGAAGGAACAGAAAGAGGGGCGACTCTCCTCAGGAAGGGCCGGTCCCCGCCATGGGCTCCCTGAGCCCTCCCTATAGTTCCCATTCAGCTTCTGTGGCCACCAGGAGGCCTTTTAGTCCAGACTGAGGGGTAATCACAGTGGTAGCTGCACTCTGTGGGTCTCGGGTCCCCGCGGAGGGTCCTGGAGTGATTTCTGGGTGAGATGTCCTCCGCGCTTGGCCCTCACCTCAAAGTGGGTGCCTGAGCACCTGCAGGACGCGTCTTTCTAGCAAACTCCAGAGGGGTGCAGAGCACCCAGGCCTCGTTCCCATTTCAAAATGACCTTATCCATTGCTTACATTTTGCTGCTGAGCATCATGGGATTTTTCACATTAACTGACCTGCTGTGACCCTTGTGGCGGCCCTGCTGAGCTGGAACAGCGTGGCCTTCGAGGACTCTGAGGATGGCCACAGCCTCGCCTGTTTTTCCCCTTTTCTCGTCCTCCCCTTCTCCCATGCAAATAAAAGTCACATTTCCTGCTCTTCTTTCCTCAAGGGAGAATTTCAAATTGGAGTTTTCTTTTTTTTAATTTTTTATTCATTTTATTTTATTTTTTTTTTATTTTTTTATTTTTTAAAAAATTTTATTTATTTGTGTGTGTGTGTGTGTGTGTGTGGCCAGCTCAGCCCACCAGGGGGCGGGCTGGCTGGCATGTGGGGCTGGGGGATCGAACTGTGGTCCCTGGGTTTTGCTAAAGCTTGTTCTAAGTAGGTGCTTTAGACCACTGAGCCATCTCACCAGCCCCTTTTTATTCATTTTAATGAGAAAAAAAGATAAAATAGCAATGAAACAGTTTCAAAATAGGTTAGTAGGACAATTACAATAATGAATACATTTCATATTGTTGTCTTCATAATAGTTATTCAGAGGACCAGACACAGACATGATATCTTGTCTAAACAATATTAGTACAAACCTTTCTTCTCACTGAACTAAGAGAAAGTAGCTGTATATCTATCCTAACTATCTTGTATATACATATATTTTTTTCACAACAAAACAATCCTTTATTTGTATCCCCCTTTTTTGTTTTGTTTTGTCAGACATGAGTGTTCCATTGCAGTCAGAGAAGCTATATTTGGAGAGTCTTTAAAGGACCTTTTCTTACTTAATGCCAGTCCTAAGATTGTAGGTTCTTGAATTCAGCACAATAACACAATATAGTCCAATAGTCCATAATAGTAGTGGATTATCAGCACAACTGGCAATTGTCCGAAGTTGTTGCCTTGAGCCTTTTACAGCTCAGCATAGTCATGTGGCCTTACTTTTTATACCTCATGGTTACACTTTTCTGCTGGATGGTTTAGACCTATATAACTACAAATGTCACTTTTGCTGTCTGATATTGAAGTGGAGCTTCCACAGCAATCAGAGCAGCTTTGTCACAGCTGGTTCTGTGGAAAGGGCTCTCCTGCCACCTCGGTGGTTCCTTGTCATGCCATGGGCACAAGGGTACTGAAGAAGGAGCAGTGTTTTCGAGCCCCCTGCTTCACACGGGATCCTGCAAAGAAAGAATACTCCTTCCAGTTGTCTGGGAAACATGGAGCCCCTGTCCTTAAGGGGACCTTGATCATGGCCTTCCCTTGTCTGTCCAGGCCAGGCCTGACGCCCATGAGGAGGGAGAGGGACACAAAAATTGAAAGCCATTAGAAGCTCATCAGCAAGCAGCAGCTGTGGTCCCGCCTCAGCAGCCGCTGGCTGGATGTTACCTCAGCAGCCGCTGGCTGGATATCACAACCATCGTGGACGATCTAGCTGCCCCGAGACTCCCTGTGCCCTCGAGTGTCATTACTATAAGAAGGACGGTTACAAAAGCTGTGCTGTGATTGTCTCTACCCCAGGAATTCTGTGTGTTTAATTATCAGGTGGATTGTCTTGCCTGGGTCCTTTTGGGCCACGATGGTATGCGAGGAGACAGGATTCGGAAAGTTGAGTTTGGCAGGAAAGTCAGAACTTCCTTACATTACAGGCTCTGCCAGGAGTTAGATGAGATCCAATTTTCTTGGTAGATTGCCAGAGCTTCTGGCAGCTTCACCTAAGAGGCTTTTCTCATGGTTCGCGGAGCTGGCCAGGATGTCCAGAGTCATCTGAGCATCATTCTGCACGTGATGCGACTCCCTTCCCGTGGCTCTCCGTGACCGAGAGCAGGCTCTGGCTGTAGCCTCCGGCTACAACCTCAGGGTCCTTTCCACACCTGAGCAGAGCCTGGATCATAGGCCAGCCCTCACCGTGTGAACTTGCTGGTAACTGAGTCCACTCGTTATTCCTCAGAAAGTCAGTTTCTGCTCTTGTAGCTACAGTTCTACAGAGTCCCTGGAGGGCAGAGGGGATGTGTTTATGACAGGAATCTCCCTGTGGAGGGTTTGCCCCTTTCCCCAAAGTGAGTGGTTATATGCCTGGAACCTCGTGTCCACTGCTGATGGAAATTCAGAGCCAGACACCAAAGGACATTTGTGTGTGCTGAGATCTAGAAACCTTGTCACCAGCCTGGTTCATGGCACATCTGGGGAAGGGCCCTCCTGCACCTTGTCTATCGATGACATAGATAGCATGTCCATAGCATACATGCAAGGGGTGGTTTGGCCAGATGGCATTGGCAGAAAGTATAGCCAGAGGGTCCTCTGCTAGAGGAGTAAAGTCATGTGCTGCTGTGTTTCTGTCATTTGAGAACACAATAAGTGACAGAGATCAGCAAGTGGGCCTGGAATAGGACTTATCTGGACAAATACCAACAAATAGGTGTCCATGAATTGATGGAGGTTATGGTTTATTTCTGTGGCAAGTCACTGGGAGCATTAGAAAGATATCGTCTTGCTAAACATGGCCACATACGACTGCAGTGTTGGGAAGAGGCCTGTATCACATGAGCCTCTGGATTCTCTGACTCATGCAGGATGAGCATCAGGAACAAGAGAGAATGAAAGGGGGGTGGGCTGGGGACTTCTGGGTCTTGGGACTGTCACAGTGCCTGGTGAAAGGCTGAGGCCGGTAAATGCTATGAGAGGCAAGGCCCTGTGATCTTGGGACGAGTTAACCTTGGGAGCCTAAGCTTGTCTCTGCACCTTGGCCATGGCTTCGCCCAACGTAGAAGAGGGTGGATTGTTAAAGAGGAGGAGAGGGCAGAGGCCACAGTGGTCCTTGGAAGGCAAACTCAATCATTGCACTTTCCCACGGCACATCCAGTAGGACCCCTGCCGTGGGCCAGCTTCAGGCTCCCCAAGGACCAACCGGGACGCTGCTGATGGCTCAGAGTCACGTGTCGGCTGGTTTCTAGAGAGAAGAAGCTTAGCTGGTCACTCAAGAAATACAGAAACAAGTAAGTGTCTAGTGAACCAGCCACTAGTGGGCCTAGACTCTCTGGGGATCGGGGGATGGGCAGCCTCTGGATGCAGTGCTGTTCTTCTTAGTGTTGTGTGCTCCACCGTCACCACAGTGGTCACAGAAATTGCACCACAGCTGTAGAAACAGTTCTAAGAAGGTACAAAGGAAAAGGCAGCCAGCTTCCACCAGCTGCCCAGTCCTGCAGACCTTGGCGTACTCAGCAGAACAAGCTCCTGAGGCCCCCTCTTCCCACTCTTCTGCTGAGCTGCCCTGTCTCACTGACCATCATTGCTTCAAATGCCTATATTCCATCCCCAGTTGAGAATCTGGCAAAGGTCTGGGGAGATAGCTGATGGCCTAAGCATCTGCCTGGCAAGCATAGGGACTCGAGATTGATCCCCAGTACTGCATGCTGTGCCAGCCCCCAAACCGGGCATGGTGGGGCACACCTGTATTCCCAGCTCTAGGGAGACTGAGACAGGAGGATCACTATGAGTCTGAACATAGTGAGACCCTGTACAAAAACAAAACAAAACAACGCAACAACAAAAAAACCCAAAAACACCTATTCATAGCATCAGTGTCCTAAGGGAACCTGCTAGAAATGCAGGAACTCAGATCCTCCAGGGCAAATAGCTAGAGCATGTAATGGGGAGGAGCTCTGTCCGTTCCCCTCACCTCAGGGCAAGGGGTGAGGGTGATGACACTCACTTCAAGCCACATGCCCTGCATACCCTTGACCCCCCAACCCCATGTGGCTTCTTGATACAATCAAGGGATGTGATAGGCATGAGATCTGTGGACGGCTGTCGGCACCACAGTGTAGTGATTTATAGTAAATAATTTTTCATAACTAGAATGTATTAAAAAACTAACAGGTGTATAGTAAATACATAAATGAGTCATGACATAGTCATTATTATAAAGTACTATGTCCTATAAACCATTGTGCCATGCTTTAATTTTTTTAAAAATCTTTCATTTATTTGGTACAGGGTTTCGCTATGCAGCTTGGATTACATGCCCAGTTCTGGGGCCAGCACGGCATGTAGTTCTTGGGCTCGAACCCCAATCCTTGCGCTTGCCAGGCAGACACTTAGAATGCCACACTATCTCCCTGGCCCTATGAGCCATGCTTTTTTACAAGGGGCAGCCCAGCAGATTTGCTCACTGCATCATAAAAAACACACGAGCAGGGTGTTGTCCTGTGAAGTGAGAATGGCTATGACAAGAGGCAGTAGGAGGGGCTGGGGAGATGGCTCAGTAGAATAAGCACTTGCCTGGCAAGCCCAAGTGTCTGAGTTCAATCCCCAGTTCCACCAAAAAAAAAAAAAAAGAGGCAGTAGGAGTGTTTGAGTCCAATTATAATCATAGGGGGCCACCCCATTGTAATAAAGGTGACTTGTCAATGACGGAAATGTCATGATGCAGTACGTAATTGCAATGAGGTGGAGTTAAAGAGAAGAATTCCCTTTTTTCCATTTTTCAGTGTTGGAAGTTTTAGAACATCTTTCTTGACCTGGTTTTGGTAGTCTCTTCTCTTGTCCCTTATCTTCATCCATATGATGCCGTCGGTCCTGAGGGTTGTTGGCTGACGTTCAGTTTACTCTGGGTTGTGTTTATGCCCTGTAGTTTGGACACCAGGTATCTTTGTAGAGCTGGTCAGGGCAGCTACCTTTGACCCCCAACCCCGCCAGACAGACCTGACTCTGGTCTAAACACCTAACTTGCTGCAACCTAAAGCCAGGCAAGTAGCTTCCTGGTAAACATATTTGAGAACATATTGGTCAACCAGGCCTATAGAGCAGGGAGCAGAGTTCTGTCTGCAGCGCTGAACAGAAATCTCACAGGCCCTCAAAGACCCCAAAGCTGTGGCCTTTGACATTCCCACAAGGCAGACGGCAGGTCGTGGCCCCAAGACTGTGACATGCATACGTCTCTGTCCTGCTCCTCTCCCACTCAGTTTTTATTTTTGGTGTGAACGTAGAAGCTGAAGCCTGAGTAGTGGTACTTGTCTTCGCGGTGGCTTCTTCCCATTCTTGTTGCCAGTGACCCGTATGTGGGTCCTGCGGCTGCTCATGGTGGCAGGTCAGCTTCCTGCGTTGTCACAAAGCATCATTTTCTCTTCCCACATTGGGCCTATTATTATCACTCATGGTCTAGAAGACCAGGGCAGCTTCCAAGTGCCACGCGGAAACCTCTACCTGGGATTTAGATGAGCTGTCGCATCCAGGACCCTTCCCACTTCTGGCTGCGGCGTGAATTCAGCCTTGTGTCCTGAGAAGCTGGCTGCCCTTGGGGGGTTGAGTCTGCCGACTCTGTCTCCGGCGGTTAGTGGGGCTTGCACATGTAGTAAATCCTACAGAATAATTACGTAATCTATTTGCTTGTGAAAGAGGTTCAGGAAAGAAAGCCAAGGGAGTGTTTACCAAAGTGGAAAGAAAGCTAAGGTCTCCCCCTGCAAAGGGATCATATTTTCAAAGTTGGGGATTTGAAAAGGGTTATAAAGATGCCCCATTTGAGCACAGAGGGGAAACTGTGCTTTGAAGAGCCAGCCCCTGAGGGTGCTGCCTTGTGTAATTGAAAGCGTAGAGCAGCGAGGGCAGTGCTTTTAGAGCTTACACGGATACAAGCAGCCCGTCGTGGTATGTGCGCCATAGACTCGCCACCACTGGACTCATGCTTTATAGACCCTGCCCTTCTGGCCAGGCATGTCATCGTGACCTCGACTTCCTAGTCTTACTGGTTCTCATTCAGTCCAAGATTATGCAATACACCTGTAACTGAGTCTCCAAATAACTGGTCAGCCAGTTTTTCCCCCTTGAGTCAGGCTCTCACAGATGAAATAGAAAGAACTTGTTTTAAATGAGAGTGCCATGGGGCTGGAGAGATGGCTCAGTGGTCTAAAGCACCTACTTAGAACAAGCTTAGCAAAGCAGAGGGACCGTGGTTCAATCCCCAGCACCACATGCCAGCCAGCCCCGCCCCCTGGTGGGCTGAGCTGGCCACACACTCACACACACAAACACATAAATAAAATTTTAAAAATAAAAAAAAAAATAAATGAGAGTGCCAGACCCTGGTGATGACTGTGGAAGAGCCACGAGTGCTGCAGACTGGAAATAAGTCAGTGTCATCTTGCAAACGAGAAACGAGACAAACGGCAGACATTCTAGACTGGTGCTGTTAGGGTTGTTTTTAAGAGAGATTCCAGCATGGCTTATCAGACATAGCTCTTAGAAAGAAAGGGGGCAGTTCCAGGAGTCAGCCGAGGACTGAGCAGACACATGCAATATGAATTTTCCAAGGTCTCTGCAAAGCTCTTAACACTCCTAATGGGAAGTGTGGACAATACAAGCCAACCACTGAGCGAATCTGTGACTGTTAGAAAGCCTTATAGTGTCATTGGGTGTGCATGGGTACATCTGTTTGGGAAAGATGCTTCCTATCTACCAGAAGCCTTAGAATCATGCCTTCCTGCACATTTAGTTACAACCTAGCTGTAGAGATGGGTAACATGCTCTTCTAAGATAAATGAAAGGAGAAGACATTAGTAATGCCAAGAATGAAGTGGGAATGATTCTGTGGTCATTAGAAAACAATAAGGGGTAACAACTTCATGTTCACAAACTGAATAAAAATAAATGGATTGGGCCGGGGAGATGGATCAGTGGAATAAGCGCTTCCCTGGCAAGCGCAAGGGCCTGAGTTCCATCTCCGGTTCTGGAAAAAAAAAAAAAAAAGAATAAATGGATTAATTTCCTTGAAAACTACAAACTGACAAAACTCAGGCAAGGTGAAGTAGATGATCAGGATAGGCTTGTGTCTTTGAAGAAATTGGATTTGTAGTTTGAGGAGATATATTTGACCTGACTTAAACAGTACAGGTGTATACATCGAAACATCCATAGTTCTCTAACAGTATGTACATTTTTGTGTTTTTATATATCAGTTTGAAAAATTAGAACTTGGAAAAAATGAAGCTTCCCCCCAAATTTCCAGGCCAAACTGATTTTGCTGGAAAATTTTGCCAAATGTGCAAAGTAGCACCTATTTTATATAATCTCTTCTGGAAAATAGAAAAAGAAGAAACATTGTTGAGTTCACTTTATGATTTTTGTGAAGTCATTGCTTGATACCCAAACTGGACTAAGACAGCATATAAGAGAAAATGATAGGCCAATATCTCTTGGGAAAATTTCTTAATGAAATTTTAGCAAATTGAGTCCAATTATTTACACACACACACACACCTAAACTGTGACCAATTAAGATTCATTTCAGATATGCCAGGCTCATTCGATGTCCAAACATTGTTTAGTAAAGTACTGCATATCAACAGGCTAATTGAGCAAAATCTACACTAGTAGATGTAGAAAAATCATTTTTTCATCCACTGATGTCTATTTTTTTTTTTGATGTCTATTCTTAAAAAAATGTATAGTTTACTTATACAGGGGAAGGTCCTCATCCTCCTAAATCACATTCACAAAACAGCAACAATTAATAGCACCCTTAACAATAAGAATCCAGGTTGCGGAGATAGCTCAGTAGAATAAGTGCTTGCATGGCAAGAGTAAGGTCCTGAGTTCAATCCCCGGTACCACAAAAAAAAAAAAAAAAAGAATCCGTTCTAAGTTTCTAAAATAAAATAGTATAAATCTCATAAAACGTATGTGACCTCTGTATGAAGCAAATCACAATAAATCAAAGAATGCTTGGATACTTGGAGATGTACATTGTGATCTTGAAGATGGACATAGTAGAGTTGTCAGTTCTCCTAAATTTAACCTATAGGCCAATGTACTTCTCTCAGGGTATCAGCAAGGGCTTTAGTGAACATAAGTATACTTATTCCAAGAATTTTAAGGGAAGGAAGAGTAATGGAAAGCCTTTTAGAACTTCAGTGATGTGTACAGCCTGCTGCAGCTTCACTCCGTAGGTTCACCACCCTTGCCCTAGAATAATTACAACCACTTGAAAAAATGGAGAATAAAACAGGACAGATCATTCTTGCTAAATTAAATTAAAACTAAATCTGTAGCTACAATATACTGATGCAGATAAGGAACCAGTACAGTGGGACATAAAAGAGAACCCAGAAATAGATTCAGACAAGTAAGTCCAATTAATTTCTGACAAAGATACAAAACCAGGTTAATGCAAACGATTCAAAGATAGCCTTTCCATTAGAAACTGCTGGAACAATTCAGATGTGCAGAGGCTAAGAAAAAATTTAAGCGTCATACTTTTTAAAAACTTAAGTTGTGAACTTCAATTTGTAAATTTGAAAACTGTTAAACTTCTAAAAAATAAAGCATAGGAAAAAATATTTGGAACCATGGCTAGGTAAGCAGTTCTTATACTGGGCATCAATATATAATCTATGAAGCAAAAGTTCCTACATTTGAACTAATGAAAATAAAAACCTTCACTGTTAATGATATAGAAAAACAAGTTACAGACTATTTTCAAATCATACATCTGATAATGTACTTGCATCTAAAAGAGCTCTCAAAATTCAATTATAAAACTACATACTTAGGAAGTGATCAAACAGACAGGCATTTCCCCTAAGAGAGCACTGGTAGCAAACAAGCACATGGAAAATACTCAGTAGCATTAGCCTGGAAAAATGCAAATTAAATCCACAGTAAGATATCACTACACTCCTATCAGAAGAGCTAAAATTAAAAAAAAAAAAAAAAATTAGTGACAATGTCAACTTCCAGCCTGGATATAGAAAACAGAGTCGTTTGTACATGGCTGGTGGAAATATAGAATGCTGTGGCCAATCTGGAAAACCGCTTGACAGTTCTTTTTAAAAGCCAAACCTACTGCACAACCCAGCAGCTATGCTCTTGTGCATGTATGCCAGAGAACTAAAAATTGGAAGTATAGTTTCACCTAGAAAGTTACGCATGAATATTTATAGCAATGTTATCTGTGATAGTCCCAGACCTGAAACTGTCTAATGTTTATGCCTAAGCAGTTAACCCATCCTGTGTGTGTATCACGGATTACCACTTTGCAATCAAAAGAACGAGTTTTGGACATAGTAACTTGGAAAAGCCCAAGGAAATTATGCTTAAGAATAATTCCTCAGTAATTCTCAGAAGAATATGTCACACATGGTTCTATTTCTGTAGGAGTTGTGAGACAGCATAATGAGCTGGAGAGCAGATTGGTGGCTACTGAGAGCGTAAGGTGCAGGAGAAGGGGGGTGCTGGGCTCGTGAGGAGCAGCCTTGTGTGACGCTACAGTCAAGAGCTTGTATTGTGATGGTGGCTGCCCAGAGCTGCACGTGTGCGCAGAAGTGAGTGCATGGACAGCTAGAGAATTGAAAGCAAGCTTTGTGGATCACACAGATTTTAGAAGGCTCAGTAGGGAACTTCAGTGGTGAGCGATGCTGGCACTCAGAAGGCTGGGCGAAGGCTGGGCCACACAGACGTGAATTTTTTCAACTTGTTCTGAATACAGAATTATTTCAAAAGGAAAAGTTAAAAAAAAAAAAAGGAGCAATCATACTTTATGGGTCTTTGTAAAAGTCCCAATGTCCAGGTCACACCCCATAGAAGTTAAACTGATTTCTACATGTGGAATTTAGGAATCTGTTTTTAACCTGTTAGATGACTGGCACACACAGCCTTGTCTGGTAACTGGTGGGTTCAGTCCATGGTCAGCTGGCTCTCCGTGGCTTTTCCCTGTGATGGGGCCAAACCGTCTTGGTGGAAGGGCTCAGTGGAGCAAAGCTGCTTACCTCATGGCAAGTGGGAACCAGAAGGAGGGGGACAGAGCCAGAGGAAAGGGCCTGGGAGACACACCAGTCCTCAGGGTCGCACCCCGGGACACACTGCTTCAACGAGACCCCACGCCTCTGTTGTCATCACTTCCTGGTAGTGCTGTCTAGTTAGGATCTCATAGTGGATCAATTCACTGGTGAAGCTAGCACCCTGAAGAGCCCATCACCTCCCAGGAGTCCTCCCTCTGAGCACCTAAGAGTGTCGGGGGGTATTTTAGGTCCAAACCATAACTGATTTTTGGAAGCGAGCAAAATGCATTTTTGTTCCTTCATTTTGGAAGCTGCCTGAGTTATAATGGGTTGTTTGTTGCCTAAAGTTTCCTTGACTTTTCCCTATAACCCTGGTGCTTCTGAAGAATAATCTCCCTTTTCACAATGGAATCCTGATGATGTGCTATTGGAAACTTTTACTCATTGTGTTCTTTGAGGTTTGAAATGTA
Organism: Octodon degus; assembly: GCF_000260255.1. Lineage (NCBI taxonomy): Eukaryota > Metazoa > Chordata > Mammalia > Rodentia > Octodontidae > Octodon > Octodon degus. Next base: position 5,199,068 of record NW_004524578.1, read on the forward strand.
TCATCATCCTACCTGGAGGTGGAGATCGGTAGTTTACACATGTGTGCCCTTGAGTTTGGTCCCCCTCTGGACCACAAGGATACAGACCAGAAGACATCAGGAGCAAGAAGATGAACCCAATGCCCCAGGGCATGACTGGGCATTGCAGCAGTTCACAGAAAAGGCTCCTTTGGGGCATTCTGTGGTGACACTTCCTGTCGTCATTTGAATATAGCTGTCCCCACCAATACTGCTATTGTGGCTTAGTCATTCAGTGCACCAGTGTTGAGAGGTAGGGCCTATTAGGAGGTGTGTAGGTCATGGGTAGAGCCCTTCTGAGTGGGTGAATGCCCTTCTCAGCGAGTGGGCTAGCTATTACACGGTTTCACCCCTCTTTCCGCTCTTCTGCACCTACCCCCTTGTGCGTTCCACCATGCGCTGCAGATGCATGAAGCCCTCCCCATAAGCCAACAGGATGTGGTCTTTGTGCTTTGAATTTCCAAGCTTCTGGAACTGTCTGCCAGAATAAGCTTTTGTCTTTTAGAAGTTATCCAGTCTCTAGTATTCTGGTACAGCAATAGAAAATGAAGACATATAAGTTGGCTTATACAGAAATACAGTGTAAAAGCCTTCTGTGGGTCAGCTGGCTGAGCTTGGCCTCGTGGTCCAGGCATCAATGTCTAGAAGACGAATCTCATTTCGTGCCATAGCTTGTATATGTCTGTAGCACATAACGATTCTCTTATCCTCTTGGTGCTGATGGGTTCATCCTTTTCTTGATTTCTTGTGTCTTTAAAAAGGAAAACCTTGGCTGCCAAAAATAAACATTTTGTTTATGCATCTGTGACACTGCAGGGAGTCTTTTTGGGGCTTGAGGGTAGAAAAAGAAGTGCAAGCAGAGGACAGTTGCCCAGCCACACGCTCGGCTGCCACACCACACGCATCTCTGGGGGCCACTCACATGGACAAGGAAGCTGCCTCTGAGCTGGACTCAGAACTCGTGTGCTGTAAAGAAGGCTGGAAGTGAGCTGGCTTTTTTGCAGGGCTGAGGACCAAGTGATGACAAAGGACCAAAGGGTAGAGGTAACCAAGCCACCAAAGTTCGAGTCCCCCTTGGGCCCTCCACACGTTCCTTCACCAAGTCAGCCATTGCTCAGTGCCTGTTTACCTTTATACATTGTGAAATACTGGTTTTGTTTTCCTGGAAATTAGGATTCTCTTAAGGATTTCAAAACTGGAGGGTGGGGGAGCTACACAGGTATGTGACCCTTTTGCCTGCCTCCAGTTCAGTGAAATCTTACTGACATCCCACCAGGAATAGAAGAACAGGTTTTTTGGCTTTGTGGTAGGGAGACAGGTGGCCAAAAATAAGGATGTTTGGACCGGTGAGATAGCTCAGTGATCTAAAGTGCCTGCTTAGGCAAGCTTAGGCAGGCGCAGGGGACCAAGGTTCCATCCCTGGCACCATGAGCCACGCCAGCCCCACCCTTGGGGCGGGCTGAGCCGGCCAAAATAAAATAAAATAAGGCCATTCCCTTGACAGCTCTTATTTCAGTCGGATTCATTTCTGCTCTGTTGGGTCACCGAATTTAGTACTAACTCTTTTGCAGACACACATTGAAAGAAAACATTTAAATAAAGGCTACTTTCAAAATTATTTTTGAAAAGAGGAAAAGGGGTATCTTAATACCCTTGCTGTTTGTTTCATTTCACCCCAAAAGTGAGAGTGAACGCTGTGAGGGCTGGGTTGCCGTGACTGGAAAGGGAGGGGGAGACCACAGGCAGGGAGACACCACCCCCGGAACAGAGGCGTCTTTTCTCCACCACTTTCTCCTCCGTGTGGTGCATTCTGGAAGAAGCAGGACCTGCCAGAGCCATCCTTTCCAGACACTGTGAGGTCTCTTGTCTGGAACACCTTTGTATCTCAGCTGAGATTTTGTGGGTAGGCCTCTTTTCCTGTTTTAATAACCCATTATCAACTACAAAGTTGCCACTAGTAAAAATATCAATTATCACTTATGCAAGACTTGGCATTACTTGAAACCACATTCCATCCTTGGAACATGATAGTTGCTTGGAGCCAAAACTCAAAGAGGGTTTGAGGACAAGTTGTGTACACAATCATTAAGTTGGCCAGAAGAATATATTTTTATCCTGTAAATTGAATGTCAGTTAAGCAGTAGTGATTACTGCAAAAAAAACTGTAATTTATGCTAAGGGAAGTGGAGATATTTTTAAAGATAAAAATTGTTCTTTAAGCATAGAAGAAAGACTCAACTGCATGGAAATTTCCAGAACAAACCCTTGGCTCTGTGATCTCCAGGGTAGATCAGAGATGGGTATTCAGACTCATGAAGTCCTCTACCGCACGATGAATCCGCCACTGTTGGTCAATAGCAAGCCTGTAGTCTCATAAGATGGTCGCATGTAGTGATAGGCAGCTATTTTAGCATGTAAATGCATACTGTCTTTGCACAACTGTGAAATCTCAAAGACACATTTCTTGGAATGTGACCCTCTCATCAATCAACCCATGATATATTTAGTAATTGCTATACTTAATAATTTAGCACTAGAGTGTTGACTATTCCTCAATTTTGTTCTTCAGATGTCCCCCAGCAGGTTGGATGTGTAGATAAAATGCTGAACCTTGAACTTTGAGTGTGTCCAGAATCTCCCACCACCAGTGCCTTCTCTGATTTCACCCACAATTTGAAAATCTGGGCAGAAATAAATGTCAAAATTTTGTCTTTGACTAACCCAAAGCAATTGTCCTAAGTCTTGTGTTGGTAATTCTTGCTTGTTGAATGTCAGCCTAACTTCTCCCTGGACTGTGTGGGCAAAGGTTGAGAAGGTTAAATGGGACCTGAGAAACATCTCCAACATTTATTTCAGGTCATGAAATCAGCTTGATTAGGGCTCACTGAGAAGGTGACAGGAGAGGGGGGACTTTGGGGGCTGTGCCTGGTGGCTGCATGAAGATAGATTTCAGCTCCGGAAGGGAGAGGTTGGTGACACTGGCCCTCCTGGACATTCACAGGGATTCTTTCTGGAGGAGTTGTTCTTAGCTTTGGCGATACACTAGGTTCATTGAAGAGGTCCCATAAAATGTAGGTGTGTGGGTCAGACTGTTGGGATACCCCGCAATCTTAGCCCTCTGGGCATCTGAGTCAGGAAGATTGTAAGTTTGAGCCCAGCCTAGATGGCTTAGCAAGATCATGTCTCAAACTAAAATAAATAAATAAATAAATAAATAAATAAACATTAAAAAAGGAGGCTGGGAATGGAGCTTAGTGGGAAGTCCCTGGTTCAATCTGCAGTACCACATGAACACACAGGTGCCCAGCCTATCCCCCGCGATCCTGGCCTGCAACGCATCCAGGAACTGTACTTGTGTCTCAGGATTCCAGGGACGTTGTCAGCTCCTCATCCTGGCTGATAACCTCCCCAGAGTGCCTACCCGTGCTGAGAATAATCACCAGTTGCGGCTCTCAGAGTGTGTTCGGCTGCTCTGTTACCTCTCTGCTACTGTAACAAATGCCTGCGGTGATCAGCTTATACCAAGAAAGGTTTATTTTGTGCGTGCTTTCAGCTGATGACTGGCCCCGTTGCTCTTGGACCTGTGGAGCATTAGCTCATGACAAGCGTATGAGGTGGCTAGGAAGGGGAGAGGGATAGAGGAATGAGCTGGCGTCCCAGGATGCCTCCTGCCAGGGGTGCTCCCCCGGGGACCTCGCAGTAGTGCCAAGATGTTAATATGTAGGTCTTTGGGAAAGAGTCCAACTACACCGGCAGCTTCAACATCAACTGAGAAATTCATAGAAGTGGGAACTTTCATCCTTAGCCCACTCTACATCCCTTATACTGCCTGACTTAGGAACTACGGTGAGGCCTAGCAATCTGAGCTGTGCTCAAGTTTGAGCACTATTGATCTACACTGTAGCAATGGTTGCCAAAGTTTTTTTTTTTTTTTTTAATTTTATTTATTTATTTGTGTGTGTGTGGCCAGCTCAGCCCACCAGGGGGCGGGGCTGGCTGGCATGTGGTGCTGGGGGATTGAACCGGGGTCCCTGTGCTTTGCTAAGCTTGTTCCGAGTAGGTGCTTTAGACCACTGAGCCATCTCACCAGCCCCTTGCCAAAGTTTGATAGACATCACATTCACTGGGAGTGCTTATAAATCCAGATGCCTAAGTCATATCACATACCAATGCAAGAAGAACTTCTGACAGTGGAAGCCAAGCACCTATGTTTTCTCGAAGATTCTGTATAGACACATTTGAAAGCCAGGGCCTTAGAGAGGTTGAGCAAAGTTCTTCCTGGTGTTCAGATTCTATGATTTATCTTTAAATTTTGTTATTTTACCCTAGTGTTATGTTCATTAGGCAGCACACGGATTGTCTTAGAGCCTCAGATGCCAGAGTCCCATTGGAACTCTGTTCCTGCTGGAAGATATGACTGCCTGCTTTTGATTTATTATATACCTGGGAGAAAGGGCTTAACTGGATTCTATGCTGAGGTGACACACTCAGGCATACCCAACCACCTCAGGGATAAAACCTTTCAGAGAATTCCTTCCATATGGTCAGGCTGTTTTGATTTTGTTCATCTGCAGTCACATCAATTTACAAATGTTTATCAGCCGCTTCTGTGTGGCTAGCACTGAGGGGCCCTCAAGGCGTAAAGAATGACAAAGCCTGCCTTCTGGGTGGCTCTGTGAGACCTTGACAGGGAGGAACTTTGGCAGTTGCCCGCTGAGGCTGGAGGAGTGTCTCTTAAACACTGAGGGCCAGTGCAGGGAGGAAGAGACCTGCAAAGTGAGCCATAAAGTGGAAGGGTCCCCAGATGTACAAGGGACAGGGGCAACGGCACTGGGGCTGTTGGGGTGTCGTGGGGGTCCAGCAGGGGCAGAGGCTACTCACTGGCCTGTGATGAATGCTTCATCTGGGAAGGGTGATGGAGAAGTATGTACTCCTGTCTCCATCCATCTTCCCTCCAGCCCCTCCATGGCAGGATGGGAAAGGCAGAGTCCAAATAATTAGGTCATAAAGCCCCTCCTGATGTGTGGTTTTAAGGAGAGGAAGGGGCGCCAGTCATTAGGAGCAGGAAGCAGGCTGTCCTGAGGATCTCTGCAGCATCCTGTGTCCTTTGATGTGCAGAAGCGGCCTTTGAACTTCGGGAAGCAGCAGGCTCTTTCTTAGCGGTGCACCCTCCTGTGGTCAGCTAATCCCCTCCTCTTCAGTGGCCTTTGAAGGGCAGAGGAAGCGCTGGGGAATGGTTTCCAGTGCCCATTAAAAAGCTACCCTGGAGGAGCTGGTGGCCAGGATTACCTTGAAGGGGACAGCAGGGGCCTTTGGAAGCCAGTTGAGGGGGGTCAGTTTTCATCTTCTCCCTTTGGTATCCTTTGAATTTCTACCGTGCACTTATTTTTAGCTACTGAATAAATCAATGAGCACCTCTGGCCAGGCCCTTCCTATTGGCTAAGAAGAAACCCTCTCGGAGAAATTGAGCAGTTGCTGTTGTCTGTCAATGGAAAGCCCATTAAATCTTAAGCTTCCAAAGCCTGGAAGTTCCTAAATCTAGCAGAATTGAAAATAATCTGGCCTACCGAAGGGATGCCAGTGGCTAAAAAGAAAAAACAAAACAAAAGGAAACTCACTGTCCTTCAGTCTCTTTGAGAGGGACAAAGCAGTTATAAAGGCAGTTTACCTGAAGCATATTTTCTAAGTAAATAAAGCTGCCCCTGGATGCCTATGGGGACAGTCCTAGGATGTCTATCAGTTACCAACACCCCCGTGTATCCAGGTTCCTGAATAAAATGATGTGATATTTGCATACAACTACCATCTTCCCCTTCACTTTCAGCTCTAGCACCCATAATACCTCATGCCATGTAAATGATATGCAAATAGCTGCTAATGCTGTGCCTCTCAGGGAGTAAAATGTCGTTTTTTGGCACAGGTGCAGCTTGATTTTTTTAAATTATCAAATATTATGTATCCATATTTGGTTGGTTGCAAAGATGCAAAACTGGTAGACACAGAAGGCCCAGCGTCCTTCTTCAAAAGGTGTTTTGAGATGCGGGCTGTGAGGTTTATCAAAACAGCCATGTTTTATCCGGAAGCTTATGGAGGGAATAGAAATGATCCTTGTATGATGTCTCTCCTCCGCCTTCTATGGCTGAGTTGAAGAAAGAAAGAACCTGTGAGACTGACCAGAAACCTGACTCCATACCAGGACTTTGGAGGCCCTGTCTCCCAGGGGAATGGACGCACTGTCGCTGGAGGCCCTGGACCGGCTATTTCTGTCTGGCTGTGGATTGCCGCGCAGGCTCCAGTGGAGGGGCTGAGAGAGTCTCAACTTCAAGAGGAGTTAGTATCTGACCAGCAGCCTCTGACAATATTTCTGGGTTGTTTGCTTGCTTGTGTTTTTGAGACAAGGTCTCACTATGCATCGCAGCCTGGCCTTGAACTCTGCTGTGTAGCCCAGGTTGGCCTCTAACTCACGCGAAGGCTCCTGCCTCAGCCTCCCAAGGGCCGGGATTACAGGTGAGCTGCCATGCCCAACCCGACAGTGTTTCTGATGCACAAAACTTTAAGTGCTCAAGAAAGGAAGACGGTGGTATCGTGAAGAGCTTCCAAGTGCCTATCACCGTGCTCACTGTTGCCATTGAGCATCTTGTGGCTCTGGGTGTGTCACAGGTGGAAAAGGTATTTGAAAAAAAAATGTACTGAACAGGAGCAGACTTGGCTGTAACAACCATTTTCGTAGTGTGTGTGTGTGTGTGTGTCGCATGGGTGTTGCAGGCCTCCAGAGCGCATGGGGGAGGAGGTCCGTGGCTCTGTGCACATGCTGCACCATTCTACGTAAGAGACCTGCGCATCGCGTGCCTTGCCACAGGGTCTTGTGAAACCCTCTCCCACGCTCTTTCCCGCCCTTCACCTCTGAGTTCTGGGTGAATGTGGCATGGTTGGCGGGTGGCCCTGATGCTGTTAATGTCTCAGGCCTGCGTTTCATACAGGCCAACTATGAGGTGTCCCAACTAGGAAGTAGACCCTGTCCTAAATGCCAGAGGGCTCAGAGTGCCCCAGAGAACGCGGGTTCCATCGGGCTGAGCCTAGGAAAGCTGCTGTCTTCCTGTGCAGCCATGCACGTGCTGTTTCTGGCAAGCCCAGTACCCCAAGAGCAGAGGGGCCTCTGCCTTTGAACCGCTAACCCCAATACAGCGTACGCTGCTGGCTTCAAGCACACAAGGTAGGTTTGTGCAGGTGATGGGATTCTTTGGTTTTTGTCTGCCACCATCCTCCCCTAATCCCACTTCTGCTTGACTAGCCGCTATGAGTCTCTCTTAGTTACTTTTCTCCTGTTTCTGACACAAAATACCCAACACCCACAAGTTAAGGAAGGAAAGGTTTATTTAGCTTGCAGTTTGTAGAGCTTTTAGTCCGTAATCAGCTGGCTCCAAGGCAGGGTGGTTTGACAGAAGAGAATAGTTCATGGTGGTGGAAGACAAAACTAACAACCAACCTTAACAGCATCTTTCTGCCCCTTGTATGCTCTATCTAAGATGCTGGGGTTAGGACAGTGCCAAACCAATCAGTGAAGTAACTGATTGTACCCCCAGAATCCCAGCATCATGCCCTCTAGATGCAGCCACCTCTGAAGAAGCCCTATGGTTGCATGAGGCCTTGGGAACATGTAGACTCAAACCATAACAAAGTCCTTCGTTCTCCTTAGGCCATGGGTGCAGATTTCATCCTTAGAGGGCTGGGCTATGCGCAGACAGTGCAGGTTCAAACTATGCCTGGCTGTTTGCTGGCTGTTGGACACGGAGCAAGCTTCTCATGCTTTTCTTGCCTGCATTCCTTCATCTGGGAGGACAATGATGATGTGTTAGTGAGAAGATGTGTGTAATAAGTCACACAGAAAGTCGTGCCCTCTTCTTTTTTGGGGCCCCTCTGCTTCACGGACCAGAGGCCCTGGTTGTACAGCGTTTCCTATTCCTGCTCTCCCAGTACTGTTCTCATTGTGGACATCATGTGTAGATTCCATGCAGCACCTCCACTGTGTGTCCCTGGATGTCACAGGCAGTGGAATCTGTGTTAGTGGATAAATAAGAGCTTGAAGGCCCTGAGCCACCCCAGGGAGAGCAGCAGAGTGCTTGAAGCTCCTGCCTCTGAGGAATGTGGCAAACCCGATCCCCTCTGGTGATGCCAGCATCCTTTTTCCTTCCCCTCTTGCCCTGTCAGTTACCACTGTACCCATGATATCTGCCTTCGTGGTTGCTCTTCCAGATGGGTATGCTGAGGCTGATAATGATAAAATACAGTGTGGTTTGGGGTCAAAAGATGGTTCTTCTGAAGCAGAGACATTGCTAGGGAGAAGGAAGGGACGTAAAATGTCACTGAAGTACAAAGGGAAAGAATAATAACCTCACCTTCTTGGTCTGCGAGATCCCCCGAGTTTGCATCGAATGGAGCGAGCTGACCACCACCTTCTGGCATGCCTGCTTCTATCGCACTCCACAGGAAACTAGTATTTGAGTCTCAGAGTGGCTGAGGAAGCCCCTGAAAATGAGAACTAGCTCTCCACTTACACGTGCATAACTTTTGCCATTCAGGGTCCTCCTTGCCTTCTCAGTGTAGACTATAAGCCTGGGGTCTAGTGCTCTGAGCAGTTTTCTTTTTTGTTCTTTTTTTTAAGGTTTTATTTATTTATTTTGGTTGTTTTATTAATTTTATTGAGAAACAAAGAGCAAAGATGTAGTTTCAAAGCAGGTTAGTAAGGCAGTTACAATAAATACATTGCATATTGTTGTCTTCATAGTAGTTATTCATAGTACAAGATGCAGACATGATATCCTGTCTGAACACTATTAGTACAAATCTGTCTTCTCATTAAATTAAGAGAAAGTAGCTGTATATCTATCCTAACTATTTTGTATATACAGATACAAAATGGTCTTTCTTTTATATCTCCTTTTTTTGTTTAGTTTTGTCAGAGAAGGGTATTCCATTGCCACTTAAATATTGTAGGTGTGTGAATTCAGCAAAATAATCCAACATAGTCCAGTAGTCCATAATAGTAGTGGGTTATCCATAGGACTGGTGAAGTCAGAGTAGTTGACTTCAGCCTTATACAGTTCAGCATAAAGAAATCACCCAACAACCAAGGTTGGAGAGGCTGTGGGGAAAAAAGAACCCTTCTTCACTGCTGGTGGGAATGTAGATTGGTCTAACTGTTATGGAAATGAGTGTGGAGACTCCTTAAAAAACTAGGACTGGAAATCCCATTCAATCCAGCTATCCCCCTGCTGGGAATTTTCCCGGAGGAACTGAAAACATCATATCACAATGATATATGTACACCTATGTTTATAGCAGCACAATTTGTGATAGCCAAATCTTGGAGGCAACCAAAATGCCCATCACCTGACGAATAGATGAAAAAGATGTGGTATTTTTATACAATGGAGTATTACCCAGCTGTAAAGGATAAACTCAAAGCCTTCATATATAAGTGGATATCACTTGAAGATATACACATAAATGAAATAAACCAGACCCACATGTGTGAATATCATATAGTCTCCCTAGTGTAAGAACTCAAAAGAAGAAATAAAAATAGAAAGTTATAACACAGTTAAAAGGAAAGCAAGAACTTAAGAATTAAATAACAAAGAGGGCAAGGAAAAAAGGTAGGAAACGTGATAGAGGCAAAACCCATACATTTATATGCACACGATGGTTAAAGCAATGATCCTGAGAATCTTCAGCAGGTTTTTGTTTTTGTGTTTTTTTGGTGGAAACAGGGATTGAACTCAGGCCTTTGTGCTTGCCAGGGAAGCACTTATTCCACTGAGCCATCTCCCCGGCCGCCTTCGGCAGGTTTTTGAAACTAGCAGTTAATTGGTAGGATTGTGAGCAGTCTTCACCGCATTGCTGTTCCTTACCCTATTCTAGTCTTGTGCCAGCAGCACCCTTAAAGAAGTGACTCTGGGGGCCTAGGAGCAGCCAGCACCATCGTTTCCTTTTCCTTGGCTGTCCCAGTTCCTGTTGTCAGAGGAAGGCGCGTGGCCCAGTGACTGCTCTTCAGTCTTGCCAGGCAGAAGCTCCAGAGAGAAGCACTTTGCATTGTTCACTTCAGATGTGCTCGTCTCCCCAGCTGCATGCAAGGTCTTATAGAGCCATGCTGGAGCCAGCGCTGGGCATTGGGACCCCTCAGCCAAGTGGGGAGAAGTGAGTGTAGCCATTAGCTCAGACCCACTTGTTCCCTGTCACCCTTACAGTGCCATTTGTGCCTACAACAGGCCCTTCACAGACTCCAGAGCAACAAGAACCCTAGTAACATGAGGTGTAGCTTGGGAGGCTGGGGCACGTGCAGAGGGCTCTACCTTGGCTGGTTCCTGCTAGTACAGTCATGCATGGTTTCCTATGTGGAAGCAATAAAGAGTTCTAAGTAAATAAAAAGCATAGCATGCCCTGCATGATGCTAATATGGAGTGGAGGGTGTCAGGACATGAGCTAAACTTCCCCAAGGTTATTCCAGAAAGGCTGAAACCATGAAGAAATGCCATCCTTAGAATTTTGTGTCTTGCCATCTACTTCTCTGTAAATCAGTATACACACTGCAGTCCCTAATGAAAACCACTTTTTATGGACACTGAAAACCCAACATCAAGTGGAAGAAGAAAGTCCTCAAACCTGGTAACGTCCGGGGGAAAAGAGACTAAAGAAGGAAAAGGAGGCAGGTTATCACTTCTACCTACTGTGCTCGTCTTTACGGACAGAGGCGGAAACTTTCTCCACACCTTTTTCATCCTTCTGGGTCAGCACCATCCTCTCTAAAGTAGTCACCTTGGGAGGCTGAATTCCCATTTTGTTTTTACAGCCATCATTCCAAAGGTCTTCAGGATTTCACACTAGACTCCCTTTCAACAGTCTATAGAATGTTTCCTCAGGGCACAAGTAAAGATGACTTTTGTGTCGGTGTAAAATTTTGCAAAGGTTACCTGACTCCGAGTCTACTGAAGGGATGGGGCATCAGGTTGCGTACATCAGTGCGACACACGCTTGCTGGGTGCTCTGCACTGCGAGGCATTGTGGGAAGGAGCACGTGAGCCGCCTCAATGGGAGCCTGCATGGTCACGTGCTCATGCTTGGAACATTGAGCCAGGAAGCTGCTCGCAAGCCCGCATAAGGTGGTGAGGAGGCACACACTGGGGAGGCTTGTGTCCTATGTGCTGGTGGGTTGTCTGGTCACTCTCCTACCCATTTTGACAAAATACAGTGATTAATTACTTTAATTTGATGCCTCAAATTAAAGAAATACAGGTTTATTTTCACTCCCACTTTCAGAGGGGTGAGTCTGTGATCAATTGGTTTGAAGGCAGAAATGATGTCATGATAGGAGGGACCAATGAAAAAGTACAGCCTAACCCATAATAGTGAGAAAACAGAGACATTGACAGACAGACAGACAGACAGACAAGAAGAGAATGAGAAGAGAAAGAGACCAGAGTCCAGAATACACCTTTGAATAGGCCCCATCCTCAGTAGCCCAGTTCTTCAACCAGGCCCCATGTCCTAAGAGCAGTCAGGTGTAAACCCATTGATGGATGAGTAGACCAACCCTACCATGGCCAGTGACCTTTGGAAACTCCCATTTCTGGACATATGAGACTTTTAGGGGAGCAATTTGGATTCGTACCATAGCAGGTTATGTGCTGCTTTTAGTTTATAACTAATGATTGGGCCAGAGCCCGTCCCAGCCTAACTGCTGGTGATGCAGAGAAAGATGAGACCAGCTTGTTGTGCCAGGGTCATGCTTGTCATGTTGGAACATGACAAAGGGGTCTGGTGCTGACAGCCTGCAGGGTCTCGTGGGGCCAGTACTCGGCATTCACAGAGCTGATGACAGGTTTAGCCTGATGCTGTGTTCTCAGAGCCTTTGCTGACTTCAGCCTACTACACTCATAGAGAACCAAGCAACAATGGAAACTCCTGCATTCACACCTCATCCTGGTGCTGGGAATTAAATGAGATGAGAGGCTGTGCCGCCAGCCGCCCCCTCAGCCCCTTCCTATGAAGTACGACACACAGAGTATAGTTGTCCATGGTTGTCCTTGGATGAGTCCTGAGGATGTCTGCAGCTCTGTGTAAGGTGACAGCCTACCTACCCGGCGCAGCTGGCTCTCCTAGACGCTGGTAGGCTCTCCATTCAGGCACCTCCATTTCTAGCGTGCGGTCCCAAGCCAGGTCACCTGTTCCTGCCCCTCCAACACTGGCATTTTGGTGGTTGCGTCCTCACATCCCACTTGCCTACTTTCCTTCAGGATGTGAGTTTCATGTCCCGCACCCAGTGCGTGTTTGGCAAATATTTGTTGAATGATCATCAACAACCTTTATTATGATCATCCTTGCCTGCTCAGAGATAAAGAAACCGAGGCATAGAGGTAGGTTGTTGACAAGAAGAGGGGACAGAAGTCACTTGTGCTTTGACTCTTACTTTTCTCTCACTTTCTCTCTCAGCACAATTAGTGGAATATTTATTAAATTGAAAGTTAAACACCCACTTGATTTGAATCACAGCGTGCTGTATATAATTTATGATGTATATGTATGTATGCCCATGTACACCCTAATGCAGGCAAGACTACTTGGGGTGTGACTCTTATGCCTGATGTCAGTATGTCAATATATATGTATTCACCAAGTTGACATTGTTTTGTCATTTCAGCACTCTGGTTAGCTGGGAGCGATAGCATATGTTGTTTGTGTATGTCCAGTTTCACTTGCTGTGATGTTCTCTGTTACAGCCAAACACACTTAACACCAACACTTTGTTGACTGTTACTTACTGGGAGTTTGGAACTTCAGTGTTTTATGACTGTTTTTACTGGCATGATAAGAAGGACACTGGACTAGAGCAAGGCCTCTGCTAGCCCCAGTCTAGCCTTATTACTAGCCTCTGAGACCTGCTGGGCTCTTTTTTTTTTTTTTTTTTTCTAAAGAAAATAAAATTCTCTGGGGTAAGATTTTTCATATTATTTTTTCTTCAGCCTATTATAACTGAGTTTGCCTGTTACCCCTCTCAGGGACTTGGGTTTCTTGCAGATAAATTTCTTAGAAGCAAAATACTGAGAGCATAGTCTGGTTCTGGCAAAGGGTCCCGATGGTGGAGAATTCTCTAAAACAAAGCTGATGTGTTGGCCGTTATTATGTTAATTAACAAAAGCCAGTATGCAATTGGCCACCTTTTTCGGAAACTGCTACAGGCCATGCTATTGCAACTTTAATAATTAACTAGATTACTGAATAGAGACTGGCAGGCAGCTGACCCCCAGGGCTACACACCAGGCTCCTTCCAGCTCCTCCCCTTTCAGTGGTGAGGCTGTGTTGCTGGAGCATTTCCCTAGATTCTTTTTTATTTTTTTTAATTATTTATTTATTTATTTGTGTGTGTGTGTGTGTGTGTGTGTGTGGCCAGCTCAGCCCACCAGGGGGCGGGGCTGGCTGGCATGTGGTGCTGGGGGATTGAACTGCGGTCCCTGTGCTTTGCTAAGCTTGTTCTAAGTAGGTGCTTTAGTCCACTGAGCCATCTCACCAGCCCTTCCCTAGATTCTTCATCCCAATACAAGAACTCATTTCCCCAAGCCAACTTAGAGGAGAGGCCACACCTGATTCCTGCACCTGAGATCAGAGTCCCAAGCTTCTGAGAGATGTGTACCTCAGGGTCAAGCTCAGCTGAAACTTCTATAATGACAATTGCACCAAGTCTGGAATCCTTAAACATCTCCTGTGGCTTCCAACATCTGGGGTGAAGCTAGGAAGGTGGAGCGTGTGGGAATTCTTTCAGAACTCCCTCCATGGTATGCTTGGGATTTCCCAAAGCAAATACAGAAGCAGCATGTTGCTTTGTTTTAAGATAAAAATCAACTCCAGACCATTAAGTTATTATTGTATGTGACATGTGTGACATGAGGCCCATCTGTGCCCCCAACCCTGCAGTCAGAGTTAAAATTACTGTGTGTACTTAGCACTACACGTTTTTGTTAAGTACAGTACTGCCAGAAATAATAGATGCCCGAGGACATAAACCTAAAATAACATAGAAATTTTAGTCAGATAATCTTAAACTAAAAATAACCTAAACAGTAGTTTATATAAACCTTGAGTAGCAAGACTCCCAGCCCACTGCTGGTTCATCAAACTGTAAATTTATGAGGCATTTACTTAGCATTTAACATTTTAAACCAGATCAAGCGTGATCTATATTATAGGCAAGCTCCCAAAAGCCAAGAATTCCACTCTTGGCGGATCTTGCTGACTGGAACATTCCTCAGGGAAGTCCTCCTCTGAGGGCCTCCAGAGGCAAACACTCACCAGACACATCACACTGCTGGTGGGTCAGATCCTGTGAGGAATGGAGAGGGCTCCACAATGAGCTCTACCTCCTGAGCACTTTTATAATCAACCTATGTGTCTCCTGAAGTGAGTCTGATGGTAGGAGAGGAGGAGGAGGCTCTGACCACCAGAGAAAATGTGGAAGTGGTTCCAAGCCCAACATTCCTCTGTCTGCGGTGAGACCACCCTCTCATGGCTTGAATCTCCTCAGAGGGTGGTTTCCAGACACCCTTGTTGGTTGGAAATAGCCATCAGATGGCTGCTCCAGAGCTTCCAGCCTGAAAGGACAAGGGGCATCTCCTCATAGCACACAGACAGACAGATAACTGGCGTGTTCCGTCTCTATAGACCTGGGATCTAGGTTGGAAGAGTTTTCACAACCTGAGATGCTGGCCAAATTGTTGGCAGAGTGGAAGAAAGTTTTAGAGAAATCCTGTCGAGTTGGAGTCTCTACAGGGACTTGACCATTTCTGGCAGGACAGTAGGGTGTGTCTATTTGTGGAACATTCAGATCGGTAACAGTGGACATGCTTATCACCCTGCAACTAGGGAGGCCTCCCATGCTTGGGGGAACAAGAAAATTTTTGTGGTGAAGGATTTGGGGGACACATGACTAGCAGAGCCCCTGTACAAGCTTTCAGATGATTCCCCAAGGACCCAGCTGAGAATCTCAGAACCAGACATTTTCTAAAAAATCATTAATGTTCACTAAAGAAGACTAGGACTCTAGAAGAAGGAGCAGTTTGACCTGATCCCAGGTATTAGTTACACCTTATTGCTCAGAGGATGATGGGAGAAGGAAGCTGGCATTGCTTTATTATTATTTTTTTAATGTGACATTTTACTTCTATAGCCTCTACACATTTCATAGAGTTTTTTGGAATCCATCAAAGTTTTCCGAAGCTTTACCCATTTGAAAACGCCACCACCTGTATTTAGGTATCCAGTTGAACCTTACATTACACTTAAGGTATTCAATTTATGATAAGCTCTGATAAATATGCTTGAAAACCAAGTCAATTCCATCAGAAGTTAAAATGAGGAACAACAAATGAGGATGTCAGTGAGAAGAGCGTAAAGTTGATTTCACTTGACACAGTATCTTCAAGTGTCATCCATGTCACTGCATTTGGAGGAATTTCCATTTTTGTGCTATCCACATCCTGGATGATGTGCATACTGCTGCCAAGAACACGGGGATGCTAGCGTCATTTGGGTCCTGACTCCACTTCTTCTGGAAACCTACCAAAGAGGCTCTCCACTCCCCTCTGAGCAGTGAACCACCTTATTAAATTAAAACCTGTGTTATGGATGGGTTCTCCCATTTGCGGGCACGTTTTTCAGCGTTAGGCATATAATGCACTTACGAAATATCCACCAAGCGCTGCATGTGGGCCAGTCACTAATGCAGAAGCTGCCTTGTGGGAATCGGGAGAGTGGGGAGCCGTGTGGGCGTCCAGGGAGAATGTTTGCAGTTGGGTAGAGAGGTCTGCACTGAGAGAAGTGTGGCTGTCAGCCACCCCAGATAGGCCGTGATAGTTGGTCAGTTGGCCAGTAAACCAAGAACCAATTAGCAAGTGGCCAATGAACCAGAAAACTGGCTCAAATGGAGAAAAATCAAGAAGTAACACTTGAATCCCTTTAACACAAGCTATGAAAATAGTGTTTTAACAATTACGTATACGTACCTAATACTTAAATATGGTTTTCACTAACTTTGTGGCAGTGCAGGGAGCCTTCTGTTTGAGGGTATCTGCACTGGACTTCCATATCGTAACCTTTATTCAGAGCACATTTACAATGTGAATGTGAATCCAGTTTACTTCCCCTACTTGTATACAAGGTAAGAGTGTAAAAGCCCCTCATGGGGCAGTCTGGAAACACAGTTTTGCAACTCAGTGCTTATCTTTTATGCCATCCTGGCTGTGCCCATTTTGGCATCAGTGTATTTTAGCTACTAGCTAAAATCAGTTTGCATGACAACAACTGTGGTTTTGCTCGCTTGTCTCATTGATTAAACCAACATGCAAGCACATGTACGGATCGCAAAATAGAGTATCACCTGTATCCCAAGATGTGAGCGAACAGCTGACCCTTGGTGAAGACGCCTCCTTGACCCATGGGAGCATAGGCAGTCTCAGAGGACCCTGCTGGCCTGACATGCAAGGTGCCACTTCGCCAGCCAATGTATTTTGTAAAGCAAACAGCTTTGGCTCCACAGGGGGCTTCTCCTTAGCTGCAGATTTTACAGAAAAACAGGAATGGTTTCTCTTGGGAAGCTATCAGCAGTGAACAGCAAGCAGTATCTGATGAGAGAGGGTCAGAGGCATAGGAGGAAAACTGGGAAATGGGGCTCCAGAGAAGCATCCTTTTAATAATTGTCTCCTCTGTCTTCTCCCTCTGCTCCATTACTTGGCGCTTGAGAACTATCTAATAGTTGTTGAATGAATTAAAGTACATCTGTTTTCTCTACCATGGGGATTTTTGACGCAGAGCTGGCATCCTATGCCCAGTGTGTTCCTCTCCTGGAAGTCACAGGTCAGGAACTGCAGGCCACCTGATCTTGTATGATCTGACACTCAGCTCACCCCAGTGACAGTGCGTGCATAAAGTAGCATCTTGGCAAGCATCTTGGTGTCCCTCAAGTCCAGCTGGTTAGACAAGGTGACAGTAATGCTCTTGGAGGATGCTGGTATAGAAATACAGAAGATATTATGTGTTTGAGTCCCTGAACTCATGGCATCTGATAAGTCACTCTTGGCTGATTCCCACTGGCCTTTAGCACTGTGGTGAATCTGAGGAACACAGAACACTTAGATTACTGACAAAGCAAGTTTCTGTTTCAGAAGCTTAAAAGCTTAAGAACTGTAATGTCATAATTCATATAATTTATTCACTCATCGTTACCAAGTATCTGTTGAGCCTTCATCATGTGATCCCATCCCGTGCTGAGTTCTCCGCCAATTCCTGAGCACGATCTACTGTGCTGGATCCGATGTCATGCTGCTCCACCTTTTGTGCAGGCCTTCCTCACTTAATGGCTGGGCTCTGGTCCGGAGAGTCGGTCATTGAATGAATGGATTGATTGCTGAGGGAGGAATTGTATATAGTGTATTCATTAGAATATTCAGAACAAAGAAATGATCCCAGGAAACCCCAACTGGATGACCTTGCTCTCATCTGCATAACTCACATGCAGGACTGCAGCATTCAGCAGTGAGGGCAAACCTTTTAGCACTTTCAATAACAAAAGCTCTTGGGGCGCACTTGCCACAGGTTTGCGCCTCTGGTATAACAGAGCATAAAGCCACAGTACTCTACTGTATAATGCAATTAGCAAAAAGTACAGTACTGAGCTGTGGAAGAGGCCATAATGAGGCCTCTCTGCTGCTCACATTCCTGCACTGTAAGTCTGAATATGGGCTGTGAGTCCGAGTGGGGGTCGTGAGTCCAGACATTTGCTAGACAGATCACATTGAGCATCTGCACTTAAACTAAATCTCAGTGCACATCGGGCTTTTGAACCTGGACCTGGGAGTGAGGCACCCCTGCACAGTGCCCCTTTCTCCTTCTCTCTGGACAGCCTGGGGATGAGCCACGACGACGACCACTCGTCTTGTGCCGGCCGGACCCACATCATGTCTGGAGAGTGGGTCAAGGGCCGGAGTCCCAGTGACCTCTCTTGGTCCTCCTGCAGTCGAGATGACCTTGAAAACTTCCTCAAGTAAGTCATGGAATTATTTTATAGCATCAAATTGATAGAAAGTTCTCCCCAAAGACAGAATGTAGCTCAGCAAGTACGAGGAGCAGCAAACTGCCTGTTGAGCCCTCCCTTGGCCTGGAGATGTTGTGTGGGCGGAGTCTGTGTGACAGGAAAACACTTCCTCCCAAGCATGCATCATGTACCCTGTTGAGTTTTTGGTCTGTGACTGTTAAGTGCTTATCCATCGATGGAAGTGTCAGCATTGTGACCCTGTGTTGGAAGCCCATCACACTTAGCAGTCCACCACCGTGAGTGGATGCTGCTGTCATGGTCCCGCTCAGCTGCCACGTAGCCAGGCCCTTCTTGGCTGCTAAGGCTGCTTCCCTGGAGGGGAGGGAGCTTATTGGAGGAAGGAGGTGGCTCAGCTCTCAGATGGGGGAGGAGTATCTCCCATGGCCACTTTCCTCCTAGAAGGTAACTATGTCATTCCATTTCCAGGCTTCTGCATCAGAGCTGGCCATCTGGTTTCAAGCTTCTATCAAACTGAGTGTGAGCACAGAGCACACCAGTCCCGTAGTGTCAAAACCCAAGGGGGGGGGGGGATTTATAGCCCTGGTGCAATGTGTGTTCCTTGATCATTTCTCTACTGAGTTGTGTTAATCCATTTACCCTGCAGAAATGGAAGGGAATCTCCGAGTGTTCTCTGCATAGGGAGCTTTGCAGTCCTACAATGCATTAAGGGACCCAGGGCAGCTGGGGAGAGTGACAGAGGCATCCTCCTGGGACTTTCCTCATCTCCCCTATTGCAGAGGAAATTGCTTAAGCAGTAACCAGGCTGAACATGAACTTGTTAGTTTCAATGTAGTTCACATTCATTGAGCCTTTGCTGTCACACCATCCTCGTAAAATGTTGTGAGCTGCTTGATGTTGTTTTATTTACCCAGACGACTCAGTACAATAAAACAGGGTGTTTTCATTTTCTCATGTATATGGTGCTGGTCCTGTTGGTGACAGGTGAGGGGAAGTTGAGCCTGGAAGAGCAGGACCAGCCTCATGTATATTTGTGCATAAGCCAGTCTTTTTTAAGAAGAGTTTTGGCAAATGGCTGCGTTTTCTTTTTACTACCATCTGCCTCTCTTTAAGAATAGAAAAATAAAGGTACTTAAGTACTTAACCTCCTAAGGGGCCCCATTTTGGAGGAAATGTACCACACATGGTCAGTGAATGTCCCCATCTTGGTCAGCATCCTAAGTGAGAACATGAGGTGTGGCCAGGTGACAGACCGAGGCTAGCATGCCTGCCACAGGCCAGCAAGCCCCCTAGGAGAATCTAAGGGGCTGGAAATAAGGATGCTGATTTCATTTAAAATAAAACAATCCTTACTTGTGCTTTTGTTTTATCCCTGATATCTTTGGCTTGAATCTATACTCTTAAAAAAAATACTGTAATCTGTTTCAAAAGCATCTTTATCAAACCTAAAAAGAGTCCATTTGCCTGGTGGTGTTACTCCAAGGACCCTCCAGGGTGGACGATATCTCATGGCTTTTGGAGCAGAGATGCATATTATACTAAGTAGAGTAAAGATTAAAAAGCAAACAAAACACAATCTATATTTTATTTATTTATACTTTAGGGAAGGGTCTACAGAGTGTTCAGGGTCTCACTACCAGATCAAACTCATACTGATCCACCTGTTTACAGCCTCCTAAGAGCTGGAATTCCAGGCATGCGCAACCATGCCAAGCCTCAATTGCTGTCTCTGCATGCCCCAGGGGCGGGGCCGGCACTGCAGGCCCAGGATCGAAGCCCCCAGTCCCTGCGCCTGCTTGCAGGTGTTTTGATCCACTGAACTATTTGGCCAGCCTAAAACACAGTCTATTATGTCCACTGCCTGGGTCCTTCTCCCATAAATACTTGAAGGTGCGAGCTTCTCAGAGAGGGAAAAATTAAAACATGAATGTGGGCCGTACATATGCAAGTCAACTTGCCTCTTGGCTATTTCAGGTCCAAAGTCAGCACTTGCTTGCTGGTCACGGACCCAAGGAGCCAGCACGCGGTGCGCCTGTCCCACAAGCTGCCTGGCATGCACTACAGCGCCAATGAGCAGTGCCAGATCCTGTTCGGTACCAACGCCACCTTCTGCAAAAACATGGAGGTAAGCAGCCTGGTAGGGCTGGCTCAGCAAGGGGTGCAAGCCTGGCCCTCCCACAACAGGTCAGGCTTTGGCTGGAGGACACGCGTATTTACAAGTAACATGCACACCAACCCATTCACAACTGCATACATACACTCATCTGTGCCCCAGGTAGTCACACATGCATAGTCACCCACATGCACCTGCAGTCACCCACACGTGAATAGGTACCCACACCTGCATGGTCACCCACAGGAACACAGTCACCCACACGTGCACAGTCACCCACACAAGCACCATCACCCACACACGCACTGTCACCCACACACATAGTCACCCACACATGTGCAGTCACCCACACGTGCACAGTCACCCACACAAGCACCGTTACCCACACACGCACTGTCACCAACACACGTAGTCATCCACACATGCACAGTCACCTACACATGTACCATCTCACACACACACACACAGAGTCACCCACATGTGCACGGTCACCCACACCTGCACAGACACCCACATGAGCATAGTCACCCACACGTGCACCTGCAGTCACCCACATGTGCACAGACACCCACATGTGCACATGCACCCACACGCACACAGTCAACCACACTCACACAGTCACCCATACCTGCAGAGCTACCCATACCTGCACAACCACCCACATGAGCACAGTTCCCCCCCCACACACAGTCACCCAATTGTGCACCATTACCAACACATGCAGTCACCCACACATGCACAGTCACCCACACTTGCACAGGAACCCACACCTGCACAGTCACCCACATGTGCACAGGAACCCACACCTGCACAGTCACCCACACGTGCACAGGAACCCACACCTGCAC